>NC_142869.1:159785526-160100921 GCF_051225735.1 Oryctolagus cuniculus
CCGCAAGCATATAGGGCATATAGCATTACATAGACTATATCTGTACCACCTACCTTGTTTGGGAGGGTACTGGTAGTGAACCCACTGAGATTTATTCTTGTCAGTTTAAAAGCTACATAGGGTAGATTCTGTAAGCAGAATGTCTTCATTGTTCACAACTGGCAAAAGAGCCCCCGGGTTGAGCAGCGTTTCGCTGATCCAATCTGAGTTCTGATAATAACTTGTCATGTAATCTTAGTAAAGTCACTCAACCTCTGCATGCTTCAGCTTACTTATTTGTGAAATGAAAGGAATGAATTAATGATTGATAAAGTCCTTCTCAGCTCCAAATTACCTAATCATTCCTGTGTTTTTTAGACTTAAAAAATCTAGCGTCTTAGGACATACTTCCTGGAAATGAATGTAACTTATAAACTTATATAACTTATATTGGAAGATGGATTAGTAAGAGCTAAAATTTCTGCACATAAAATTTCTACTTTTAATTACCTCACAGTAGGAAAAAATGGATAGTCACTAGTTTCATGAAATTATGGATATAATATATATTATTTATATTCAACCCTAGATTGCATAATACTTGATCATTGTTAAATCAGTCACAATTCAGTTTCTTATGGTTGAGAATTAATATTATTCATTGCTTTTTGTTTCTTTTTTTAAAGATGAGGAAAAATATTAAACATTCAATTTAGCTAGAGTCAGTGGTCACATTAGAATAAATTCCTTATTCCTTCTTCAGGAGTCATTCAACTCAATATCTTTATTTAGAATCAGTGTGTTAGAGCTGGCAGGGACCTTAGCAATTATGTAGTTCAAAGTCCTCATTCACCTATGCCTGAAATGGAAAGGCAAAAAGACATAAAACAATATGTGGGTATATTTGGTTTGTTACATAGAAACAGCTGTTGTTTAAATGTGTCTAAAAATTTCGTTGAGAGCCACCATGATATGGTGTAATGAAAATAATGCAAACATGGTTAGACTTCGTTGAACTGCAGTTCTGCAGTGGTCAGATTGCTTACCTTCACTGTACCTCATTTTTCTCATCTATACAAAGGAGAAAATATGTATCTCATGGGGATATTGTAGGAAGGAAAATTGAAATAATGTATGAAACAATGTACATTACAAACCACATTACAACATATGTTATAGGCTACAATGCCTGCCGGACACTAGCTTCTAAGTAAATGGTAGATAGGAATTAAAAAAAAAGAAAATTCAAGAATTGTAGGTCAAACTACTTAGCCATATTTATATGCACCCTATACATACTAACGTGTAAATAACCTGATCTACAGGAAGTGAGACTAGGGAGCGTAAATCACTCTACAGAAATGTCATCCTGCAGCAAGAAGCTCAGCCTGATATTGCACATTCAGTCACTGACTTTGGGGGAGGTAGGGGAATGTTTTGCCAAGTTTCTGGAGAAAGCAGCAACTGTGAGCCTTTGGCAGGAAGCGCTCTCAGCAGTTAGGGGAATGGTACATGAGCTGGTCAAGGGGATTGAGCAGACACAGCCATGGTGTCGTTTCTTTAGAAGAGCGCTAAATCCAGGATTTTTCCTTTGTGCTAACAGCATGCCAAATGATAGCTTCTAAAGTTGTGTAAGCTGAACCTAGTTTATACTCTTTGAGTCCAGTCATGGGCCTTGGCACCCAGAGGAGACACCTTTTGCTAATTTGTACCATAGTGATAGACAGACTAGTGACAGCCCTAATTCATATGCTGCAGGTGAAGACCCTCAGCAGTTACTGCTCAGCTTTGCAGGAAAGGAAATACTAACAAATATTTAACAGAGAACAATACTTAGATCTAAATTATACTTTTATCAAAGTCAAACAGTTATTTTTGTTTGCTTGATCTTCACTGAATTTTGACTTGATTTGCAGTAATTTCTAAGTCCCTGAAGCATTTAGAAGCATTTTTAGATTTTTGTTCTCAGCTCTAACTCAGTAGTGCCTGAGACTTCAGAGAAACCTTGGCATCAACATCCCTCAAAGGTTGTATTGATCAGAAATGCAATGAATTTAAATCCAGGAAATTGTTTTCAAGACAATAGGAATTCTGAAAAATCAAATAGAGGACAGTGAACAAACCCAGAGATTAGGCACAGTAGAAAGTGACTATAACCTTGAGGCTGGAGGAACAGTGGGAGAAGGTGGAATCATAGCTGATCTGTTAGTGGAAACTGGGACCATGGAGGAGAAAATCCACTCAGGAAAGACAGAAGTGGAAACCCTTCATAACTTCTCTCTTTATTTAATCCTCCAGTATTCTGCAAAAGCTCATGTGTATTGTGGTAGTCAGGTGCCTAAATATAAAACAGCAAAGGTGGCCGACATTGTGATGTAATGGGTAAAGCTGCCACCCACATGCTGACATCCTATATGGGTGCCGGTTCGTGACCTGGCCAATCTACTTCCTATTCAGCTCCCTGCTAATGGCCTGTGAAAAGTAACGGAGGATTGCCCAAGTGCTTGGGCCTCTGCTACCCCAACTGGACCAGGATGAGGCTCCTGGCTCCTGCTTTCAGCCTGGCTCTGTGTTGGCCATTGCGGCCACTTAGGGTGTGAACCAACTGATGGAAGATCTCTGTCTCTCTGTCTCTCTCTCCATACACACACACACACACACACACACGCATAAAACACTGACCTTCAAATAATAAATAAAAAAATGAAATTTGGGATAGCACCTTGGGCTTGCTTAAAAAATAAAAACAGCAGAGAAAGAATGAGAAATTGATTTCCTAGCAAATAGTCAAGGACAAATACTATATTATTTGCTAGAAGGCCCTAAGTTCCTTGTCTCCTTCAGAGATGGCAACACATATATCATAGTTTCAAATTCATTTCTTCTTGTTTGTACTTTTCCTATTCAGTTTCTGTGCATTACTACCTTTCAGATTATTTGCTGATAACTAGATTTCATATGTATCATCTTTACTGCTCTATATTTTCCTGTAATAGATACCTACTCTTCTTCAGAACTGATATCCATGCTCCCAAGCAGGGATAGCCGTGTCCATATTTTCTGATCAAGTCCTCTTGCCATAGATTGGACCAGGAGTACATGTCAATCAAAACTGTATCCTGGAATCTGGGAATCACTCACTATAAATATTAGTGTATACTGAGTGCATCAACTTAGTGTATGTGTACACACACACACACACATGCACTCAAGTAATGGGAGGCAACATTTTCTGTGTGCGTGGAAGAGAAAGCAGAATGAAGTAGAACTAACATAAAGAAGAGATGAGCTGTGCTTCCCAGAGAAGGAGATACCAACAAGAATAGCCTGTGAGCCTGATAACTTTACATTCCCTAGTTTTTGTCCTTTGTAAGGCCCAGTTTCACTTATCATCTTTGGATTTTGAGAAATACTTCGCTGGCTTGTATAAATTCATTCCCCTTTTCTGGTTTTTCCAGGAGTTTTCTGTTACCTGCAACTAAAATATTCTCAACTAAGATAACATCTTAACTAACTTGAACAAGTGATTTACAAATCAAGTCACGTACTCACTGTCACACATTTCCAGTTTTCCTTCCTTAAGATGGGAAGATATAAATAATGATATCTTGCTACTTCGTTCACCTTGGTACTCTTCATCTAAAGCTATTGTGTGTTTATATTCAATTACTGAGACATTGAATTGATGAAAGAGGAATGCTATCACAAGCATCAGAACTGACTTGGCATGTTGATTCAGTTCCTACACAATGATGGTATCTACATGCTTGCACATTACAATGTTATGACACACATAAGGAGAATGTGTCACACTGTCACAGTTTCCTGTTTAAATGTAAGTCTAGGAGACAACCCAATCTTCCTTAGGCTCTCCAAGCACCATGAGATACATTGTGTTGTGAGGGACAATTGGTAGACTGCTTCACCTCCACAAGGCACCTTTTGCTGTCAACTCTACTCCAAGATAAAAATTGAATTATCACTGGATACACAGGTTGAAACAAGGGACTCAGTTATGTCCCATAACCATCCAAAAAGGCTCATTGTTACTGAAGTCTTAGAAAGAATAGTAAAATGTCCTTTGTTTGGAAAGAGATATATGCATTAGAACAGACTCCCAGAAATGTCCCTGAGGTATCCTGTATTTGATGGTATTTGTAATTAATATTATCTGTAAATACTGTAATCTGGAATTAATCACTTGATGAAGTATCTGATATACTTCCATCTACCTGCTGTTCAGATCATTGCAACATAATTTTATTTTATGCAGTGAACTAGCACAATATCAAGTGCAATAGAGAGATGGTCTAAGAGAGCTGACTGCTTGAGAAATGAGCAACTTGTGAGTCTCACAATATCCTTCCAATAAATTTCTGTTGTGTACAACTGGAAATAAAAAGTGATCCTTTTTCTTTTTAAAAAATTTTATTTGAGAGACAGGGTTATAGACAGAGAGAGGGAGAGACAGACAGACAGGGCTTGCATCCACTGGTTGACTCCCCAAATGGCTGCAGTGGCTGGAGTTGGGCCAGTCTGAAGCCAGATGACAGGAGTTTCTTCCAGGTCTCCCACATGGGTGCAGGGGCCCAAGCACTTGAGCCATCCTCCCCTGCTTTCCCAGGCACATTAGCAAGGATCTGGATCAGAAGTGGAATATCCGGGATTTGAACCAGTGCCAATGTGGGATGATGGCACTGCAGGCGGAGGTATAACCTACTGTACCACAGCACCAGCCCCCTAAGTGTTTCTGAAGTTTGTACCATGGAGGTGGTTATAGGCCACAGATCTTCCAGAAAATTGAATTATTTCAAATTGGTTATCAGGCTGTGATGAGGCAAGAGGCAGTGACATTCTCATTCATATTCCAACATTGGAAACTATATTATCTCTTGTTATTAGGATATAGAATGTACTAGGACTCTATAAATATTTAGGGCCTGGATAAGTAAATATGTCCAGGGGTCAAGTGGTCCTGTTGCCAGTTTTTTTAAAAGTATTCTTGGAACACATTATTCACATTCTTTTATGTATTATCTATGACTGCTCTGATGCTACCTTACACCTCACAAAGCCTCAAATACAGAAAACGTGTGGCAACCCTTGCTTTTAGGAAACTTTATAGTTCTGGCCATCAAATAAGAAGGAATTTAAGAATTAGGGCCGATGCTGTGGTGGAGTAGGCTAAACCTACGCCTGCGGCGCTGGCATCCCATATGGGCACGTTTGTGTCCCAGCTGCTCCTCTTCCGATCTAGCTCTCTGCTATGGCCTGGGAAAGCAATAGAAGATGGCCCAAGTGCTTGGGCCCCTGCACCTGCATAGGAGACCTGAAAGAACTCCTGGCTCCTGGCTTTGAATCGACTCAGCTCCAGCCATTGCAGCCATTTGGAGAGTGAACCAGTGGCTGGAGAACCTTTCTCTCTGTCTCTCCCTCTGTCTTCAACTCTACCTTTCAAATAAATAAATGAAATCGTTAAAAAAAAATCATGAGATGGCATTGAATATGTTAACCAGGAAGAATGACAAACTTTAGTCTATAAATCCTGCCTCGAAGCACAGCCTGATACTCAGGGACAATCTATAGTAATTCTGAACGAATCTGTCTTGAATAGTTGGAGGACTACGATACCTAAAAATGAAGCTCATGATTTGTTCCAGTGTTCCTAAACTAATGATGTAAGAGTGATAGTATCCTTTAAAATTATTTATTTATTTATTTGAAATGCAGAACAACACAGACAGACAGACAGAATGAGAGCTATTCCATCTGCTAGTTCACTCTCCAAATGGCTGCAAAAACCAGGGCTGGGCCAAGCTGAAGCTGGAAGCCAGGAACTCCATCTTGTTCTCCCACTTAGTGACAGGGACCCAAGCACCTGGGCTGCCATCTGCTGACTTCCCAGGCTCATTAACAGGAGGCCGGATTGGAAGTAGAACATCTGGTACTAGAACCCAGGCACTCTGATATATGTTGCTGCTGCTGCAAGTTACAACTAAACCCACTGTATCACAATGCCATCACTGACAATATCTTAAGCACTTTATAATGACATAGGAAATGACCATGAAAATAATATGTAACAAGGAAATTCAGTAGTTATTTTATTGTAAATTTATTTTATTGTAAGTTTCTAGAGTCATTGAATTTAGGATGTTAACTTTTTAAAATTTACAAAACAGGCAACTGTTCATGTTTGCTCATCTTTGTGGTGATGACAAATAGTTGTTAGGAGAAATTTTGGGGGAAGGAGAAACAGGCATATTTAGACATTTTTTGTTCATTTATTTCACAGAAGGAAAGGAGAAAGAGAGAGTGAGAGAAGTAGAAAGAGAGAGAGAGAGAGACTCCCATCCACTGACGTACTCCTCAAATGCCTACAAGAGGAGCCGGGAACTCAATACAGTCCTCTTATGTGGATGGCTGGTACTCAGCAGCCTGGGCCATCATCACTGTGTCCCAGGATTCCCATTAGCAGGAAGCTGGATTCAGCAGCCAGTCATATGCAGGTATCTTAACCATTAAGCCACATGCCCACCTTGAGGCACCATTTAATGTTTCTTCAAGTTTTTAACCATGAGTGAGAAAGTAACTAATTTTCTAAAGAAATTTAGATTTTCCAAGACATATTTTAAAAAGTCACTCAGTGCTGTGGTGCAGCGAGTTAATGCCCTGGCCTGAAGCGCCGCCATCCCAAATGGGCACTGGTTTGAGACCTGGCTGTTCCACTTCCGATCCAGCTCTCTGCTATGGCCTGGGAAAGCAGTAGAAGATGGCCCCTGCACCTGCATGGGAGACCTGGGAGAATCTCCTGGCTCCTGGCTTGGGATCGGCGCAGCTCCAACCATTGCAGCCAGTTGGAGAGTGAACCAGTTGATGAAAGACCTCTCTCTGCCTCTCCTCTCTGTGTAACTCTTTCAAATAAATAAATAAATAAATAAATAAATAAAATCTTAAAAGGAATTTTGTCCATCATTATGTGATTGTAAGGTTCAAAGATAAAACATAAAAATGTTGTGTGTTTTTTTGTTTGAAATAAATATGGACATTAAGTGTTTTATCAGTTTTCAAGAAATTTTACTGCCAAAATTTCAACAAATTTTTAACAGTTGGAAATCATAAGTAATTAAGGATCATTTTTTTTAAGATTTATTTATTTTTGAAAAAGTTACAGGGGGAGAGGGAAACACACATACACATATACACAGTCTTCCATCTGACAGTTCACTCTCCAGATGGCTGCAACAGCCAGGGCTGGGCCAGGCCCAAGAAAGAAGCCAGGAGCTTCTTCCAGGTCTCCCATGTGCATGCAGGAGCCTAAACAGTTGAGCCTTCTTGTGCTGCTTTTCCCAGGCCATTGGCAGGTAGCTGGATCAGAAGTAGAGCAACTGAGAAACAAACAAGTGCCCATAGAGATGTCAGTATATCAGGTGGCAGCTTTACCCGCTATGCTACAATGCTGGCCCCAGGAACGTTCTTTATTATTATTATTATTATTTGAAATAATTAGAGAGGAGAGTGGGGGAGAGACAGAGAGAGAGAGACAGAGCCGTCTTTCAACCACTGGTGCATTCCTGAAATGGCTGCAACCAGAGCTGGGCCAGGCTGAAGCCAGGAGCCAGGAGCTTTATCCAGGTCTCCCACATAAGTGCAGGGGCCCAAGAAAGGATAGGAAAGAGAAACCGTGTTAATATAGGCAAGGTGAAGAATTGACAGCACAATATTAACTATGTATTAGGGATTTTTGCAAGTCAAGTGTTTTAAATGTAATTAATTAGGTGGTGAAATCACTGCTCTTGACAATATTGGATATCTATTAATTCTATGGGAAATGTGATAAAGGGACTTAGGGTCTGTTACTGTAATAATTTGCCCATACTTCCTTGTTAGTTTTTATAGATTTCAGAAAACTAATATCTGCTAATGAAATAGTTTGCTCTTTCAAAACAAACCCATTAGAAAGCAAATATTTATGCAATAAAAGAAATAATTTTAATGTGTAATTGATCAGAAACTAAGACTTAAAGAAATAACTGTTTTTGTAGTTCAATTGCCTATTGTACGTATTTCAACTCACTCAATACCAAAGGAGTACAAGGGTTTTTCTTATTCTTCATATTTATTTCAACCAAGACTATGACTGAAACTACTTTATTTCTAAAAATAGCAAACAATATACCCTTCCTGCTTCCTTAGTAAGGCGAAAACATTGTCCCAAGGACATTTATTCCCCAGACCTGCGTATTGTCTGGAGATGTTCTATCACTCCTGTTAGTTTAGGTTCATTTATTATCAATTTTACTCTTCCTTAAGCTATTTTAACTTCCTAAGATATGCTTTCCAAGGCCAACTCCCACGCTTTCTTTCATTTGTCTTTTGCTGTTGTCCCATTGTGTTACTTCTTTCTTCAACAGCTGGGTTCTTGGTTTCCCACTCTTCAGCCTCTATGCCTGTAATTCCTAAGTGAAAAGGCCCTTGGATTTCTAACAACTTACATTCTGTCCTTGGGGACATTATGTTGGTATTTAACCTACTATAAAAGGGCTCCCAATTATACTTGTCACTGAACTCTTTGGAATATTAAAAGCTTTTTGCTTTTTATTGTTAATAATTATTGTCTTCTCTTGATTTTCAAAGCATATAAATCTGTCCTCAAATAGCAATATAGAACACCAGTATTCCCAAACCACCACATACAGCATAAACATCAACTGTTTGCCTTCAGTTACTTTCAAAACCCAGTAAGAGATGTGGGGTTTATGAGAATTTTCAATAGAAATGATTTCCATTAAAATCCCCAGGAAACCTGAGTTTATTTTTGATTAAATTATATCCCTGGAAGGTGGCATGGTTGTACCATATTAACTTAAGTCTTTTGTGGGACAAAATTCACTGAGTTATATTTTTAAAACTTTTTAGAAGATGGTTTAAGCAAAAGCTTTAGGTATTTTCTTTTATATTAATTATTTTCTTTGATTATGAAATTGCTGAGTGTATTTTTTCAAGAGTGATGAAGTCTTGGTATGAAAAATGCTAAGTGAGAAATTTAGAAAAATTGGTTGTACGGGCTGGTGCTGTGGCATAGCCGGTAAAGCCCGCCGCCTGAAGTGCCAACATCCCATATGGGCACCAGTTCGAGACTCGGCTGCTCCACTTCTGATCCAGCTCTCTGCTATGGCCTGGGAAAGCAGTAGAAGATGGCCCAAGTCCTTGGGCCCCTGCACCCGCGTGGGAGACCCAGAAGAAGTTCCTGGCTCCTGGCTTCGGACCAGCACAGCTCCGCCCTTTGCGGTCAATTGGGGAGTGAACCAGCAGATGGAAGACCTCTCTCTCTGCCTCTCCTTCTGTCTCTGTGTGTGTAACTCTGACTTTCAAATAAATAAATGCATCTTTTAAAAAATTTGAAAAAGAGAAAATAAAGCAAAAATTAAAAAGCAATTTTCATAGATTTTGTTGATACAGTTTAAGTGTATTTAATGATCTGTCTTACTAAGGTACTTCCCATTTAGCAATTCTGAGTGTGTGAACTACAGGGCATTTTGATTACATGTCCTGGGCCATGGCTGCTGCAGTGCTTCCTTGTTTTTTGTTTGTCATCTGAAGAGTGTCTAAGGCAGGCAGAGTCACCAGTGTGTCCTGTACATATGCACCGCCCTTATTTTAGTAATGGCACTCCCATTGCCACTTGGGGAGCTACACCCTTTGTTGTATGCAAACTTGGTGGGACTGTCAATCCAGAGGTCCTCTCACCTTTGAGCAGGTGGATATGCAACTCAAGTGAGGCCAAGCAAATTTTTACTCCCTGAAATTTGTGTTTCAAAAGGAGTTGCTCTCTAACAAACAAACAAAAAAAAATGCAAAAGATAATTCATTCTTACAGTGACTAGCTGAGGAGATTGGCCATTATTTTCTTTTGCTATTATCTTGGCAAATGAAGTTAGCCTCATTTCTGTCCTGTGTCCTGTGTAAGATTTGTATGACCCTCCCTATCCTTCTAGTAAATTCCTTTTATTGTTTTCTATAATTTTTTTCTTTTTTTAGAGACTTTCTAAGTAGACTCTGTATCGATTTTTAAAAATTTATTAATTTATTTGAAAGACAGGGTTATAGAGAGGCAGAGAAAGAGAGAGGAGAGAGAGAGAGAGAGAGAGAGAATCTTCCATCCACTGGTTCACTCTCCAAATGACTACAATGGCTGGAGCTGGGCTGATCCAAAGCCGGGAGCCAGGAGCTTCCTCTGGATCTTCCATGTAGGTGTAAGGGCCCAAGCATTTGGGCCGTGTTCTGCTGCTTGCCCAGGCCACAGAAGAGAGCTGGATCAGAAGTGGAGCAGCGGGGACTCGAACTGTTGC
Source organism: Oryctolagus cuniculus (assembly GCF_051225735.1). NCBI lineage: Eukaryota > Metazoa > Chordata > Mammalia > Lagomorpha > Leporidae > Oryctolagus > Oryctolagus cuniculus. The sequence goes on from NC_142869.1 coordinate 159,795,858, forward strand.
CCATATGAGATGCTGGCACTACAGGTGGCAGCTTTACCTGCTATGCCACAGTGCCAGCACCCTCCAGAACATTTTGACATTTTAAATTGTGTTTCTAGTGTCAGCTTATAAATCCAATGTAAGAATCTACCAATGCTAAAGTAGAACCTGTATGATATAGTCACATTAAGAGAAACACGAATACTAAGTTTGTTAGCCATGTCTGTTTAGTCTTTCTTCTTACCTCAGGAGAATTATGGCTTCCAGCAAGAGGATCTGCCTTAATCAATCTCTCTTATTGCATCAAGTATCTATTATGATTAAGGCACATACAGAGTAAAGATTTTTGGGAGGACAAGAAGATTAAGAACATAGCTTTAGGGCTCAGCATGTGGCGTAGTGGATAAATCCTGTGGTGCCAGCATTCCATATGGGCACTGGTTTGATTCCCAGATGCTCCACTTCTGATCCAGCTCCCTGCTAATGCACCTGGGAAAGCATCAGAAGATGGCCCAAGTTCTTGGGCCCCTGTAATCATGTGGGAGACCTGGAAGAGCTCCTGGCTTCTTGCTTCAGATCCACCAAGCCCTGACCATTGCAGCCGTTTGGGAAATGAACCAGCAGATAGAAGACCTCTCTCTCTTTCTCCCTCCCTCCTTCCCTCTCTCTCTCTCTCTCTCTGTGTGTGTGTGTGTGTGTGTGTGTGTCTGCCTTTCAAATAAATAAATAATTCTTAAAAAACAAAGAACATGCTTTTAGGTTTCAAAGACCTAACAAAGCGGGTTGGAGTCCATAAAATCCAATTGTAAGAGTGGTTTCATGGTGAGACTGTATGCAGATGTGCCCCGGGATCTGTCCCTGTTGAGGGAGGAAGAAAGCAGGAGCAGGCAGAAGGAAAGTAGAGTTGTGAAACAGACCTAGCAATTGTTTTGGTCCATCCAGGAGAACCTCTGGAGCTAGGATGTCCCTGCAGGGTATTCCTAGATGATTTTAATTAGTCTTGGCTGTGAGCTGCCAAGGAAAGGGCATGGCCTCGTTTGAGGTGGTACTCTGCAATTGCAGCGGCCCTGAAGGGGCTATCTGCCAGCAGCCTTCCCAGCAGCTGGTGTCACAGTGCGCTTGGAATGAGGATGTGGGTGATGCCTTGCAGTGTCCACTACAGTTAACCATCGAGTACCAATAGCTACCTCAAATCCAAAAGGAAAGAGGTTTCAAAAGATAAAAACCAAAAGCTTGATCACTTACTGATACATAAAAGAAGCTTTTAGATTTCATGACCCAGTAAAATTTTCCTTTAAACCTTTTATTTTTGACATGTAATTATTTTTAAATCAACTTGCTCATTAAAGAGGCAGGATTTAAAAAAAAATTTTTTTTGAAAAGATTTGTTTTATTTATTTTAAAAGCAGAGTTAGAAACAAAGAGAGGGAAATCTTCATCCACTGGTTCATTCCTCAAATTTCACAATGATCAGGGCTAGGCCAACTAAAGCCAGGGGCCAGGATCTTCTTCTGAGTCTCCCATGTGGGTACAGGGGCCCAAGGACTTAGTCTATCCTCTATTGCTTTCTCAGGAACATAAGCAGAGAGCTGGACCAGAAGTGGAACAGCCTGGACCCAAACCAGCTTCCATACAGGATGCCTGCATCAGGCAGCGCCTTTACTCAGTATGCCACAATGCTGGCCCCCTGGATATTTTAACACAGAAAGTTAGGCTGGATGTGATGTCAGAACAAAGGGTTAGTGGTTTGATCTGAATGAATATGCCTACCTAAAGAAATTAATTTCATTTTGTCATAGCCAGGAGAAAAATGTTTGTTACTGATTGCTTGTGAACTGGCCATTTGGAAATCATTTCCATACTGGGATATTAAGGGGGAAAAAAAAACCCTATCATGGAAGCTCCAGGGAAGACTTTGTGGAAAAGGTGGCATTAAGGCTGGGCAGTCCTGGAAAGACAGGCAGCAAGGTGAGTCATGAAGAGGTTCCTGGGTGAGTGAAGCACGTGAAGAAGGTGGCAGTTGGGAAATGCAGGAATCCTGCTCAGGAGGAACATTTGTCATGTGGAGGAGACCAATGACTAATTCAGAAACTAGAGTACAATGGGGCCAGGTTATTCAAGAGGCAATGGGGAAATAATGGACTTTGGAGCAAAGAATTTACATAACCAGAGTTGTGAAAAGACTTATCAGTAAACAGGTTTCATTTATTATATATATGCTTAAAATAGATTATGTGGCAGGGATTCTGTGTCCACTGTGAAGCTACTGTTATGATCCGTGAAATGTTATAAGACATGGATTAGGGATGTTTCGTTGAGAGTATGAAGGAACGAATTGATGTCATAAACAGAGCAGGATTAGAATCACCAGGATTTGACAATCCATTGGGGGTCTTAAGGAGAAGGAGTAGCAAAAGATAATAATTCCATTAATAGCAAAATAGAGTGAGGAAGAGATAGATTTTGGAAAAAAGATGAGAAGTCCAGTCACAGGCACTTTGAATGTAAATATTTGGCCTTGGGAAGAGGAAATCAAAGGAAAAATCTATTTCTAAATAGAAAATGCTTTATAAAACATTAAATAAAAACACTTCCCATTTCTTGCTATATCACAGTTAAACTTCAACGGAGAACTGTATAAAAACAGTCTTCCTTTAAGTGGTGCCAAGTTAACGGACTCTGATGGATGTGGGAACTGTTTCTTCACTCTTCACTGCGAGTAAATCGCAGTCAATGATGAGGTCTGCCCCTATGTAGATTTCCGTAACCAAATACCAGATTGCTGCACCTTGGCACTGTGGACACTTTGGACTGCCTAATTGTTTTGGGGAGATTTCCTGTGCATTGTAGGATGCTCAGCAACATTTCTGATCTATATCCACTAAATGCCAGTAGCACCCCACATGGTGACAATCGAAAGTGTTGCAAGGTACCTTACTGTCTTCACAGGTGAGGGGGAACTGTGTGAATTCCTGTTTGCTCATGTCTATGGGAAAGAATCAGGGAAAGTGGTCTGTCATAGTTGAGCCAGGTTTTGCAAATTTTAAAAATTGAGTATTTACAATTTTAGTCAATACTTGTCTATTTACACCTAGTTTGCTTTGTTATTCTCTTTAATATTTCTTTTTTTTTAATGGAAGAGGAAGGTAAATACAAATTGATCACTAGCTAAAACTGGTTTTTAAATTTAATATTAATTTATACTAGTTTGATTTTGTACTAATTCAAACAAGAAATAACTAATGTGTAGTTATATATTCTTAGGATAAATCCCATCACATAGAGTGTTTTTACTTAACATGCATTTCTTACATGGTATTTGCTTTCAACAATCCAGTTTTCCTTGATGTGTATGTGTGCATTTTCATCTTCTTTTTTAATATTTTATTTATTTTTATTTGAGAGGTAGAGTTATAGACAGTGAGAGGGAGAGACAGAGAGAAAGGTCTTCCATCCACTGGTTCACTCCCCAAATGGCCTCAGCGACCGGAGCTGTGCCCATCCGAAGCCAGGAGCTTATTCCAGGTCTCCCATGTGGGTGCAGGGGCCCAAGGACTTGGGCCATCCTCTACTGCTTTCCTAGGCCATAGCAGAGAGCTGGTTTGGAAAAGGAGCGGCCAGGACTAGAATCAATGCCCATATGGGACTCTGGCACTGCAGGCAGAGCATTATCCTACTGCGCCATGGCGCCGGCCCTGCATTTTCTTTACAGTGAGCAATTCACTGGTACAAAACTTCACTGTTTTATTTAAATCCCTTAAGCTCATGATTCAGAACTCAAATTTTCTCAATCTAAATGAGAATGTTTTAATTATTCAAACTGAGCTTTCTTTTTCTTTACCAATGTTTGTTCTTTACTTTTATCTCTCTTTTCAAGTTCTCTGCTTTCTAATTAATGAATTCATTTAGTCAGTCAGTCAATAAATCCATCTTTATCCTTTCAGTCCCCAAACATTTGCTTCCCACCCTGTCATGCATGGGAGTCTGCTAGGTGGTAGGGAGTCAAGAGTGAATGAGACATGGCCTCACATGTCCAATTCTTGGCCCTGTGTTTAGCTCACTGAGTGTTACACTCCCCTGCCTTGACCTTGGTCACCACCACACGCTGTGAATTTTGACTCTTCTTCCTGCTACCCTTCTCCCTTTCTGCTCTCACCAGTCCCTGTGACCACCATCCTAGATCAGATGCCTAACTTGCATCATTGCAATAATTGCAAAACTGCTAATTAGTGGATCTCTCGTCTTTCTCTGATTCATATTCAACACTGCAGTCCCAGGATCTCCCTGCAATGCATATCAGGTTTTGTCACAAGCTATTCAAAACCCCTTCAGTATTTTCCACCCCCCTCCCATGAAATTCATGATCTGCACAGCATACATCCACCACACCTGCCTCAGCTTTCAGGGATCCTTCCTGAAACTCATCAGTTCCTTGAATGAATGTTCTCTCACCACTGAGGCCTTTTCCCTTCTGACTCTTCACTTTGACATTTCTTATCTCCCACTTCCTTTACCCCTAGCCAATTGCAAGTCACACTTAATGTCTTGGCTTAGGTCTCTCTACTTCCAGGAAGGCTTCTCTAAGTTAGGAATCTCTTCTGTGTGTACTGAGAGAGACCTTCTGTCTGCTACTTCACTTCTCAAATGTCTACAATAGCTGGGCCTGGGCCAGAGTGGAGCTAAGTATCAGGAACTAAATGGGTCTCCTACATGAGTGACAGGGACCCAAGTATTTGAAACATCACCAATGTCTCCTACCCTAAGGTTGTGCATTAGCAAGAAGCTAGAAGTAGAAGTGGAACTCAAAACTAGGCACTCTGATATGGGATGCATCTGCAAAATGGCAAATTTCTCAGGCAACTGGTGTAATGGAAAGCCCACTAAACCAGGAGTTAGGAGACTTGAACTCATATGAAAAAAATAGAGGCCAACACATGTATCTCAAGTTTGCAGGCTCACGCTCGTCAAGCTACTTCACTTATCTGGAAAATAAGAAGAATTGAATCCAAAAGGGTTCTCATTCACATGCAGCACTTTAAATTCTGCCTTTCAAATAAATAAGTAAACTACCAAAAAAAAAAATGGACTGCACTGACATGATTAAATTTTATGACCCTCAGTATATTAGAAATGGATTAAATGGCTGGTGTCATTGTTTACAAAATTGTCTGGCACTTGGTGGAGATTTTGTTGATAAATAAAATTTATATTGTTAATTTTTTTCTTTTTTAAAAGATTGATTTTATTTATTTGAAAGACAGAATTACGGAGAGAGGTAGAGACAGAGTGAAAGGTCTTCCATCCACTGGTTCACGCCCCAGATGGCCGGAGCTGCGCCGATCTGAAGCCAGGAGCCAGGAGCTTTTTCTGGGTCTCCCACTCATGTGCAGGGGCCCAAGGACTTGGGCTGTCTTCTGCTGACCCAGGCCATAGCAGAGAGCTGAATCGAAAGAGGAGCAGCCGGGACTGGAACCGGCACCCATGTGAGATGCCAGCGCTTCAGGCCAGGGCGTTAACCTGCTGCGCAATAGTGCCCGCCTCAATTTTTATCTTTTTTTTAAATTAATTTATTTATTTGAAAGGCAGATTTACAGAGAGAGAAGCAGAGAGAGAGAGAGAGAGTCTTCCATACACTGGTTCACTCTCCAAATGGCCACAAAGGCCAGAGCTGGGCCAATTTGAAGACAGGATCCAGGAGCGTCTTCCAGGTCTCTGACATGGGTGCAGGGGTCCAGGCACTTGGGCTATATTCCACTGCTTTCCTAGGCCTTAGCAGAGAGATGGATAGGAAGTAGAGCATCGGGGACTTGAACCGCACCCATAGGGGATGCTGGCACTGCAGGTAGTGGCTTTACCCACTGCCACAGTGCTGGCCCAATTTTTATCTTTTGATTGCATTTTTCCATGAACATCTTGAAGTCAGCTTGCATTTTGGATGTATTGGGTTAAATATAAAATATTACTAAAATTAACTTTATATAATATATATATATTTTAATGTGGATACCAGAAAATGAGAAATTACACATGCAGCTTCCATTATACTTCCATGAGACAACGCTGCCCAACACTTAACATTCAGGCCCTAAATCATATGCCACTTATTTTACTTTATAGGAAGGCAAAAATTTTTAGCCTTTTGGTGAGTGCTGTACTGCAGCAGGGTAAATACAAGCTTAGCATGTCCACATACCATCCTGGAGTGCTGGTTTGAGTCCCCGCTATTGTTTTCAATCTTGCTTCCTGTTAACAGGCTGGGAAGGTGGCAGATGATGGCCCAAGTACTTGGGTCCCTGCTACTTATGTGGGAGATCTGGATGGAGTTCTGGGCTCTTGGCTTCAGTGTGATCAAGCCCTGGCTGTTGCAGGCATTTGGGGAATGAACCAGTGGCTAGAAGTATTTTCTCCCCACCGCCCCTCCCCCGCCAGTCTCTTCCTCTATCTCTGTCACCATGCCTGTGAAATAGATTTAATTAATTTTTTAAAATTAGCCTGATAAAGTTAGAAACTCCTTAAGGATAAGTTCTATGTTTCTATTTTTTTCCAGTGGCTTAAAACAGTTAGTGGGGCTGGCGCTGTGGTGCAGTAGGTTAACACCCTGGCCTGAAACACTGGCATCCCATATGGGCACTGGTTCAAGACCCGGCTGCTCCACTTCGGATCCAGGTCTCTGCTATGGCCTGGGAACGCAGTAGAAGATGGCCTAAGTGCTTGTGCCCCTGCACCCACGTGGGAGACCTGGAGGAAGCTCCTGGCTCCTGGCTTCAGATTGGTGCAGCTCTGGCCATTGGGCCAACTGGGGAGTGAACCAGCGGATGGAAGATCTCTCTCTCTCTCTCTGCCTCTCCTCTCTCTGTAACTCTAACTTTCAAATAAATAAATAAATCTTAAAAAAAAAAAAAACCACTGTTAGCACATGACAAATTTTATGTGAGTGGTAGAGACCCTGACACTTGGGGGCCATCTCCTGATGTTCCCAGGGTGTACATTTTCAGGGAGGTGAAATTGGATAGAGCTGGGACTTGACCTTAGGCTCTGTGATATGGATCTTGGGCATTACAATAGTGCTTAACCACTGTGCCAAATGACAACACCTTTTCATTTTCTTTAATCTAAATCTGTTTAAAAGTTTTTGTTCGTTTGTTTTGTCTTTCACAACAGTAATTCTTTTTTTGTTTTAAGATTTTATTTATTTATTTGACAGGCAGAGTTATAAACAGTGAGAGAGACAGAGAGAAAGGTCTTCCTTCCATTGGTTCACTCCCCAAATGGCTGCTACGGCCAGCGCTGCGCCAGTCTGAAGCCAGGAGCCAGGTGCCTCCTTCTGGTCACCCATGCGGGGTGCCGGGGCCCAAGCACTTGGGCCGTCCTCCACTGCTCTCCCAGGCCACAGCAGAGAGCTGGACCGGAAGAGGAGCAGCAGGGACTAGAACCAGCACCCACATGGGATGCCGGCGCCACAGGCGGAGGATTAACCTAGTGCCCCGACAACAGTAATTCTTTTAAGAGTTCAGGCCAAGTTTTTTAGTGATGAGATACAGGTTATGAATCTTTTGACAAGAATACAAGATAAGCAATATTGTGCCCTTAGGCACTACACCAGTGGCACAGACTGTCAGTTTACTATTTCAGTGATGTCAGCTTGGCTAAGGTGGAGTCCAGTAGAGTTCTTCACTGTAAAATTACAACTTTTTTACTTTGTAAATCATAAATAATCAGCAGGGAAATTCTTTGACTATCTAAATATTCTATCCCTCTTCAAACTTACACTTGTATTTTTAGCTTATATTGATGGAGCTTTTTTAAACTAATTATACTTCATGAACCAAAACAATATATTGCAATAAATTGAATTCAAAAGTGGTTAGAAGAATTCAAATGAATTCCATTAAGCAGATCTTAATGAGATTTACAAAGTGTAAAACATGCCACTCTTTTCATCAGCTTATTTTGTTTTGAAAAAATAAAGCTATTTATATACAAGTCTATTATTCATGTTAATATGTAACTGGTTTATATAAGGCCCCAGACTCCACGTTTTAACTAAACTTTTTTTTATTTTAAAATTAATATTATTTAAACATTTTAAAGTGTTAATTTTTAATAAAAAATACCAATACATAAGATTCACACACACCAAAACTCTATGAGATCCTTCAATTATTTGAGTTCATAAAGAGATCTTGAGAGGAAAAATTTTGAAGACCATTGTCTAAGACCAAATAAAATTCTGGTATCAGTGCTACATCTTGGAAATTTCTTTGGCCTGGCAATTAAGGAGAATTAAAACTGAGATTCCCAGATAAAAGCTTCCTCATGGACAAAAGCACTGTTAGCATAGTTCTGAAATGTTCCACGGGACATCCTTATCTTTCAGAGACACATAATACCATATTAAGAGCTAAAATAATGTGATATCTGGAATTTTCTTTAAAATAATACATTAGAGATAATAATGGTGATAGTGGTGAGGGTTTAGGTGGAAAGGGAATAGATGAAATTAAAATTATACTGTTAATTGTTGAAGCTGCATGATAGCTTCATGAGAATTCATTATGAAATTCTCTCTATTTTTTGTGTGTTTGAACATTTTCAAAATAGAAAGTTTTTTTTAAAGGTTTCATCTCCACATAAATGTTTTTAAAGAGGCAACCAAACATAATAGTTAAAAATGTCATAATTATTTAAAACAATTATATACTCTTGGATTTACGTAATACCTTTCTTCTAAAGAGTTAAAATTAATTCACCTAGGCTAGGTTTTACCACATGAGTACTCATTATCTATTGCTTTAGCAATAGATAATTTCCAAAGCAAAAACAAACACACTAGATATACATTAAAACTATCAGATAATGAAAAGTAATATCACATTTTTCAGAATTAACTGCAATACAATATGTATTGCTTGGATGAAAATTCTGTAATTCTCATTGAAAGGGTAGCTCCTAAAATCAGAGAGACTTGAAATTGTTTCCTAGCTCTGCTACTTTATAATACTTATTATAACACTAACAACAACAGAAATACTAACAAAATCAGTATTTATTGAGCCTAATATGTGACAGATCTTGTGTTAAATCTTTACATTATTCAGTAAATCTTTACAATATTATGAATTGCTTTTGCTCAGTAAGCAAGCTGCCCAGAATCATGTTTGCTAAACATTTGAGTAGGAATTCAAAGTTAGGGCACCACATCATTATACTGGCTTTTATCCACTATATTACATTGCCCTAGCTTATCAGTTAAATGCCTTAGACACATTATTTAATGTTTCTCAGTCTTGCTCCCTTATTTAATAATAGAGATAAAATTAGTAACTATTGCATAGGCACAAGAATTGCATCAGGTAATGTATAGAAAACACTTGTCATGATGGCTGGTATGTATAAAAACATCAAATATCAGCTACTGTTATTTTCAATACCTAATTTTCTTCAATAAATAGTAAAACTTTCTTAAAATCATTGAGTAATAATATCCGAAAGTATCTGAACAGCCAAATTAAAAATGTCTAGGAGTAGTTCTGGAACTGTCTCCAATATAATAGCCACTAGCCAGCCACATGGCTACTTGGCCTAAGAGTAGTCACAGCTCTGAGGGACTATTATCAGACTGCAAATTTTTAAAAAACCTTTATGCATTTATTTGAAAGACAGTTATGAGGGAGGTTGAGAGAGAGAGAGAGAGAGAGAGAGAGGGAGGTCTTCCATCTGCTAGTTTACTCCTCAGAAGGCTGCAATGGCCGGAGGTAGGCCAAGTCAAAACCAGGAGCCAAGAACTCTATCTGGATCTCCCACATGGGTGGCAGGGGCCCAAGTACTTGGGCCATCTTCCAGTGCCTTCCCACCCACATTAACAGGGAGCTGGATTGGAAGTAGAGCAACTGGGACTCGAACTGGTGCTCTGATATGGGATGCTAATGTCATAGGCAGCGGCTTAACCTAGTGCACCACAGTGACAGCTCCCAGACTGCAAAGATTTAATATAAAGAGGAAAATTAAAATATGTGACTAATATGTTTACATTGTGTGTTAAAATAATAATACTATGGATATACTTTAAATTATCAAAATTAATTATGACTGTCATGTTTTAAAAACTTAAGGTGACTATTGAAAAATGTAAGATTGCATTGTGACTCTCATCATGTTTCTATGAACACTGTTGGTCTAGAGCTTGTGTTACTTCATAAATGGAGGGTTTTTTTTTTAAAAAAAAAGATTTATTTATTTATTTGAAAGTCAGAGTTACACAGAAAGAGGAGAGGCAGAGAGAGAGAGAGGTCTTTCATCCGCTGGTTCACTCTCTAATTGGCCGCAAAGGGCGGAGCTTCGCCAATCTGAAGCCAGGAGCCAGGAGCTTATTCCAGGTCTCCCACGTGGGTGCAGGGGCCCAAGGACTTGGGCCATCTTCTACTGCTTTCCCAGGCCATAGTAGAGAGCTGGATCAGAAGTGGAGCCGCCAGGACTCAAACTGGCAACCATATGGGATTGCTGGCACTGTAGGCAACAGCTTTACCTGCTATGCTACATCACTGGCCCCACGGAGTTTGTTTTATAAAGAACCTTTCATCAAAACCAGAGATTCTGCTGCTTTCTGTAAGTGAAGTCATTGATAATGTAACCAATATCTATAACATTTAAAGAAGAGATAGTTGATCTATGCAACTGTAGAACCCTGCACAGAGTGGCTTTCAGGTCAGAAGATAGCATTCTTCAGTTATCATCCCACGTGCTAAGTGAGGATTCCATTGTGTATTGTTCTTCCCCAGCAGCATGACCTTGTCATTCAAATTATGCAGCTTCAGGAAAAGAGCTATAAAAATGGCAAGTATCCTTGAGCTAGAAAAATAAAAATGTGTCATTTGCTTAATGGTCTTATGAGCTTCCTGTTGTTATTCTTATCAACACAAATACTAATATTAGATGCACACTAACATAAAATAAGTTTTCCCTTAACCATATTAAATCAGTTTTTTCAAAGTGTTTTCCAAAGAAAATGTGGAGTGATCATACATTCTATTTTTCCTGGTTCAAATGCAGTTTATGTCTGTTGCTGTGGCATAATTATATAATTATTCTTTTTTTTTTTTTTTTTTTGGACAGGCAGAGTTAGACAGTAAGAGAGAGAAAGAGAGAAAGGTCTTCCTTTTTCTGTTGGTTCACCCCCCAAATGGCCGCTATGGCCAGTGTACTGCGCCAATCCGATGGCAGGAGCCAGGTGCTTCCTCCTGGTCTCCCATGTGGGTGCAGGGCCCAAGGACCTGGGCCATCCTCCATTTCCTTCCCGGGGCTGTGGCATAATTATTAACCATTCTCCCCTTCACCCTAAAACCCATCTGACTCTGAGCAATCAATTACATCGTTGCTTTTCATATGACCCTCCTTGATGAAAGGATTCCTTGGTTAAACAAGTTTTTGGAAATAAATCATACTCTACTTCCCTCTTAGAAATTTACAACACATAATTGCATCAGAGTAGTTGTATAACTGTCTTGTTTAATTTAGTTTAACTCAATATTTCCTAAATTTCTTTCATCATTAATCTCCTTTTTTCCTTTAATACATATTAACAGTTTACAGAATGTAGTTTAGAAATACTCAGAAGTTTTTCAGGCTGAGTTTGTGACTAATAGATTTCTACCCTATGACATGAGCAGAAACCTGCTTAAATAAATGTTTTTCTTTTTTAAAAAAGATTTTATTTGAAACACAGAATGACAGAGAGCTTCTATCTGCTGGTTCTATCCCCAAATGCCCACAACAGCCAGGGTTAGGCCAGGCTGCAGCCAGGAGTCAGGAACCCTATCTGGGTCTCTTATGTTGGTGGCAAGGACCCAAGCACTTCAGTCATCATCTGCTTCCTCCCAGGTGTATTAGGGAGTAGGATCAAAGCACAGAGTAGCTGGTACTTGAACTGACACTACTGTTTGGGATGTGGGCATCCCATGCAATGGCATAATCCATTGTGCCATGGTGCCTGTCCCAGAAATGCTTTTCTTTAATTGATGATATGGAAATCCAAGTGTTAATTCTGAAAATCATGTCCAAGTCATTTCATTTCAATAAATACTGATACTATGCTTGCTACAGTTTACATCTGGGTTGATACTGGTGATGCAAGGATCATTTAGACGTTATCACTATCCTCTTGAGGCACATAAATGTGTACGTTGATTGCCTCCTCTGTGCAGTAATGTTTTTCTATATTTGGTAGATCAGCTGTTTTCCATCATTTCAGTTATAGTTCTTGCCACATTAGTGACATTCTATAAAAGTCAGTGAATTAATCTGGTAGAATACACATGACTGGGTTAAGTGTTGGAACACAGATACAAAGTAAGTACTTGTAAAACAGAAAGAAGGGACTGTTCAATTTTTCCCATGGTTGATGGAAAGGATTTCATTAAGGAAGTGCTATGTGAGTGACGACTTCAGGAAAATTTAAATGCTGATAGACACGGGGGGCATAATTATTTCCAGGCAGAGAACTGTTTTTACAAAGAAGCAATATCAGAAAAAGTCTATGTAAGCTCCTGTTCCATGCTGTTGGGGATAGGTTAGAATGACAGGGGGCAAATATAAGTTTAAAAGGATAATCAGAACCAAACATAAGGGCTCTTTATTATTCAAGGAGATTAAAGAAATGACTTATGACTTTAACTACAAGAACTTTATGAGACGAGAGAGTACACTTCAGTGAAGTTTTGCACTTCTAGCCAACACTTTATGAACCTAAACAAAATTTCATAGGGTGTTAAATCTCCACCAAAGAAATTAAGTATACTGAATCATCATCAAGCATAGTAACATTTGGTCATTCTCTTTCAATAAAATAATTGTCATACTGTGTTTATGAGTGATCTTACTATTTTAGGAAGTTTCCTCCAGAACATACCTGGCCACTGTGTGTGCGTGTGTGTGTCTCCCTGATAGAAACAGAGTATATTTGTAACAGGGAGTTTAACTCTGTGGTTTTAATATTCTTTACTATTTCTCATGTTTAATAAATAATTTTCCTAGTGTTTAAAAAACATGTCCAAGTTCATTTCTTTCAGACTCTTTTAATCTATTTATGAAAATAAAATATCAGGTGAGTTCAAACTACATATAACCTATAAGATATTTAGCAAGGCTGTTTCTTGTGACATAATAATCGGGTTTTAAAACTCTTTGTGTGGCAGATGTTTGGCCTAGTGGATTAAACACCACTTGGGACTCCTGTATATCCCATTGGAGTGCCTGGTTTCTAGTCGCAGCTCCACTCCTGATTCTAGTATCCTTCTAGTTCGCACCCTGGGAAGCAGCAGGCCATGGCTCAAGTACTTGGGTCCCTGCCAATGACATGGCAGCCCAACATTGAGTTCTGGGCTCCTGCCTTTGGCCTGGCCCATTCTCAGCTGCTGTAGACAATTGGAGAGTGATCCGACAGGTAGGAGCTCTCTTCTCTCTGTCACTGTCTTTCTCAATGACAAGCAAATAAATAAAATAAATAATAAATTAAAAATTAAAAATAACTCTTGAGATATTGGCAATCTAGAACCTCACATTTTTTACCAGTTGAGAATCTGCTTAATTCAACTATAAAATATGACATAAATCCCACACTGACCTCACTTAATGACTAGCCAAAGGAAAACAGAAGTTTAGAGGTTTTACAGCTGCTGACAGTAAGTCCTTGGAAAGAATTATTTTGGAATATTCTTACTGTTGCCAAAGAAGGGAGTTAGAGAGGTCAGAAATAGGAAACTCAGAAGAAAACAAGCCTGTCAGCATTCAAAACTGATTACTAGGGAATTACTCTGTGGTTAAAAATCCACAGCGTTTCAGCAACTTTATTTAGTAATGTTTATCCCAAAGGACTTTCATTGCATGTATTTTGTTACAAATGAATTTGCCTACCTTAACTCTATAAAGAGCTCTACAAACCACATCTGCTTTGATTTGAATTTTCCAGTTTTCACGATGGCTACCAACCCCATTGAAAACAACGAGCCTTCCAGGATGTGGGCAGAGCCCTGGCAGTCACAGCGTTGACTTCTGTGGCTGTTGCTCTTGTTATTGCACATGTCTTAAAACAATGCAGATATGGAGCTGTGGCCTCCATCATTAGCAACTAGAAGTCTGTTATTTGTGTCAGTTCCCCTTATATTGAGTGTAACAAAGGAAGACACATGCTTTTCTAACCTAAACCAGATGGATAATTTACTTTTTTTTAAAACTTTAATACCTGTGCTATAATCAATTATTGAAAAATTAAATACGTTGGTTTCTCTGAACACACTGAAACACTCTTGCTTGGATTAGATAACCACAGTGCTGGTAATGTGAGTTTGTGGAGAGTAACTGAGTTGACTGAGATTCTGAGGACCTACACTCAATCTTCGATTTATTTACCATGAGGTTAATCTTGTCTAAGGCAGGTTAACTTCCTCAGTGACAATGTCACCATCTTTAAAATGGGGTTCATGACCCTTATATCACAATGATGTGAGGATCAAAAGAGATTGCATGTATCACAGTATTTTATTCAAACAATACTGTAGAAGGGGAGATCCAAGATGGCTGAATGGAGAGTCCTGTACTGGCCTCCAGCAAAGAGAGGCAGCAGAACAACAAAGCAAGGACTGTGTTTCCAGAGCCTGAGGGGAAACTTCAGTAAAGGAAGTGGGATACACAGCAGACTCATAGAATGGCAGATGTCCTAAACAGCACTCTGGCCTCAGAATCAGCCCTTAAGGCATTCAGATCTGGCTGACGAGCCCATGAGAGTATTTTAGGCATGAGAAGCCAAGACACTCTGGAAAAAAAAAAATAAATGAAAGATCTCTGGGAATGAGATCCCAGTGGAAAAAATGGGCCATCAAAGAAGGAGGTACCTTTCTCTGAAGGGAGGAGAGAACTTCCACTTTGACTTTGACCTTGTCTACATAAGATCAGAGTTGGCGAACTCAAAAGGCTTCCATAACCTTGGCAGCTCATGACAAGAGCCTCGGGTGATTGCTGATGCCATAAACAAGAGTGTCAATTGTTAATAACAGGAGTCACTGTGCACTTACTCCTCATGTAGGATCTCTGTTCTTAATGTGTTGTACAATATAAATTAATGCTATAACTAGCACTCAATTAGTACTTTACACTTTGTGTGTCTGTGTGGGTGCAAACTGTTAAAATCTTTACTTCATATATACTAAATTGATCTTCTATATATAAAGATAATTGAAAATGAATCTTGATGTGAATGGAATGGGAGAGGGAGTGGGAGATGGGAGGGGTGTGGGTGGGAGGGAAGTTATGGGGGGGGAAGCCACTGTAATCCAAAAGCTGTACTTTGGAAATTTATGTTTATTAAATAAAAGTTAAAAAAAAGAAGAGACAAGACATGTAAACAGCACAGAGAGTCTGATAATCAGCAGAGACACACAGAGAGAAATAAAGAAATAAAGGCCACCACAGCCGCTGTCCCAACTCCCCAGCTGGGGAACTCCATCTTGCGAAAAGTAAGTGGGAAGCTTCGCTACCCCAGCCATCATCACAGACAGATGGTTTAGGAGAATTCCAGTCCTCACTGGCTTAAATTTCAGAAAGCTGACTGGGATCTGAACAACTAGCTTTGCTCTAAAGAAAGATCTTCCCACCCCCAAAGCCCAGACCTGAGCTGCTGCCATACAGCCACTGCTAAATACCATTCTGTCCTAAGGGACAGCAAACAGCTCTGCTGCCACTGGAAGACTCACATCCAGAAGCAGGGAGATCCACAAGACAGAGACCAGATCCCTCTCTATCCAGCAGCTGTGGGATTGCGTGGCTCAAGGCTTGGAGCCACACTCACTCATGTGATTTAGGGCAATTCCCCTGTGCTTTTTTGGGATTGGTGCCAGCAGCAGCTAACATACAAGCTTGTATACAGGCCTCACCTGTATACACTTCTTGTCCTGCAGCTCCAGACTGTAACTACTAGTATTATGTTCACTGAATCACAGGAACTCATCCTACAGGACCTAAGGAAGACTGCATTCCACTGATCCAGGCCTCGCCTGAATTCCATTTCACCATCCCCACCAACCAGTGAATAATCTCCAGCATAACCTGTCTTAATTCTGTGGACTGGAACAAGGACCTCTTCAAATTTCTCAATGCCGGTACTAAGATTTTTTATTCCATAAGCTCCACTTTTACCCATGCCCAGTGATCCAGACTTAGGAAAATCCTATCTATATCACACAGTCCCAGGACCATAGCCATTGGTGTTATAAGCTCCAGCATCACTCAGAGCTTGCTTGACCAGAGAAGGGAACTGTCACCAGTATGATCTACAACACCAGGAACAGGGTTACTGCCATCTCAAACCCTAGTGTGCTTGACATCCAACTCCTTGGGCCTGTAGACACACACTTTGATCACACAACTACCTCTACAAACTCCTGCAGACCAGATGACTGTGGTAGTCTAAACACCACTGACATTGATGATAGCTGAAGAAATCACTGAAAGGTTACACTTCTGGGCTCACCAAGAACCAAAGCCAAAGTAACTACCTAACTGACACATCACATTACCTCTAAACAATAGCAGAATCTTTTCCAGTGAAAACTACCTCATAAAGGAGCTGTTATGCCAGACGTATAGACGTTAACATACATACAGGAAGCATGAAGAAGCTAGTAAGTGTGGCACTTCCAAAAGAACAAAACAGTCCTTCAGAAATATATCTTGATTAAAAAAAAATCTATGAAATGTCTGAAAAAAGAATTCAAAGCAATATTAAGGAATTTCAGTGAGATGCAAGAGAAATCAGACAATTCAAAGAAATAAGGAAAACAATTCATAATATGAATGAGAAATAGAAGTCACTAAAAAGAACAAATCAGAAATTTTGGAGCTGAACACTTGAATCAATGAAATTAAAAATAAAATTGAAAGCTTCAACAACAGAATAGACCAAGTTGAAGAAAAAATTTCTGATCTCGAGGACAAGACTTTTGAACTAACTCAGTCAAAAATAATGCAAAATAATAGAGAAAGCCTACAAAACACATAGAACACCATTAAGTTAACAAACATTCATATTATAGGGATAATTGAAGGAGAAAGAAAAAGGCATTGAGAATTTATTTAATGAAATAACCATGGGCTGGTGTTGTCACTATACTGGCATCCTACATTGAAGTGCCAGTTCAAGTCCCAGATACTATGCTTCTGATCAACTTCTTGCCGACATGCCTAAGAAGGTAGTGGAAGATGGCCCAATTACTTGTGCCCCTGGCACCTATATGGGAAACCTGGATATAGTTCTTGGTTCCTGGCTCCTGCCTGGCCCATCCTTGGGTGTTGCAACAATTTGAGGAGTAAACAAGCAGATGGAAGATCTCTCTCTCTCTAATTATACTTTTCAAATAAATAAATCTTTTCAAAAAATTAAAAAATAAAAATTTTGCTTAAAACACTGATTAAAAAATAATTGACAGCACAATACATGGAAAGATAATCTGGTTCATTGGTTGAAATAATTAATATTGTTAAAATATCCATACTATCTAAAGAAATCTACAGATTCAATGTAATTCCTATCAAAATACCAATGACATTCTTTACAGAACTGGACAAAACTATCCTAAAATTCATATGGAGTTATGAAAGACCTAGAACAGTCAAAGTGATTCTAATAAATGAAAAGTCAGAAGTGTCATAATACCTGATTTCAAAGTTCAGTATAAAGCTATGGCCATTAAAACAACATGGTATTGGTGTAAAAGATGGTATATATTTTGAGTGGAACAGAAAAGAGGGCCAAGAAATTAATTCACATACATACAGCCAACTGATTTTGACAAAGCTACCAGGAAAATGTATTGGAGAAAAGATAGTCTTTTCAATAAAAAGTGCTGATAAAAGTGGACTTACATATGTAGAAGGATGAAATCAGATCCCTAATTCTCACTATATAAAAAATTCAACTCAACATTGATTAAAAACCTAAATATAAGGCCTGAAAATACTTCAAGGCACCAATGTGGACAAGGATTTCTTGAATAAGATTTAAAAAATTCAGGCAACATCCAAAAGCTGTGATTCTGTCAAACTCAGAAGTTTCTGCACAGCAAATGGAACAATCAATGCAATGAAGAGACATCCCACAGCATGGGACAAAATATTTGCAAGATACTTATCCGACAAAAGATCAGTATCCACGCTCTATGAAGAACTCAAAAAACTCAACAACAAAATAACAAATTAATAAATTTGCAGAAGACTTGAGTTGTTCTCAAAAGAAGAAATATAAATGGAAAATACAGGAAAAATTGCTCAATGTCAGTAGCTATCAGGGCAATAACAATTCAAAACCACAAAGATATCACTTCAACCCTCTTAGAATGGCTATTATCAAAAAGACAGAAAGTAACAAATGCTAGTGAGAATGAAGAGAAAGAGAAACTCTGGAGATGTTCATTAGTTTGGCCACTATAGGAAAAAGTACGGAGGTGTCTTTAAAACACACACACACACACACACACACACACACAAAACCAAAACAACTGGAGCTGGCGCTGTGGCCCAGTGGGTTAAAGCCCTGGCCTGCAGCGCTGGCATCCCATATGGGTGCCGGTTCTAGTCCTGGCTGCTCCTCTTCTGATCCAGCTCTCTGCATGGCCTGGGACAGCAGTAGAAGATGGCCCAAGTCCTTGGGCCCCTGCACCGTCATGGGAGACCTGGAAGAAGCTCCTGGCTCCTGGCTTCAGATTGGTGCAGCTCCGGCTGTTGCAGCCATTTGGGGAGTGAACCATCAGATGGATGACTTCTCTATCTGTCTTTATCTCTCTCTGTAACTATGTCTTTCAAATAAATAAAATAAATCTTGGCTGGCGCCGCAGCTCAATAGGCAAATCCTCCGCCTGTGGTGCTGGCACACTGGGTTCTAGTCCCGGTCAGGGCGCTGGATTCTGTCCCGGTTGCTCCTCTTCCAGTCCAGCTCTCTGCTGTGGCCTGGGAGTGCAGTGGAGGATGGCCCAAGTGCTTGGGCCCTGCACTCGCGTGGGAGACCAGGAGAAGCACCTGGCTCCTGACTTCGGATCAGCGTGGTGCGCTGGCCGGGTGAACCAGCGGAAAAGGAAAACCTTTCTCTCTGTCTTTCTCTCTCTCTCACTGTCCACTCTGCCTGTCAAAAAAAATCTTTAAAAAAAGAAAACAACTAAAAGTATAACTACCATAAAATCCAGCAATCCCACCACTGGGTATGTATCCAAAAGAAATGAATTCATTGTGTCAAAGAGATGATATATGCTCCATCTTGTTTATTGCAGCATTGTTTACAATAGTCAAGATATGGAATCAAAAGTATCCAAATGGTTAAACAAAATGATTGAATACTGTTCAGCCATAAAAAAGAATAAAGTTGTGTCTTTTAAGGCAAATGGACGGGCTGGCGTCGCGGCTCAATAGGCTAATCTTCTGCCTGCGGTGACAACACCCTGGGTTCTAGTCCCGGTTGGGGCGCCGGATTCTGTCCTGGTTGCTCCTCTTACAGTCCAGCTCTCTGCCGTGGCCCGGGAATACAGTGGAGGGTGGCCTAGGTCTTTGGGCCCTGCACCCACATGGGAGACCAGGAGAAGCACCTGGCTCCTGGCTTCAGATCGGTGCAATGTGCCGGCCATAGCAGCCATTGAGGGGTGAACCAATGGAAAAAGGAAGACTTTTCTCTCTGTTGCTCTGGCAAATGGATGGAACTGGAGGACATTATGTTAAGTCAAATAAGCCAGATAGAAATACAAATACTACATATTCTCCTTATATTTCAGAGTTAAAAAAAAAAACAGTCTTAACACAGAATGATGATTACTAGGGGCTGTGAGGGGTAGTGTGGATAGTGGGAGTTTGGATAACAGATAATAAATCAGTCAGATCAAAGGAGTAAAGTTCCTGGTGTTACACAGTGTAGTGGTAGGACTATGGTTCACAATAACCAAGTATGTATCATTTGAACAAATAAAAAAAAGCAATTCCAAAATGCCAATCACAAAATAATGACAAAGAAAAGGAAATATTCATTTCTTTGTTAGAAATATTGCAAGCTTGCATTGAAATATCCCACCGTAGTCCATAAATTTATACAATTAATGTAAATAATTTTTTCTAAAATCTATGAGAACATAATGTTTATTTAAATGAACATTATGTGAATGCATTTTGTCTGAAGTTAATCTCTTGGGAAGTAGTCAGCTAAAATTAGATCATGATAGGAATGTTTAGATCTTTTGTCTGTTAAGTTAATACTTTGTATATATCTTTAATATTATGAGAACCTTGTTTAAATGAATATTACCTGAAGGATATGTTTTGCCTGAAGATATCTTGATCAATTTAGTTTGTTTCCAAATTAAAATAAATAGATATAAATAAGTACTTTAAAAATAATGTGCTGTGTTTTTTTGTTCCCCATCCTTCCCACAATCACATCTCTACTTCCTCTTTGCTTCTTGAAGTTCCTTGAATTCAAAGCATGGGACACATGGACAGCCTCAGCTGTGTGCCAATTTATGAAAGCGCTGAAACAGCCCTGGATTACACTGAAAATAAATGTTGCCAAGTAATGCAAGCTTTGACCTGTTATCCCAGGAAAAAATATAAATTTTCTGTCCCATTCCTGTCAAAGTAGGCAATCCTTTGAGCAGAAATAAAAACACAAAATGAAACTCACGTTGTTAGAATTACTTATGTTTTCTGAGTTTTCTTGCACACAAGAAGTTAAAACAGCCAAAATCCCAAGGTTAAATTATAGGCCACAGTCTTCTTTTTAATTACATTTTTAAATTGTTGAATATGCTTTCAACACCATGGTCACATTTTTTCAGAACATTGACTTGCTTTGATCTGTAGAAGTCATCAGTCATCAATACTGGAAATTGCTTCCATGTAAAATAATTTATGAACATAATCTTTCATAACCTCTAAATAAATGCTCAACTAGTAGTTTAGGTTGAAAGAGGTGCCAAATAATTTTATTGCCCTTACTATGATTTTTTTACACATATATTATTGTACTCATTATGATTTTTACACCTCTACACATGTTCCCTTTCTCCTGCTCTATTCCCTGCTCATTTTCTGGGTTAACTGAAAAATCGATTCTTCTATGATACTTTCCCTTCCCCTTTACATTCTTACAGGCAATTATGATACTTCCTTGATTCTAAGATGTTAGCATTAAAAGAAATCAGAGCCAAAAAAAATATTGAAAGTATATATTAGTTTTAAGACCTGTTCCAATGGAGAAACACTAAAGTGACCAAACAAGTCCTAAAATCTAGAAAATGTGATGGAGGTTTCTTCTATGAGCAACTCTAGTCCATAGTACAGCTCTATTTCAGTACCATACCTATATCTATCTACTTATCTATATATGGTTTTGAATTTGGTCCATGGATTTGGGTGAAACAAAAGCTATGTCATTTTATTTTGAAAAATTAAACTATGTCTTACTCTGAACTCCTTTGTCAACATGCCTGATATTAATTACCAGAGAATTCTTTCTCAGTATTGCTCAGGATTTTCAGTGGTATTATATAATTCATACTATATCATACTAAAGAAGGGATTTTTGACTTGAGTTTATTCTAGATATTTCATTTTCATGCCGACTGCTTCAGCTAATTTGGCCTAGATGAAAGAAGGCTGTTCTGTACTGGAGTGGTACATTTCCTCCAGTCTCAGCTCAGCACTAGGAATCTGCTCCAAGGCTCACAGGGCCACAACAATGGAGATTGAATCACCGGCCACCACCTATGTGCATTTCTTATCAGAGTTCCTGCCATCCTCTTAGATTCTGAATGGGGGTAGGACTCAAATATTTTTTTTTTTTAAATATTTATTTATTTATTTGAAAGAGTTACACAGAGAGAGAAGGAGTGGCAGAGCGCGCACGCATGCGCGAGAGAGAGGTCTTCCTCCATCCACTGGTTCACTCTCCAGCTGGCTGCAAAGCCTAGGGCTGTGCCAATCAGAAGCCGGAGCCAGGGGCTTCTTCTAGGTCTCCCATGAAGGTGCAGGGGCCCAAGGACTTGGGCCATCTTCTACTGGTTTCCCAGGCCATAGCAGAGAGCTGGATTGGAAGTGGAGCAGCCAGGACTTGAACTGGTGTCCATATGGTATTGCCAGCACTGCAGGCGGCTCTGGCCCCAAGGGCCCAAGTCTTTGCATACCTTGGGAAATCACCTCTAGGCCCAGTCTCTTGCTTCTTCACACCCCATAAGGTGAGGAAGTATAATATTCCTCAGGGGGCCTGAACCTAAACAATTTAACTTTCTTTCTGAAGAGTTTTGTTTGTGTGTATTGAGTTGAAGAGAATCACCTATAAATGTAAAGAGAAAGCAAACTTTACTTTTCAGTTACAGAACAGGAAAAGAGATCATTTATTTTACCATGATGAGTCAACACCTAGCTTTAAGCAACAAGCAAGACTATCCAGTTGGTTTGGTATGTTTGTCCATCCCATCCCAGTAAACCCGGGTCTTCTTGTGAATAAGGGGCTATGTTTCTTTGTGAAGGAGTTCTCAGTGCTGAGCATAGTACATGTTATCAACCCATCAATATTGGCTCAGTGAATTGAAGACATTGCAGGTTAATACTTTCATGTAAAGTAATTCTGGTCTTAGGAACTTTTAAATGCATTAAAATGTGAATCTAATTGGAAGGAACTCGAAAAGCAAATCTGTTTTCTGACCACACTATTTTGATGAATTCTCCTATGATGTACAAGGAATATTCATTGTCAAACATGCTAAGTAGGAATTTTAAAAAGCTGGGATCTAAAATAGCTCTCAGTTCTGCTTTTTACCAGTGAGAACCCATTCTCTTTGTGCTACTGTGTCTGTTCACATATTGTGAAGTTAGTAAAGTGTTCTGAATTTAGATGAAAAGTACACACTGTTCATTGAGGGCACAGAAATATCTTGGGGAAATGAAACATTTGATGGGTACACAGATATTTGTACTTTGCTTTCATTACATATTTAGCTGTTTGGTTTATATCATTAACAAATATCAAAAGCATTTCATGTGAGAACAAGGAAGTGCCTTGGTTACTGTGCAGTCACGAGTGTATACTTCAAAACCTGTGATATTTTACTACCTCTGTTCTTAAAATTCCTTCATTTAAAGCATAATTTTAAGACAATTTTCAAATTAGTTTTGTAGGTTGCTGAAGCCTGGTGCTTTCCATTCCTCTCTTCACTATCTAATAAGTATGAACCACCAGATCACTGCCATACATAAAAGATTACAGTCACTCTGAAAGAAATCACTTATAGAAGTTGTTATAATGCAAATTAAAGAGAAAAGCTTAAACTCCAGACACTGAAATGACCCATGAAGTCTTATTTCAGCACATGTTTATCAACACATCCTCTACAAAAGGCCTACATTGGGCTCTGGTGAAAACCATGGTTTATCAGTAAATGCCACCCTCAAGGGGATTGTTACTCCTGTAGGTGGGAACAACACAAACACACAAATAACTGTAATTCAGGTCATGCAGTGAGGAAAAGTATAAAAGAGTTCAGAAAGTAGTGACCACTTTCAGCTAAAGGAATTGGGTATTTCATCTTAGAAAGGACATAGAATTGTACCTGAAGTTCATTTGGAGAAGGGGAGCCTGGGAGGGAAGGTGTGGCAAAGCAAGGTACAACTCTGAACAAAGGCGCAAATTCAGATCACAACAGGCAAATCAGCCACTCCAAACAACAGTGACAAATATGTGTCATCATATTTCCTCCTGCAGTATATCAAGTGTGGTTATTTCCTTGGAATAAAGGAAAGCTTTATTATGAACGTATGCTCCATTATTTGTTACCTCATAAATATTTTTTAAAATGGCCAAAAAAGTACATTAGAGTAAACTAGTACTTTATGAAAATTTTTTGCTACTTTCCACATTTTTCTTATCAAAGTATGTTCCTGGTTCAGGATAGCTATTGTATTAAAGTTCTCCAAAGAAACAGAACCACACATATACACAATGGTTTATACTGTATGTTGTATACATATACATGTATATGTATATACATATACATGTGTATGTGTGTGTGTATGTCTATGGGTGAATGAGGGGTCTTCAATATGGTCACGGAAATTGTACATTATAAAAAAATGCAGATATCCAAGTTTTTCTGCATCAAAGAAAGTATCTTTCAATTCCATTCTCATATATATACATATATATATGTACATATATAATTGATATATAATTGAATGGACAGAGGAAGAGAGAGAAAGAGAGAGAGAGAGCACAAGATCCAGAGTAAGAGTGAGCGATTTTAAGAAATTGGATCCCATGACTGTTGGGATTGGTAAATATGAACTGGTGGGTAGTCTGGAACTTCTCTAAGGAGTTTTTATCACAGACTTCAGTTTGGAACAGTCCTTTTGGGGTGAGCTTTAGCCTTTTATGGTAGTCGACTGATTGGCTAAAGGAAAATCTGCATTAAAGTATATTGATTTAATCTCATTTAAAAATATTCTGGAAACATCTAGACTTGTGTTTGACAAAACAAGTAGGTACTATAGCCTGGTTAAGTTGACACATAAAATTACCTTTCATGGCTGTCATGAATCAGGAAGATATGGCAGTAATGAAAATGAGGAAATAGTAGTTTTTCATTTTATTTACATAGTTCATTAGGTTTTGCAAACATTTTTGCATATGTAGTATTAAAGAAGGGAGCATACAACTATCAACAGTGTTGAAATGACAAATGTGAAGCACAGAGACATTAGGAACCTAATTTCTGAGCTGAAAGAGTCACAGCAGTTGTCAGAATTAGAACTGATATCTTCTAACTCATTACCTCATGATTTTTCCATTGCACCAACCCAAATTCCTATAGCATTTATTATCTGTAAGCCTCTCTTTAAACTTAGTGCAAGGTATCTTTTCTTACAATTGTTCTTTCTATTGAACTAAATTCTACAATACTCCTGTTTATGAACAACCTTGTTTACCCTACATATAACTGAAAATCCATATTTTTTTAAAAAAGAATGAATTCCGCTATAATCCTGTTTAGGCTGGTTAGCAATTTGTTTATGTAACCTTTGATGACAGACCCTTGAATTAGTTTTTTTAAAAGATGTTATTTATTTATTTGAGAGATAGAGTTATAGACAGGAATATGTAAGCCCTGGGAATTTTGTCAGCTCCAAAGAGGATACCCACAGGCAGTAACTGATCCTAGACTTATCACTGAGTTTGACAATTTGTGACTTGAACATGGCTTCATGTCCAAATAGACAAAAACTCATTTTCTATTCATATAACACATAATTGAGATTCTATTATCATTCTGTTTTATAGATTAAAAAAGACCTTAAAGTTGAACAATTTGTCATATCCACACAACTCACGAGCCTCTGATGAAAAATTGAGGCCTTTCATTTATGCTAGCTGTATGAAAAGTACTGCAATATAGTTCATCCCCATGCTTTTAAAACTAATTCAGGGGCCGGCCCTGTGGTGTAGTAGCTTGATCTCATGGCACCAGCATCATATATGGGTGCCAGTTAGAATCCCAGCTGCTCCTCTTCCAATCCAGCTCTCTGCTATGGCCTGGGAAAGAAATAGAAGTGCTTGGGTCCTTGTATCTGCTTGGGATATCCAGAAGAAGTTCCTGGCTCCTGGCTTCCAACTAGTGCAGCTCTGGCCATTGTGTCCATTTGGGAAGTGAACCAGTGGATCTAAGACCTCTGTCTCTATCTCTCCCAGGGCTTACATATTCCTGGGAAAATAGGCGAAGGCCCATGGGAATGACCATTTTGCTCTTGAGTCCTTCTGTTTACTATATTCAGGGCCATTTTGTACATAAACTCAAACATGGATGACTGCTCAATCTTCCAAATGCTTAACAGCAGTTGAGCACTGTTTCTTTGCCAGCCTCCTTGGGCAGGCCGACCCAACACACTCCTCTTAAAAATGTTGTCTTACAAAAGATGCTCAAGACATGGCACTTAGTGGTCAATTCTCATTTGTATTCAAACATCCATTCTCAGAAAAGGGCTTGTTACTTCCAGAATACCGAATTCAACCACTTGAAGAAATCCACAGTCCTCCTCTTATTTCATCACTGGAAGCAACTTGGTTGGATCACTTTCCCAAAGCCTCCATTTATATCACCTTTGGGACAGTCCAGTTTAACTCCTTTGTTGGTTGAGGATTTTGAAATGAATCCAGTTAACTCTCATCCTGGGGATTAAAGAAATCTAGACACAAGTGCATAGAGCCCCGACTTATCTTCACTGATTAAAATGCAATGGAAAAAAGAAAATACAGGCAGATCACAAAACATATAGCAGTTGAATAATTTGCATTGCTTTTTTATTATTATTCATAATGCTATGTATGTGTATAGATTATGCTCTATTGACTCTTTAGTGTCTGGAGAAGCTTTAAGATATAGGGAGGGGCCAGCATTGTGGTGCAGTGGGTTAAGCTGCTGGCATCCCATATTGGAAAGCTCGTTCAAGTCCTAGCTGCTCTGTTTCCTATCCAGGTCCCTGCTAATGTGCGTGGAAAATCAGCAAGATATGGCCGACATACTTGAGCTACTACCACCACATGGGAGACCCAGATTGAGTTTCAGGCTCCTGGCTTTGGTCTGGCCCAGACTCAGCTGTTCTGGACGTTTGAAGAGTAAATCAATGGATGAAAGATCTATTTCTCTGTCTCCCCCATCTCTGTGTATCTCTCCCTTTCAAATAAAAAAAAAAAAAACTTTACATATGTAGGAGAAAGACAGCCCTTGTTTGGATTCTTGGCTCTGGATTTTTTGTTTTGCCTCTTGGTTCTGCCATTTATTATCTCTGTGCATTTAGGCAAGTAATCACACCTAGCCTTAGTTTTTTGTTGTAAAATTAATTGTGAAGGTTAATTTCACATAACCCATATTGCTTAAGCTTTACTTCTCAAAACATATAATTATTTCATATGTATAATAATATCCAAAATATCAAGATTTTGAGCCCGTGCTTGGTTGATGAGTCGGTTTCTCCTGTTTGCGAGGTCCCATGACCAAAGTTTGCCTAGTCCCCTTTTCTCATGTCTTGTGCCACTCCTGGAATGCAGAACTCTTGTTCTTTTTTCCTCTCTTGGGAGAACTCCTTTAGCACTGCATGATCAGAGGGATTTCTCACAGAAGAGCAGGTAGGCCCCAAGAAACAGTTCTGTCACATCCCAACCTTTTCCTTCCATAGCATTTGCATGCCTAGGGGATAGGGAGTGATAGAAGGAAAATCAAGTGCAGTCTTCACCCTTGTATTCCTGTTGACATTTAGGCAACTTATCAGCTTAGCCTGCTCCTTCACATCTTCCTTAACAGGATATGAGGTCCCTTTTTTGCACCAGCCTCCTTCAAGGGACCCTGGTTGCCCAGCTTGGTTTGTGGGTGCCTGAACACAATAGGCAAGGCTAGGTTTGAGGTTTTTTTTTTTTTAAAGATGTATTTATTTATTTGAAAGGCAGAGTTACAGAGAGACAGAGGCTGAGAGCGAGCGAGGTCTTCCATCTGCTGCTTCATTCACCAGATGGCCTCAATGGCTAGAGCTGCACTGATCCAAAGCCAGGAGCCAGGAGCTTCTTCCAGGTGTCCTACACGGGTGCAGGTGCCCAAGGACTTGGGCCATCTTCTGCTTTCCCAGGCCATAGCAGAGAGCTGACTTGGAAGTGGAACAGCAAGGCCTTGAGTTGGTGTCCATATGGGATGCCGGCACTGCAGGCGGCAGCTTCACCTGCTACACCACAGCACTGGCCCCTTGAGGTCTTTTCTATAGAAATTCTAGAACCATGCGAGACCATGTGTGTGTTTAGACATGTGCTTGGGTATTTCAGAACATTCTTTTTTTTAAAAGAAGCTTTATTGGGGCCAATGCTGTGGTACAACAGGTTTTGATTTTTTAAAACAATGTATTCATTTGAGAGGTAGAGTTAGAGAAACAGGGAGAGACCGAGAAAGGTCTTCCATCCTCCAGTCCACTCCCCAACTGGCTGTAGCAGCTGGAGCTGGGCCGATCCGAAGCCAGGAGTCAGGAACTTCTGGGTCTCTCATGCGGGTGCAGGGGCCCAAGGACTCGGGTCATCTTCTACTGCTTTCCCAGGCCATAACAGAGAGCTGGATTGGAAGTGAAGCAGCCAGGACTCAAAACAGCACCATGGGCAAAGGCTTACCATACTGCAGCACAGTGCTGGCCCCTCAGAACTTTCTATGATGGCCATCAAACTCCTGAAACTTTCTGTAACAGGCAGTCATACTATCCAGGATATAAGGAACTTCATACCATGTTCCCAAGTTGTCCAGTACCAAAATATTCCTTAAAACATGTAGTGTCTGCCACCCAGCAAGATCTCAGTAAGTACAGTTTCTTTTTATCTTCTCTGTTCAAAAATAATTTGGTGTATTTGTTAGAAAGTTAACTATAAACATGTTTTTGTCTTTAGCTAAGCCAGCAATTTTTGCGGTGATAAAATAAAGACCCAAAGTTGTGTGGGTCATAGAGCATTTCACGACCTGGGAGCTTACTACCCCAGCAGCCTATACAGCTGAAACATGGCTGTGTTCTTCGACTAGCTACTAGAGAAAGAGTCACGATACCACAGCCTGGTGAGAGCTGTACGGCACGGACTCAACGCACAAAAGATCCTTACCAAAAGTGGTGCAGAAAACAATTAGTTCCTCGAGTGCCATGTGATGGAGACTTATAGGACAGGACACTCAGGCTAAGGGTAAGGCCAAGAAACAAGGAAAAAAAACTTCCCCAAAGTTTATGAGAAAGCAGGAAGCCAAGTGTTTGCAAACTATATTGCAAGGGACTGAGACCTCTACAAAGGTTGTGTTTAGGTGAACTTTGAACTTTTGCCAATGCAAAGAATAAGGGCTATTTATAAATCCCTATTTGGCGCTGAAGGCAAAAAGCAAAAATTCAAACACAGGAGATGATGGGGGTAGATATTTTGGGAAAACAGAAAATGATAAGTAGAGCCAGGCTAACATAGGACAAGTTGTCCAGACCCAACCCAATCTGAGACAATTCTGTATTCACTCTGGTTTGAGAATTCTCATAAAATAGTTAAGGAAGAGGATCTACAATTTGACCCCAAAAATAAGCACATATGATGTTTCTATTATGAAATTTCAAGTAATTTTTTAATCTTTAAGACAATCATGATGTTCCATTAGTTTCACTAAGAGAAAAGAAACTGAGGGATAACATGCCCCAATACACAGAAAAAGTAACAAAACAAGTCTTAGAAATCCTATTTTAGAGGTTGGCGCCGTGGCTCACTTGGCTAATCCTCTGCCTGCGGCACCAGCATCCCATATGGGTACCGGGTTCTAGTCCCAGTTGCTTCTCTTCCAATCCAGCTCTCTGCTGTGGCCCGGAAGGGCAGTGGAGGATGGCTCAAGTGCTTGGGCCCTGTACCCGCAAGGGAGACCAGGAGGAAGCACCTGGCTCCTGGCTTCGGATCGGCACAGTTCTGGCCGTAGCAGCCATTTGGGGAGTGAACCAACAGAAGGAAGACCTTTCTGTCTCTCTCACTGTCTAAATCTATCTGTCAAATAAATAAATAAAGAAGAAATCCCATTTTAAACATAGAGTTTTCATATGACCTAGTAATTCTGCTCCTGGTTATATACCCAAGAGAAATGAAAACATGTGTCCACACAGAAAAATTGTGTGTTAACATTCACAGAAGCATTATTCATAATAGCTGAAAGGGAGAGATAACCCAAATGTCCATTGATAGGTTGAATGAGTAAACAAAGGTAGTCTGTAATGACAATGGGGTATTATTCAGCCATGAAAACAATGAAGGGCTGATACATACACAATACAGACAAACCTTGAAAACTTTGTTAAATGATAGAAACTGGTCACAACAGATCACATGCTATGATTCCATTTGTATGAAATGTCCAACATAGGCAAATCTATAGAAAAAGAAAGTTGATTAGTGGTTGCTAGAGGAGGAGGGTGTAGGGATGGGACACAGGGAGATAATAGCCAAGGAAGTACAAAGACTTAAAAAAGAGAAGAAAGAGAGAGAGAGAAAGGAGAGAGAAAAAAGAAAGAGAAGAAAGAAAAGAAAAAAAGAAAAGAATGAATCTGAGTTACCATTTGGGCTCTCAGGGATCAGCACTGTGCTACAGTGTGTTAAGCCACTGCCTGCAATGCTGACATCCAATATGAACACAGGTTTTGAATCCCAGCTGCTCCACTTCTGATCTACTTCTCTGTTGTTGTGCCTGGGAAAACAGCAGAAGATGGTTCCAGTGCTTGGCCCCTGCCAACTACATGGGAGACCTGGATGGAATTTCTGGTGTGGACTTGGCCCAGATCCAGCCATTATGGTCACTTGGGGAGTGAACCAGCAGATGGAATATATTTTTTTCTCTCTCTCTCCTTCTCTTTTTAAAAATTTATTTATTTGTAAGGCAGAATTACACAGAGAGAGGAGAGGCAGAGAGAGAGAGAGAGAGAGAGAGGTCTTTAATCCTCTAGTTCACTTTCCAATTGGCTGCAATGGCCGGACCTGTACTGATCCAAATCCAGGAGCCAGGAGCTTCTTCCAGGTCTCCCACGTGGGTGCGGCAGCCCAACAACTTAGGCCATCTTTACTGCTTTCCCAGGCCATAGCGGTGAGCTGGATCGGAAGTGGAGCAGGTGGGACTCGAACTGGTGTCCATATGGGATGCTGGCACTGCAGGCGGTGGCTTAACCCACTACGCCACAGCAATGGTCCCTCTCTGTCTCTCTTTTTTCTCTCCTTTCAAATAAATAAAATAAATTTCTCTTTTTTTTAAGAGTCCACGTTCTCCATCTTTCTTAACTGCAAAAGCCTATTGAATAGAACTTTTTGCCGTATGTACTTGGACACTATAAAATACACGAGTTTGGTATACATATGAGGCAAAAGCAGGTAAAGTGAGTCCTTAAAAGAGATAAGGTTGGCGCTTCTGGGTAGCCGGTAAAGCTGCTGCCTATAGTGCTGGTATCCCATATTGGCGCCAGTTCGAGTCCTGGCTGGTTCCAATCCAGCTCTCTGCTGTGGCCTAGGAAAGCAGTAGAAGATGGCCAAGTCCTTGGCCCCTGCACCTATGTGGGAGACCTGGAAGAAGCTGCTGGCTCCTGGCTTTGGATTGGCACGGCTCTGGCTGTTGTGGCCATCTGGGAAGTGAACCAGCAGATGGAAGACCTCTCTCTCTGCCTCTCCTTCTCTCTCTGTGTAACTCTGACTTTCAAATAAATAAATAAATCTTTTTTTAAAGGAAACATGGGCCTCTGAACACTTAAAAAATAATAATTAAAAAAAAGAAAAGAGATAAAAACGATCCTAGCTTAAGGGGACTCTATGATAACAAATGGGTAACTTGGCAGGAGGTCTCAGTGTTCATCTGCACCCTTCTCTTTATCCAACAAAGGTCTTCCATTCTCTCCTGGCTACTGAACATCATAGAGAAACTTGGGAGACAGGGTCAGGGTGAGATGCCAGAATAGGCCCATTACAAAACTGCTGTTCACCTTTCAAAAACGACTAAAGTTCCAAACTTAATTTCCCAAGGACATAATATTAAATTTGTGAGAAAAGTGCCATCTAGTTACATGGGGCACAAATACTTGAAAGCTAAAAATTCAAAATCTTTTATTTTTCATGCCTTTGTCAAAAAAAAAAAATCCAGCCATTAATTTTTCAACAAATAATTAAGATAGCCATAAATTTTTCAACAAGTAAGTGTGAAGAAGAGCCCCCTGGTGGCCAGTTAGCCGTAAGTGTCCAGAGGACTTGAGGCCGGCAGTAAAGATCCTGGCCTATGGCTCACAAACTTTCTAAAACTGAGCATTTGCCTCTTTTGTGATATCATCATTATCAGAACCTGCTTTAATTTACCTGGGTTTCATATGGGTAGCTACCAATGAGAAATGGTAATTTGAAAAGTCATAATCTTCTATTTATCTGTATTCTGAGAAGAGGTTTTCGGTTCTCAGATCTCAGTTTCAAAGCACGCAAAGCTTTTATTTGGAAACTTAATTACCACCATGGCAGAAATATTTTAAAGCTCCCACGTTTACACATTCCTCAGTAAGCGATTTCCCAAATTCTCCTTTCATGACCACCCACCAGATGGCACTATGTCCTTTCATTTCCTAAAAACATCAGCGTCTTCAGGGACATTTATACAATGTTTTAAGTACTCTGTATTAATGTTCAGATTTTCAAGCTTTTGCTATTCGAGACTACAGCTCGGAAACAACAGGAATTTTGGAATTAGAAACCTGTCCATTGTAATTAGAGTTAGCAGCTACACATGTAGATGCTTAAGTCACTCGTGTATTTAAAGAAGAAGCAAAGTGATTATAGGCAGCTGTGGAATCTGCAATCACTGGCGCCTCCACCCTTCCTCTGCTTGATGCCTTATTCTTAACAAGTATTTCCTTAAAAACATTACCATGATCTGTAACTTAGTCTTGAGTGAAGATTTATAAAGATCTTGTAATGGGGGCAGATATTGTGGTTCAGTCCATTAAGCTGTTGCTTGTGAGTCCGCATCTCATATCAGGTGCCTTGGATTGAGTTCTACCTGTTTTCAATCTGGCTTCCTGCTAATGTGCCTGGGAGGCTGCAGATGATGGCCCAAATACTTGGGTCCCTGCCACCATGTGGGAGGCCAGGATGGAATTCCAGGCTCCTGTCTTTAGGCTGGCCTATACTGAATTATTGGGGGTATTTGGCAAGTGAATCAGCAGATGGGAGCACTCTCTCTCTGACACTTCCTCTTTCTCTGTCATTCTGCTTTCCAAAACAATAAAACTTCAAAAAAAAAAAAAAACACTTACAATGTTGTTCTAATCTAGCTTTAAGAAATAAAGCTATCTCTAAAAGAGGATAATATTCATCCTGTACCTAAAAGCAACTTGGAAAATAAAGAGCTAAAATTAGGAGGGAGCAGGTGGCCAAATGAGTGAGTCATGTACATGGGGCTGCAACAGAGACAGACTGAACATTCTTTTACTCCCCTACATTTCCGGGCCCCTTGCAATCAGATAAATCCTTAGGGCGAGTCCTCATAGTGAAATATTAGCAACTGCTAAGTGTGTCATTTCTATGCTGGGGTAATGAAAAGCCTGTGAAAATTTCTTTTCTTTTTTGACAGGCAGAGTGGACAGTGAGAGAGAGAGAGAGACAGAGAAAGGTCTTCTCTTGCCGTTGGTTCACCCTCCAATGGCTGCCGCGGCCCGCGCACCGCGCTGATCCGATGGCAGGAGCCAGGTACTTATCCTGGTCTCCCATGGGGTGCAGGGCCCAAGCACTTGGGCCATCCTCCACTGTACTCCCTGGCCACAGCAGAGCTGGCCTGGAAGAGGGCCAACCGGGACAGATTCCGGCACCCCGACCGGGACTAGAACCCATTGTGCCAGTGCCTCAGGTGGAGGGTTAGCCTATTGAGCCACAGTGCCGGCCGCAAATTTCTTATGCTTCTCTTTTCGCCTAACAAAATCTTCAAGGAAGCTGCAAGCTTATGATGGTGCAGCTTTACAAAGTGGTGGCAGCTCCACTGGCTTGGGTCTCTGGATGACTGTATGAGAGAGAAAGTTCTCACAACTCAGAGGGGGGAGATGTGAGGTGAACAAAAGGTTAACTTTTACAGATTTTAAGCTACTGAGATCTTAGGGTTGATTGTAACCCTTGAGCACACACCCAGAATAATGCCAGGTTTCTCTCTGCAGACTGTGCCACTTATACACTCCTAAGAAATACATGGCTTCAATCTGTCTCAGATGATTTGCCACTGGAATTTTTTTTCCTTAGACATGCATGTTTTTAAAATTATGTTTGTTCAGCATATGTACACAAAAGAGAAATCACCCTCTAAGCCCACCCCACAGAAAACAAGGACAAATCCAAGGTGTATGTGGAGGGGATTGGGGGTGTAATCCTGCCAGTCACAAGCCCCCCTCAGGAGATGGCTGAAGTGTAGGGCAGGCTGGAGCTACAATAAGTATACTCCAGAGCCAAAGATCTGTTTGATGTCCTAAGAGTAGTGCCACTGCCAGCCCTACTGTGGCCACTCTTCCTCAGGAGCAGGGATGCCTGTGCCTTCCATGCACAGCTCTCCTTTCTTGTCAATGAAAGTCAAGGTCATGGTGGCAAAGTGCTCCTCTGGTCAAGGTTTCTGGTCAAGATTTAAACCTTTGTTTCTCAGGGGCCATATAGGAAATTTCCCCAGAGACATTGCCATTTACCATGTGAAACTTCCCTCCTTCGTCTGCTTCTAACATTGCAGGAGCACGGGTGAAGGCTTATACCAATGCTTGGGTGGTAAGCCCTCTGTAGAGCTCCTCCGGTGGCACCAGGAATATTTCTCTAAGAGTGATCTTCCAAGTGGGGATTTTGACACCAATAGGACTGGCCTGGCTTTTTGAGGAGTGGACTTAGCCTTGAGTTCCACAGGTTTCCGTGCTGGCTCTCGCTTTGGGTCTATTGACTCTATTCATTGTAGGCAAGATCATGCCCCGGGTGAACTCTGCTATGAGAATGCTGATGTAAACTCCCAGTGCTTCTTTTAGAAGTTCCGCCCCTTCTGCCTTCATTAAGGCCACAAGATTTGTGTCAGGCTCATTTTTGACAGGCAGAGTGGACAGTGAGAGAGAGAGAGAGAGAAAGAGCTAGAGAGAGAGAGAGAGAAAGAAAGGTCTTCCTTTTCTGTTGGTTCACCCCCCAATGGCTGCTGCAGCTGGCACACTGCGCCGATCCAAAGCCAGGAGCCAGGTGCTTCTCCTGGTCTCCCATGCGAGTGCAAGGCAAGGACTTGGGCCATCCTCCACTGCACTCCAGGGCCACAGCAGAGAGCTGGCCTGGAAGAGGGCCAACCGGGACAGAATCCGGCACCCCAACTGGGACTAGAACCCGGTGTGCTGGTGCCGCAGGTGCAGGATTAGCCTAGTGAGCCATGGCGCCAGCCCAGGCTCATCTTTGGAAAGGCTCACACCAGTCTCCACTTCATCCACACTGTTTTCATCAGACAAATTGGGGATCTGTACACGTCCCTCGTATTGTACTCCTGATTTCGAGGTTCCTGGCCAGTTGAGTTTGATGCTCCATTCATAAAAGAAGGTAACTTTGCCTTTGCGATTGTTAATGGATGCCTCTCTATCAAGCTTACTCACTTCAGTCACCCCACACTTGCCCTCTTCATTCTGCAGGTGCACTGCCGGGAACAGTGTTTTTGGCTTATCAGTGGAGCAATCTGAAGCATCCCTCTCTGTCCAGTGCCAGTTGTTGATGTTGGTGGCGTCTGTCTGCTCCCCCGTGATCCAGTGTGCGTTGCCCTCACCCCACTTGGCCATCGGCTTTCCAATGGCACCCCACCAGCTCCCAAGCTGTCACATATTGTGTTTGAAGCCTTAATGTTTACTTTCCTCTTTTTATAAGAATTAATTACAAAAACTTCTAGAAAAGGCATATTAGCATAAGCTTTATGGACAGGGCTGGTGGGAGTCCTAGTGGTGTCATTTTATAAACAAGGTTACATACCTTCATATGCATCAGTTTCCTCATTTCTGAAATCATAGTCACAATAGCACCTGTTTGACAAGTTTGATGTGAGGATTAATTAAGTCAGTTAATAAATATATTTTAAGTGATATTTTTGACAATAAATAATATAATTTTCTTTTTTCCTCCTTCTTACCTCCTATATTTACCTTAGTTTTTAGGAGGTTTCCACTTGTTAGGATGAATTTAAAATTTTTTGCATGAGATATACAAATAAGATTCTACTGCTGATATACAAATTTGGATTGTGCAGCAGGACAATAGCTCCTTAAGTTTGGAGAACTCAGAGGAACAGTTACACAGTATCCTCTCTTCTTACAGTGTCAGGCCCTCCTTGGGGTAAAACCCAGGAATTTTGGGAGGAGATGGAGAGTATCAGAGTCAGAGGTAGGGAAACAGATGTCTTTCTGCATTTTTCCTCTCTGGGTTTTGGCTCTAGCTAAGTACTGACAACCTTTAATTAACCGAGATAATATGCAGAGTGCAGAGGTGCCCTTCCATTCTCCCTCTCAGTTTTTGAGCCTCTGAAAGGAGGCAAGCATGCTGGCTGCCAGATTCCAATCTGGAGCACAGTCCCGCAAATGAACTATGGCCGGGTGGAGGAAAGCCCAGAGATGTAGCTTTCCTGGGCTGTCTTTGACCCTGTGTGGTGTAGACTGACCTGAAATTGTGGAGTAGCAAGCTGGCAAACCTCCAGGGAGAGTCACCATAGCAGAACAAGAGGCCCAGTGGCAAGTATTTCAGAAGACACGTAGGACAGACAGAACACACCGGCAGATCCAGAGCAGTTGGTAGAGCCAGCAGAGGATGACATTCAGCCTGGGCAGCCAAGCGGTGGCTCAGGCTAGAAAAAATGAGTCACCAGTACGCCAGCCTTAAACTTTAGCCTTAAATACGGAGAGGGTAAGTAACAGTATCCAGGTGGATAAAGAATGTTGCACTGAAAGCTTTGAAGAGGCAAAGGACATTATACTCAAGACCTCTGGCTATTTCCTGCTACTAGG
Source organism: Oryctolagus cuniculus (assembly GCF_051225735.1). NCBI lineage: Eukaryota > Metazoa > Chordata > Mammalia > Lagomorpha > Leporidae > Oryctolagus > Oryctolagus cuniculus. The sequence continues at coordinate 159,832,440 of NC_142869.1, forward strand.
AGATTGCATTGGCTCCCCAGCACCCCCTCTCTTCTTACACATGAAAGCCTATAAGATGTAGAAAAGAAGAGCTGGAGTGGATTAACTAGATTAACATCAGTTCTCGAAGTTTTGGTCTCACTCTTAAAATTTATGGAGAACTCCAAAGAAGTTTTTTCATTGTTTGTTTTGTGTTGACCTTATAGATTCCTTGAAAGGGTCTTGGCTGCCGTTTGAGAAATGCTGAGCTGGAGGGAGGCACAGGCTGGTCTGTTGCAGGAACTTGAAGGGTGATGGCATGACTAGACAGTGATCCAGGGAGGAGGGATAGGATAGGCAGTCAAAAGTGGGCTGGGAGGGGATCCTGAGGGTCTTGAAGGAAAGGGGGAGCCATCTAAGAGCTTTGAGGAGAGGAGTAGCATGCTATGACTGAAGCTGGTAAGAGGACACTGTGGTTGCAGTTCGATTGGAGCAGGGAGGGGTATAGCAGGGAGTCTTATGGGAAGCAATGCAGTAATGCAAAGGAGGACATCCATGTTTACCAGACTTAACTCCCTGTCAATAGACTCAGTATTGTTCAAGTGCCATTTCCCTTGAAAGATTCACCCTCAGTTGTCTTCCTTTCTTTGTTCCCCCTCACAGCCTATGTAAATTGTTTCTTAATTGTGCATTTCCCTTTAATTTTCTTGTTAAAGGCAATACAGAAAAAATTGTTTTCATAACTCCTGTTCAGTCAATGTTTTCAGTTTTCTACTCTGTCAGCAGGTTTATTTTTAAAGATCTTTTAAAAGTTATAACTCTTTGAAAGGCAATAATCAAACCTTTTGTTGACTTTTTTCTTAAATTTCCATTTATATTAATTTCTGCCTCATGTTTTCTCTTCTTTAATCAAATGTATTTTCTACAAAGAATTGTCTTGCATTTTAAGCTGGGTCTCTCTTTGACTTCAATTCCAATGTGATTTTTTTTCTGAGTACATTTTTTGGAACATGAATTCATTATAAAGTAAAAATAGGAATTTCTTTTCTCTGGGTACTTAAATCAAATAAGTATATCATCTGCTGTGATTTAATTAAGCTGCAATCACTCCTTTGCTTGCATTTTTAACTATTGCTTCCAGTGCAATGCCCATTTTAAATCTCAATGTTAGTTTGAAATGTAATGCATTATACAGCCTTGTCCTCTACACTATACATTCCCTGAAGTGCAGGCTTCACTGGTCTTCCTGGACCCAGCACCCCCTTCCTTATTCCTCCATGACTAATGAGCCTAGGATCCATTTAGGCATTTTCCATGTTATTTGTTTCTCATTCATTTCAAGCAAAGAAATGTTATAAAATCTACTAAAAATGTTTAAATGGCATTAGAACTTATTAATCCAGGAAAAAAAATTGTGGTGTATTTTCTGTGGACCTTAATATTTACCCAGAAATAAGTGGAATATTTCAGTGTACTCATTAACTTGGACTGAAGATTATCTTAAGGCTTTCCTCTTGTGAATAGAAATGGTAAAAGGGTAAACACTGGTGGGGCCGGTGCTATGACATAGATGGTAAAATTGCCACCTGCAGTGCTGGCATCCCATATGGGTGCCCATTTGAGACCCAGCTGCTCTACTTTCATTCCAGCTCTCTGCTATGGCCTGGGAAAGCAGTAGAAGATGGCCCAAGTCCTTGGGCCCCTGCACCCATATGGGAGACCCAGAAGAAGCTCCTGGCTTCTGGCTTCCCATCTGTGCAGCTCCCGCTATTGCACGGATGGAAGACCTCTCTCTGACACACTATAACTCTGCCTTTCAAATAACTAAATAGATATTTAAAAAAAGAAAAGTACACATTGATTTATTAATGATGGCTAACAATTCTTCAATTAAATTTAAAAATACCAGGAATAGGTGTTTTGTCTAGTTAAGAAGCTGCATGGGATGTGCTAATCTCATACCAGAATGTCTGGGTTTAAGTACTGGCTCTAGTTCAGATTCCAGCTTCCTGGTAATGTGCACCCAGGGAGGCAGGAGGTGATGGCTCAAGTGTTTGGACCTCTGCTATCCACGTGAGAGACTTGAGTGAGTTTTAGGCTCCTGGCTTTGACTTTGCCCAGCCCTAGATCTTGTGGGCAATTTTGGAGCAAAAAACGGATGGAAGGTCTCTTTTTATCTGTCTGTATGTCTGCCTGCATGTCTCTCTGTTGCTCTGCCTTTCAAATAAAAGTAAATAAATAGATATACAAATGCAATAAAAAGAATAAGGAGGGAGAACAATAAGGTAATTCAAATATTACAAACAATAAAAATTTAAAATTCTTATTTTAAGTATTTTAAACATTCATACATGTATTAAAGAATCAACTTAATAAATTAATATATCTATTTGATAAATCAAAATCAATAATTTTATTTCATGCTTGATTTTATTTTTTAGTTTCCTATTCTTCCATTTTGCAGGCTAAGTAGAAAGTATTATAAATCTTCTACTGTCAGTATTATGCATCTTCTGGATTCACACAGGGAAATTACTATAGGTACCCATATAATTCATTGTCTATCTTGGAACAGTTTTGAGGATTAGAAGCTTCAATGGTAATAATGATCACAGTCAGTGTAAAATATGATTGCTCCAGTAAATCAGAACATCTGGTCACCCTGGAGACAGGTGTGAGAGGAGCAGATTTTTTCCCCCTTAGTTTTTGTGTTCCGGAAGTGGGGAGGATTTCCAGAATAGGGTGGAGGAAATATTTCCCTATGTTATTTCTTCCTTTCTTATTCCTGCACAGAATAAGAGGAGTGATTTTGCTGACTGATGAGTGGGATAAAAAAACTGAGCATGTAACCTCCAAGTATGACTATTGCTGAAACAACCAGCATAATGCTTGATACATCCGAAAAAGATTTCCCCGGATACTTGTTGTGAAAGTTTCTGATGTTATATAAAAAGAGAATGTTTTGCTTCATGATTCTAATTTTACATGTCCATATGGACTTTTGGAAATTTAAACATATCCCTCTCCTCAGCACAGCTCCCCTTACTGTAAATCTTTTGATAGTCTTCAGATAGAATGTTCTTTTTAAAGGAGAGCTTTCTTCTCTTTTTACATATCAAAGGATTCTTTTTTGTTCCTGGCAATCTTCTGCTTAATTTTTAATCTGTAAAGATAATTCGTTATGCATTAACAAGTGCTTCCATTAGAAGATAAATCAAGTTCCATCTTCTTTATTTTGTATATCTTTGAGCTATGTTTATAATTAATATAAATGTAAAAATATAACCAAAATTATAGAGCGCAGAATGAGAATTTTTTTGTTGTTGTTCAAGGGCTTCCCTACAAAAAACTGCAGCTTGAAGATTGTTTTCAAAGACAACTTTTTGTTATATTTGAGCACAATATAGATTTCTCTTCGGAATTAAATCCTGATTTTTTTGCTTAAGATTTGTTTATTTATTTGAAAGGCACAAAGAGAGATGGAGCGAGCATGCGCCATACACCTGCTCGTTTAGTTCGACTCTGTCCAGTGCCATCTGTTCCTCCAACGCTCCAGGAGTAAATGTGAGGGCCATAACGTTGAGAGGCTGGCACTGTGCAGGCATCCCTTCTTCAGGAGGGATCCTCTGAATGCTGGCTAAAGGACCTCTGGGGAGAGGCTCAGAGACCACAGTCGCTGCACATGAGTTCCAGGCAGGATGCTGTCTTCCCTAAGTGAGTTACCCACTATCCCCTTCATGGTTTTGAAACTGATAGATAAGATCTTCACCCAGCCTTTAATCACCTCAGCAACTTTGCCTTTTCACGGTTCTCCTCTTCCATAGCTTGTCATTTGAGCCCATAATTCTATTTTCATGTTTCTTCTTTTCTCTGTAGATAATTTTCCTCTTCACTTCAGCACAGATGACCAACTGCATACTCCTATAAAAATTCCCAACTGCCCATTATGCATCGCCTTCCAAAAGCATCCAAATCTCAAAAATCACTGTCTGTTACTTTTTGTGCATATCCTTTGTCTCTTTCTTCTGCCTCTTCCCTCCCAACTCCACTCCATCTGGAGTCCCTTTGTGATTTTATCCCATTAAAATCCTGCTTATTTTTCAAGCCTTCAAAAGTACCTTCAGCTTGAAGCTTATCCAGATCTTCTAAACCATATTTGATATCTTCATGTTTTGAATCCATGTGGCATTCTCATTATTTCAAACTCATGGAACTGATTGTACTCTATAAAATATGTAGGCAATTAAATAATTTCTTATGCTTATACCGGAGTTCACAATTTACTCCCACTGTGCTATGAACATGCTAGGAAATTGTAACTTTCCCTACCTAAAACTAAGCTAATTATCCTTAAAATCATCACCTTCCTGATGTGAATAAACACAGTAGTAAGTGGCGTATACTCATAGAAGTGCCATTGTTTTTGAAAAGAAATGTGTGGAGAACGTGTTTACACGTGAATGCTTCCTTAGTTTGCCCATCATTGAGCATAAACGATTCATGTGTGCAACAATATTGCAAACTCCAGTGCTCTGGGAAGTGCTCTCATGTGGAAGTCCCACCTCTAGTCCCAGTTGCCTGTTCTGGTTTTTACCAGGAAGAGTTCTAAAGGAAGGGAGAAAGAAGATTTTCATTTAATCAACAACTTTGCATCTCTTCTGCTCTAGGGCCCACTGCTTTTACTCTGTGACCTACTGTGGTAGTTTGCTCAAGGATTTTTCTTAGCCCTTTCTTATGTGACTGTCAACTTATCATGGAGCCTCTTATCCACCTTCATGTAGCTGGATAGCTGGCTATATTTATCAGGAATAGTAAATAAGTGTCTTTTTCTATGTTATAGCTCTCTTTTATCCAGAGTGTGAAGGATTTTTTAAAAAGATTTAATTTATTTACTTAAAAGGCAGTTACAGACAGAAAGAGAGGGAGAGACAGAGAAAAGTCCTCCATCCACTGGTTCACTCCCCAGATGGCCACAATAGCTGGAGTTGGTCGGATCTGATGCCAGGACCCAGGAGCAGCTTCTGCGTTTCCCATAGAAGTGCAGGGGCCCAAGCACTTGAGACATTCTTTACTGCTTTCCCAGGCCATAGCTGAGAGCTGGATCAGAATAGGGACAGCCAGGACACGAACTGGTGCCTGTATGGAGGCTTAGCCTACTATGTCACAGCGTGGGCCTCATGTGAAGACTTTTGAAAGGGAGGCAGTCTCACACTGTGCCTGTTTAGCATTCCCTCTGGTTTTTGCTAGGAAAGAGTGACTTCTCAATTCCACAGGAATATTATACATAATATATAGTTTGATACATAATAGTTTCACTGTCTCTCAAATCCTCTGTATTCCACCTGTTCATCCTTCCCTTCCTCTAACCCTTGGACACCATTGATCCTTTTACTATCTCTGTATTTCTGCCTTTTCCAGAATGTTATACGGCTGGAATCTCACCCAGTAATATAAATTTTTCTCCATATCTTTTCATGGCTCATTTGTTTTAAAAAAACTTCATTCTCTTAAAAATATGAGAGAGAGAGAGAGAGAGAGAGAGAGAGAGAGAGAGAGAGAAATATTCCATCTCTTAGTTCATCCTGCAAATGTCTACCTGGACCAGGTGGAAGCCATGAGCCTGCAACTCAATCTGAGTCTCCCATGTAGGTGGCAGGTACCCAAGTACTTCAGACCTCACCTGTTATATATTAGGAGGAAGCTAGAATTGGAAGAAGAGCCAAGACTCAAACCCAAGCACTATGATATGAGATGTGGGAATTACAAGACGCATCTTAAATGCTGTGCCAAAGGCCTTCCCCAGATCATTTACTTTTAACTCTAAATACTATTCCATTTCCTGGATATACCACACTTTACCTAATCATTCCCTTATTGAAAGACATCTTGGTTGCTTCAAAATTTTGGCAATTATGAATCAAGTTGCTGTAAACGTTTATGTGTAGATTTTTTTGTGCAGTTATACATTTTCAAGTCATTTGGGTAGATGAAAAAGCGCACAATTATTGAATCATACAATAAGAGTATGTTTATCTTGGTAAGAATTTGTCATACTGTCTTGCAAATTGGCAGTACAATTTGGCATTCCCATCAGCAATGAATGAAAGAGAGAGAGAGTTCCTGTTGTTGTATGTGCTCATCAGCACTTGAAGTTGGAATTGTTCTGGACTGTGTTCACTCAAATAAGATGTAGTGATATCTTACTGCTATTTTAATTTCCAGTTCCCAAATGACACATGATGTTGACCATTTTTTCATACACTTATTTGCAATCTATATATCTTCTTTGGAAAAATATCTGTGTAAGTCTTTTGTCTACTATTTAATCTGGTTGTTTATTTTCCTATTGTCATGTATTAAGTGTTCCTTGTTTATTTTAGTCACAGCCTTTTTTTTTTTTTAAATTTTGTTTATTTATTTGAGAGGTAGAGTTACAGACAGTGAGAGGGAGAGACATAGAGAAAGGTCTTCCTTCTGTTGGTTCACTTCCCAGATGGCGCAACAATCAGAGCTGCGCCGACCTGAAGTCAGGAGCCAGGTGCTTCTTCCCAGTCTCCCATGCAGGTGCAGGGGCCCAAGCACTTGGGCCATCCTCTACTGCTTTCCCAGGCCACAGCAGAGAGCTGGATTGGAAGAGGAGTAGGCTGGACTAGAACCTGGTGCCCTTGTGGGATGCTGGTGCCACAGGTGGAGGATTAACCTACTGCGCCACTGGCCGGCCCCTAGTCACAGCCTTTTATTAGGTATTTCTTCTGCAAATACTTTCTCCCAGTCTGTGGCTTGTCTTCGTACTCTTGAGAGTCTCTTTCACAGAGTAGGAACTTTTAATTTAATGAAGGCCAGCTTAACAACTATTTCTTTTATAGGTTGTTCCCTTGGTGTTGTATCTAAAGAATCATTTCCATGCCCAAGGCATTCTGGATTTTCTCTTATGTTATCTTTTAGGAGTTTTATATTGTTTTTGTATTTTACATTTAAATGTCTATAACTTTTGCAATGTGTATAATTATATTGGCTTCATCAATATATCCCTTGACCTGGTTCACTGAAACATATTAAATACTCAGAAAGATTTGTTGAATAAAAATTCAAGAGTATGTATGTATTTGTGTATGTTAGTGTATGAGTTTATATATGTTATGAGTAGGAAAATGTAGAGCTAGTCTGATATCTTGGATAATTAAAATGATTAGAAAAATGAATATCAGAGGACATTATGTAGAAATAATTATATTTAAAAATTCATACCACTCATAATGCATACTTTTGTACCATAGCAGAATTTATTATAAAATGCATTCTCTAGAGGGTGGTGTTGTGGCCAGCAGGTTAAGCCACTACATATAATACCAACCTCCTATATGAGAGTCCCAGTTTGAGTCTTAGCCGCTTCCCTTCCATTCTAGCTCCCTGTTGATGCAAGATGGCCCAACTACTTGAGCCTCTGACAGCCACATGCGAGAGAGAGTAGATGGAGTTTTGGGCTTCTGGATTATGCCTGGCCCAACCCAGGCCCTTGCAGCTATTTTGGGAATGAACCAGCAAATGGCAGATGGATCTCTCTCTCTCTCTCTCTCCCCCTCTCTATGTCAGTCTACCTATCAAATAAATAAATGTTAAAAAATAAAATAAAATCCATTCTGGGGATTAAGATAAAGCCCAAAATAAAATTTTAATGAGCTGGTAACATTTATACTCACATAAAATATGATCAAAATCTTCTAGAAAAGGATACATAATTGAATTTTACTAAGTACAATATTTTGTATCATTTTGCCCCTGGAAAGTGTCACATGATATGATATTCAAAAAAAGAATGTTTTTTCCTGAGGAAGTCACAATTTATTAGGCATTCACAGTCATTCTTTGGTGTCTGCAGGGAATGGGCTATAGACCCCTACAAATATCAGAATCAATGGATATTTTATCCAAAGTGATGTAGTATTTATATATAGCCTATGCAATACTCCTGTGTCATTATTATCATTTCTAGATTATGTATAGTACCTTATAAAATGTAAATACTATATAAATAGGTGCTTTACTGCATTGTTTAGGGAATAATGACAAGAAAAATATTATATGTTCAGTTACAGACCCAATTTTTTTCTCAAATATTTTCTATCTGTACTAGGTTGAATCCGTAAACATGGAACCCATGGATACAAAGGGCCAACTGTAGAGCCAGCATGTACCATCATGGTATGAAGGAGATAAAGAATAATATTTATGGGGAATGGAAACTCTTGCATTTCTCCTAACAGCAGGCAAGATGAAGAGGATCTTTACTTCTTTTATTTTTCCGGGGGAATGGCAATAAGACTTCCTAGTTGGAGAAGGATGAAGGGTGTGGCGCCATCTCTGGTGACATGAGACTCATCTGGTGCCACAATACAAATTCCACACAGAGTCAATTCACTTCCAGGAGTAATTAGCATTCACATTGGCTGACTAAAAATTTCACTGTGTAGTGCAGAAAGCCTAGGATTTGCTCAAGTACAAACATGGGCTGTGACAATGTGAGAGTTAATATGTGATTTTAGTTGGTGTCTTTTCCTGTGTTCATTACATTAAGACAATGGGAACTGCATAGATAATATACACCTATTTTAAAAGACTGAGTTGAATTACATCAGAGAAAAATATGATTACTACTTTTGTACAGAAAGTACACAATAAACTAATTTTGATACATAAGTTCAACCATATTTTTTTCAAAGTGAGATCTTACTGGTTGGAACATACCAACTGTTAGACGGTTCTTATATTCTGGGAAGATTCTTTGGCAGTTTTTGTCCCAACTGACTAGTTAGAAGGTACAAAAGAGCCAAGCTTCACTTGGACTTTAACTGCTGAAATACAATCTAATTTCTTCATGGGAAAATTTTGGAGTAAAAGAACAAATTGGGTTTTCAGCTTATTTACATGTCTGAGAGGCAATAGCACCAAAAATCCACAATTAACTCACAGGTAATTGACATCTCTTCCTGTTTTCTATTTCAGCCTATTTTACTTCTAATGGTAATTTCTCTGTTATTTATTTTATTTATTTTTCACAGATACAATTCTAAGAATATAATGATATTCATTCCCCCCTCATTCCCGTCCCCTTTTCTCTTTCTCTTCTCCTTCCTTCCTCCTTTCCTTCCTTGTTTTTGAGATAGCACATTTTGAATTTATATCACAGTGAAAAACCTAATGATCCACTAACTAAAGAGTTCAAGAAGTCAAAAGTAAAAAGAGTACAGTTCAGTGGGAATATATGCAAGGATTATAAATAACAATCAAATAAGGGGCCAGCATTGTGGCTTAGTGAATCAAGCTGCTTGCTACAATGGTATCCCATATAGGTAGCGATTTAAGTCTTGGCTGCTCTACTTCTGATTCAGCTATCTGCTAATGCTCTTGGGAAATTAGCAGAAGATGACCCAAGCACTTGTATCCCTGCACCCACGTGGAAGATCTCAATGAAGCTCCTGGCTCCTGGCTTCACCTTGACCTAGCCCTGGTGTTGTGGTCATTTGGGGAAGTGAATGGATAGAAGATGGAAGATCTCTCTCTATTCTTTCTCTCTCTCTGTGTGTGCCTTTCTGTCTCCCTCTGTGCTCTTTCATATAATAAATGTTAGAAAAAAGAAGATGACCATTTACTCATATTCAGTAAATTTTAAAATGATCACAGGTCATTACAACTATAGTGGCATCTCCTTTTTTTTTTTTTTTTTTTTTTTTTTTTTTTTTTTTTTGACAGGCAGAGTGGACAGTGAGAGAGAGAGACAGAGAGAAAGGTCTTCCTTTGCCGTTGGATCACCCTCCAATGGCCGCCGCTGCAGCCGGCGCACCGCGCTGATCCGATGGCAGGAGCCAGGATCCAGGTGCTTTTCCTGGTCTCCCATGGGGTGCAGGGCCCAAGCACCTGGGCCATCCTCCACTGCACTCCCTGGCCATAGCAGAGAGCTGGCCTGGAAGAGGGGCAACTGGGACAGAATCCGGCGCCCCAACCGGGACTAGAACCCGGTGTGCCGGCGCCGCAAGGTGGAGGATTAGCCTATTGAGCCACGGCGCCGACTTGGCATCTCCTTCTTAATCATTGGTTTGAAAAAGATACAAAACAAAGTTTGACAAAACTTTATTTTCAGCAAAACTGATATACACAGGCATTTCTTTTTTGATTTTTTTTCTGTCTTTTAAAAATGAAGGATAAACCTTGAGGTCAGTGCATTTCAAATTGTGTGTAAGATATTTCAAGTTAGTAAAGTTTATTTCTTTTTGCTTTATTTCACATTTGCTAAAATACCAATATTCATTAATTTTCAACTAAGGATATTCTTGAAGTCACCTTTCCAGTAAACAATAAAAAGATATGGTAATCCACTAAAGTTTTTTTTTTTTTTTTTTTCTAGTTCCTCATACGGTAAAGGGCTTGTCAGTACAGGATTGTCTGGGTTAGTATACAGGAAACTGAATTCAGAACAGCTTGCAGATTCAGTTTGCATAGGTGAGGATTTAAATGAAGCATTGTATTTATTCATTTGTTAAAAAAATTATGTATTTATTTTGAAAGGCACAGTGACAGAGAGAAGAAGCCAGAGAGAGAGAGAGAGAGAGAGAGAGAGGGAGAGAGAGAAAAAGAGTGATTTTCCATCCACGGGTTTACACTCCAAATGGCCACACAACAACTAGGCTGGGCCAGGCAGAAGCCAAAAGCCAGGAATTCATCAAGGTCTCACATGTGGGTGCAGGGTCCCAAGCACCTAGGACATCTTCCTAAGCTTTCCCAGGCATGTCAACAGGGAGCTGGAGGGGAGGTGTGGAGCAGCTGTGACTGGAACCTGCATTCACATAGGGTATGCTGGTATCACAGGTGGTGGCTTAACACACTGTGCCACAACACTGGCCCCCACATTTCAAATTATTAAAAAAAGTTTCCTGGGGCTGGTGTTGTGGGTTAAATCACTGCCTGTGATGCTGGCATCACTTATGAGCTCTGGTTGGAGTCCTGGCTGCTCAACTTCAGATCTGTTTTCCTGCTGGTGCGCCTGGGAGGGGAGTAGAGGATGGCCCAAGTGCTTGTGCCCCTACAACCCACATGGGAGACCTGGCTGCTGGCTCCCATTGCAATCATCTTGGGAGTGGATGAAAGATCTCTGTGTTTCCCCCCGTCTGTAACTGTACCTTTCAAATAAATAAATCTTTTAAAAAGTTTCATTTTTCATCCCTTGTTCAAATGAAACTTTGAATTAGGCCTGCATACTATATTAATAAACCTCATAGTGTTTTTAAAAAAATCTGACCTATTCATTGTGTACTTCAAAACTACAGGACTCCAGGAAACGACTGTGATGCTGAACACTACAGGTCATGAGCAACCAGTGGGTGGCAGGATTGGGAGTGTTGCTGCTCTTGTCCATGGACACTCAGCCAGCCCTGAAGCCAGCAATGCACCCAGTGATCAAAAACCAACCTTTCAACATTTTTTGGGCTGCTCCAACAGTGTATTGCAGGCATAGCTTTAATGTGAATATGAACCTCCAGGTATTTAACATTTTATCCAACCCTACAGAGACAGAGAGTGGATCAACAATTACCATATTTCATCCAAATGAATTGGGCAATTACCCTTATTTCTCTCAAGACGGAGACTCCTATAATGGAGGGATCCCGCAGAACATGAGCCTGTCTGCACACCTCAAGAAAGTTGCCAGCGACATCACAGAAGTTGTCCCTTGGTGGAGAGCAGAAGGACTCGCTGTTATTGACTGGGGAGGTTGGAAACCCCAGTGGGACAGAAACTGGGGCAACAGGATAACATACAGAGAACACTCCCTGGCCTTCGCTAGGAACCATCATCCTTACTGGTCAGAAGCGAAAGTGGAAAAAGTCGCCCAACAGGAATTTGAAAATGCCGGAAGGAGTTTTATGAATATTACTCTCACCCTGGCTTTAGAAATGAGACCAAAACGTTTATGGGGCTTTTATCTCTATCCAGACTGCTACAATTATGATTACAAAGTAAATTCAGGCATATACACAGGTAATTGCCCAGATGATGAAATTTTCCGCAATGACCAACTCCTGTGGCTGTGGGAAAAAAGCACAGCACTTTATCCTTCAATATATTTGGATAAAATACTGAAGTCAAGTGCAAATGCTTTGAAATTTGTTCATTATCGTGTTAGAGAAGCCATGAGAATCGCTAATATGACTAGACATGACTACGTTTTGCCAGTTTTTGTTTTTTCCAGACCATTTTATTTACATAGCATTGAAACTCTGTCACAGGTAAGAAAAAGTACAGTCACTCACATAAAAAAAAAGTACCATTAATAGAATTATACGTAAATGTCTAGAAAGAAATGTTGAAAAATAGTTATTTTCTCTTAGTAGCAGAAAGTTATTCTATTATTATAGGTATTTATTTCCTCAAATGTCAACCTAATTCTGAAACTGTGTCACTGATGATTAGATGTACACTGAGAATTTTTGCACAACGATTTTTTTCTAGCTTAAAATTCACAGAGTTTTTCTGCAGAACAATTGTTAAACTTTAGTTAAATCATGTTAACAGATTAATTTTAACCAGGAAGAAATTTCAGAGTAAATTTCTATGAAAGCATGCAGTGGGTTTCCAATCAGAAACATATAAAATAGAGCTTAGGGAAAGCTACAAAACAATCACATTTTTCATTATATTGCATTTTTATGTTTTAGTTTTCCTGATTTTTTAAAAAAGTGATTTTATCTTTAAGAGTCTACAGTACCATCTAGTGGTTATTATAAAAACATTGAAAGTTATGTAAAAACATGGAATCTTTAGAGAACACAAATTGGGAAATGCAGAGATGTGGAGATGAACTTGTTTGGAAGTTAATGAATTTGCAGATACTGGAAGCATTTAAGTTTTAACCGCATTGTAAGGATGCACTCATTGGATGGTTAGCTAGGTAAAAAAATTCCAGAACTCTTCATTCACACCTGAGAACTAACAATTCAGTTATATCCAATAAAGAACAAGGCCTGTTGCATAGATGATGCATAACTCACTTTCTTAGACCACTGATGTTTGAAGTGAGGATATTTAAATGCAATAGCCATTGCCAAAATATTGCAGGATAAAATCTATTGACCCAAATATTATTCATTAGATTTGACATTTTCCTCACTGCAGTATAACTAAGTATTCAAAATAGGTATTCAGAAGGTGAAGAGGTAACGAATCATAACATCATGGAAAATATTTGGAGGAATCTCAGAGGTATCTAATCCACCTGCCACACAAACATGAATCATTTCTTATCTGGGCCCATGTTAGAAGGGGCAATATTAATTTATAGAAAGTCGTTGAATATGCTGCATCTTCTTTGCCTCTGGATAATTTCATACTTCTAGTTCTACCTTCTGGGTGTGACATAGAACAAATCAAATCCTTTCAAAACCCAGTTTTTCAAGTGTCTTAAGACATCACTCATGTGGTATTTCTCAAGTGATAGATCTCTCAAATCATGTCATTTTTTGAAGTAGTTTTAGGAAAAAGACTAGATTATATTTAGTCATAAAAATTACTTATTGAGGCATTGTCATTGTAGTAGAGCAAGGCCTGCTTCTGGCTTGGCCTGGCCCAGCCCGGGACATTGTGGTTATTTGGGGAGTAAACCAGCAGATGGAAGATCTTTTTCTTTCTCTATCTCTCCCTTTCTCTGTGTCACTCTGACTTTTAAATAAATAAAATAACTCTTAAATATTATTTGTTGAGTTTATAAAAAGTGTTAGGAATAGTATATTACTGATACATTCAGATAGTTTATCTTGAATAAAATTGAGAGATGAGATATTTTCATGAATGTCTTATTTATGTCTTTTCCATTTTTGTACTATTAGACTGTTGAAGTAAATTATGGATTGAGTATCATTTAGAAACTCTACATCAGAAATCTTACTCTATTCATCAAAAAGTATAGATTTATCTGAATATAATATTGAAATGTTTTCATGATTTCCTATTGCCTTGTATATTTCACATATCAACCTAAAGCGTGGATTTTTCTTGTCTGCTAAGTAACATAAATTTTTCAATTTAATTTCCTTACCAACTCTGCCTGGTCTTTCCTTTCAGAAATGTCTTAATTTAAACAAAAGACTTGATTTATGTGTGAGGAATGTGATACCAATTAGTCTAATTGAAGAATAACTTCCTTTCTTGTGTCACATTGACAAATTGCAAAACACAAGTATTACTAATACATGTTGGTATCCATAATATGAAAAATAAAAAAAAAAGTCGGAAATGTTCCAACATCTGAAACTTTGAGCCCTGGTTGATGCCACCAGTGGAGGATTACATTCTTGACCTCATGTGATGGGGGTCACAGTCAAAATACAAATGCATTACAAGTACTGCACAAAATTACCTTCAGGTAACGTGTACATGAAACATAAATGGATTTTATTTTGAGTCTTGGATTCCATCCTCAAGACATCTCATTTCATGTATACAAATATTCCAAAATTTTAAAAAATCCCAAATCTGAAGCACTCAGGTTTCAAGCTCTTCAGACAAGGAACACTCAACCTATCCTGCTGAACCTCAGGGAAGCTTTGCTGTTGCCAGGCCATTTACTCATTCAAGTTTTTGAGTGCTATACCTTTGCACTGGACTCTCCACACTTTGTAGATGAGGCAAGAATGCAGGTTGCTCCAACAGTTATCCCATCTACCACACATCTCTCTCTATTTCCCATATCTTTGCTCTTGGTATATAATCTCCTTTATTTTCCTTTCTTCCTTTTCTTTTCTTTTCTTTTCTTTTCTTTTCTTTTCTTTTCTTTTCTTTTCTTTTCTTTTCTTTTCTTTTCTTTCTCTTTCTTTTGACAGGCAGAGTGGACAGTGAGAGAGACAGAGAGAAAGGTCTTCCTTTTTGCTGTTGGTTCACCCTCCAATGGCCGCCGCTTCCAGGGCACTGCAGCCAGTGCACCGCACTGATCCGATGGCAGGAGCCAGGTACTTCTCCTGGTCTCCCATGGGGTGCAGAGCCCAAGTACTTGGGCCATCCTCCACTGCACTCCCTGGCCATAGCAGAGAGCTGGCCTGGAAGAGGGGCATCTTCTATTAAAATAAAGATAATTTTGGACCCTATCTTACAGGGTTGTTGTGAAAATCAAAAGATACAATGCATATATTTTTTTTTTTTTTTTAACGGGCAGAGTGGACAGTGAGAGAGAGAGACAGAGAGAAAGGTCTTCCTTTGCCGTTGGTTCACCCTCAATGGCCGCCGTGGCCACTCCCTGGCCACAGAAGAGAGCTGGCCTGAAAGAGGGGCAACTGGGACAGAATCCGGTGCCCTGACCGGGACTAGAACCTGGTGTGCAGGTGCCGCAAGGCGGAGGATTAGCCTAGTGAGCCGCGGCACCGGCTGGTATATAATCTTAAACACAACTTCCTCAGATTCTTTTTTTCTTTTTTTGAAGAAGCATTTTCTTTCTTTTTTTTCATTATTTTAATCATAGAAATGTTGATGTACTTCCTTAAGCAAAAGGTTTTTAAAAAGAAAAGTTTGGGCTGCATTTTTTTGTTGTTACTGCCTCTGCCTTGTCTAATAAAAATGACCCACTTTTTTGTGTGGGATTCAACTCTAATCCTAGGATTTCTCATATCCAGAGAATATGATCATTGAGATACTTTATGAACAGAATATGTGTTCTCAAGAAAATGCCACAAAGCAATAGCAATGTCACTTTCTTTTTACACTTCAAAGAACACTTAATTCCACAATGTTAAAAAGAAAGGTTTTTGGTAATATTTCAACCCTTTGGCTTTTTTTAAAATTTATTTTTTCCTCCCAAAGAAACCTTTTATTTAAGGAATACAGACTTCATGCATTACGTAAGTACAGCTCTAGGAATATAGTGATTCGTCCCACCATACTGCCCTCCCACCAGTCTCCCATCCTTTCTCCTCCTCCCTCTCCCATTAAAGAAGCATTTTCTATTTTTTTTAAAGACTTATTTATTGATTTGAAAACCAGAGTTACAGAGAGGCAGAGGCAGAGGCGGGGATAGGGGAAGAGAAAGAGAGAGGTCTTCCATCTACTGGTTCACTTCCTAAGTGACGGCAATGGCCAGAGCTGGGCTGATCTCAAACCAGGAACCAGAAGCTTCTTCCAGGTCTCCCACATGGGTGCAGGGGCCCAAACACCTGGCCATCCTCCAGTGTTTTTCCAAGCACATTATCAGGGACCTAGTGCAGCTGGGACTTGAACCAGCGCCCATATGGATGCCAGCACTGCAGTGCCGGCCCCACCTCCTCAGATTCTTGGTGAATTACAGTCTACTTAATTACCCAATTTGAGAGTTGCTTGGGCACTTCTCTTCTCTTCCTCTAAGACTTTTCTATTTTGATTTCTAAGTAACTCTTCAACTATCCCTTCTGCTGTACAAGAACTGACATTGCCTTTGTTGAGGCCTCACCATATCTCACTGAACAATTTCCATCATCTCCTAATTGGTTATCTTTGTCTATATCATCCTGACAGCATGTAAAATTATCTTTCAAAGTTGAAAATTTGTGTCTTTCTAGTACTAAAAATTTATTGTGTCAAGTTGTAACACTTTAAAATAGCAATTTTTTAAAAAATATTTTTAATGTAGAAAAGACGAGCATTTAATAGCTTGATGAAATACAACCCGTACCCATACACAGTAAATTTACTGTTACGAGAACTTCTAACCCTTCCCAGGTTCTCAGAATCTGGGTACAGCATTATACAAAGTAGCCACTCCATAGATATTTACTTATATGCAAAGATTCATATGCTTTCACTTCTCCTCAAATTCTGTGCACTTTACCACAGGAGTTGTTGGTTGTGTTCGGGAGGGCTGGTATTCTTGCTGCATATGAGCCTCTGTTTTATTCTTCCTTATAGGCACGAAACTGCCCTCTTGCCTCTCTTGTGAATTCCCTTTCATTCTCAGGGCCCCGCCTGCAATTTCAGCTGTTCAAGGAAACTTTCACAGACTCTCTTCCATGCAGTATTAAGCACTTTTAATCAAAATATGCCCTGTGAGTGATACTA
This sequence comes from Oryctolagus cuniculus, assembly GCF_051225735.1. Classification (NCBI taxonomy): domain Eukaryota; kingdom Metazoa; phylum Chordata; class Mammalia; order Lagomorpha; family Leporidae; genus Oryctolagus; species Oryctolagus cuniculus. Next base: position 159,849,465 of record NC_142869.1, read on the forward strand.
AAATTGAAACTGATACTGTAATTACTTCTTTATATGTCTGTCTCATCCATCAAACTAAAGCATTCCCTCAAGAACATGACCTGGAATCTGTTATTTGCAGCAATTAGAACATTGTCTGGGACATCATAAATATTATCAAATAATTTAAGAATAAATTAAGGATCCACTGTTTCCAATTCTGCTATGGTTCTCCGTTTTAGAAACAAGGATAACATTATTTTTTTAACTTTTATTTAATGAATATAAATTTCCAAAGTACAGCTTATGGATTACAATGGCTCCCCCCCCATAACTTCCCTCCCACCCGCGACCCTCCACTCTCCCGCTCCCTCTCCCCTTCCATTCACATCAAGATTCATTTTCAATTAAGGGATAACATTATTAATGTGTTCTTTACCTTAGTCAATGGGTAGAGTCTTTATTTTTTAAAGATTTTATTTATTTATTTATTTAAAAAGGAGAGAGAGAGAACGAGAGAGGAAGGAGAATAGAGAGAAAAAGAGAGAAAGAGGGAGAAAATGTATCTGAAACTGTAAAAGCTGTATTCCTATGCATTCCTATGGACTTACTTCTAAGGGTACAGTTTAATAAATTTGCCATGGGATCCCAAATCCCCTTGGGCTGGGTGGTGAAAGTAACATCTTAAGTTTAAAAGTGATCATATAGGTGGAATTGATTGTTAAAGTGATCATGTCAATAGGATTAAGTGTCGCTCCCCCTCTTCATGGAGGAACGACACTAAACCCTGCCTAGGCTTCACATCCGAGTCACGGCACCATTACGTCGCTCCCCGTCTTCGTGGAGGAACAACACAAGACCCTGCGTTGTTCTTTCGTCTGCTCGGCCCTCCCCGGGTTTGCTGCTGGTTCTTCCCGGGTTGGCTACCGTCCCTTCCACCTCCGTGGAAGGGCGGTTCTCCCTGCCACATTCCCCACTTCGGCGGGGGAGCGGCACACCGCCGGCCGGCTCTCTCGGGGGCTGCACAGGTGTTCCTCAGGTGTTCCTTCAGATAGATGTTCCCCTTAGATGTTCCTCGTGCATGTTGTCTCTCTCCTCCTTTATAGTCCTCTTCCACCAATCCCAACTCTGCTACCCACACGCCGAGTATGCTGCTCTCCTCCAATCAGGAGCAGGTCCTACAGTTTATTGGTTGAACTGGAGGCAGCTGTGTAGAAGCTGGTTCCCTTCTCAGCGCCATATTGTGGGAAAGCAGATGCATAGAATAAGTCTTAATTCCAGTAACTTAGTCTAGTCCGAGTTGCTCCCCACAATTAAGTGTTTACTGCTAATAGTAAATAGAATTAAAGAGGAGTAAATGCTCCAACATGGGAAGGAGTCCATACAGCAGACTCATAGAGTGACAATTGCTATAACTAACACTCAGTAATCTCAGAGTCAGCCCTAAAGGCATTCTGGTCTATCCGAAAAGCCCACAAGAGCGTTTCAGGCATGGAAAGCCAGGACACTCGTACAAAAAGTGTCCCTACATGGAGAACCTCCCTGGGTAAAACCCCAGTGAAAAGAAGTGGTCATCAAAGAAGGATGTACTTTTCTCCAAAAGGAGGAGGGAATTTCCACTTTGCTTATGGCCTTGTCTGAATCCTGATGGAGTTTGTGAACTCAAAAGGCTTCCATAGCCTACACAGCTCACATCAAGAGCCTCGGGTAATCATTGATGTCATACATAAGGGTGTTAATTGTTAAATTAACAATAGAAGTCACTGTGTACTAACTTCCCATGCAGGACCTCCCTCCTCAAAGAGCTACAGTATTAGCATTAATGATGAAGTTTGTTCCCAAAGATTTACCTTGTTCTAGTGTGTTATATTCCAACCCATCATAAGTTCTATTTATGTCTAAGTGTCAAACTCCATTGCCTGTATTTTTAGGCATTTTTTGAAAGCTTATTAAGTGCCTCAAACATGAACTCTTGGATACATGTATCTCTGAAATTCCTACCTCACATGTTTTAACATAAAGCCAAATACAAAGTACAGAATGGTTAAAAGCCTCAGGACTTCTGATGAGACAGTTGCTTCAATGCATCTTATGGTGTGCTAAACCTTTGTCTAAGGGATAATTTCTCTTACATCCCACTAAACCTGGAATCTGGGAAAGTGAGGATATAAAACTTCCCAAAGCTCAGGTTTCTAAACTAGAAGTAGATTACCTGGGATATGTTCTAACTCTAGAAGAAGTGTGTTCTTCCAGTAAAAAGAAGGGATGCTATTTTATATATGGTCCTCATAGACTAAAAAGGCAGCTGAGGATATTTCTGGGAATGGCAAGATTCTGTGGAATTTGGATTCCAAGATTTGGATCCCAAACTTTTGTATATAGCTTTAAAGAGGTCCTGAGACAGACACTGTGCTGGACAGTGTAGCTACAAGAGTTGTTCCAAAGAATTAAGGAGCTTCTAACAGAAGTTCTGACATTGGAAATTGCTGATGACAGGATTCTTCAGAATATGGATTCCAGGATTTGGATTCTAAGCCTTGTATTTGCTTAAAAAGCCCCTGACACAGACACACTGTGCTGGACAGGGGACCTACAGAAGGTGTTCCAAGGAACTAAGAAGTTTTGACAAAAACTCCAACATTAGGAATTCCTAAACAAACCATTCACAGAAAGATCCTCTTCAGATCAGTTGCAGCGTAAATGGAAGGGACCTTACCAGGTGCTACTAAGCACAACTACCTCAGTAAAATTAGGGTTAAATCTCTACCTATTAAGTCTTCACAGGTAAACTCAAAAGACATTCCTGATTATTCCTGTAAGTCAATCAGAGACCTTACGTACCTCTTCAAAACAAAAAGGATAAACAAAGCCTTTGCTTTCTCACATCAAGACACCGTCTGTTGAAATCTCTACTTAGTATATACTAATAATCAGTATATACTGATTAAGGGAATGGAGTCTCTGAGGGGGAATGTTGTAGGCAGGCATATAGGTTAGAACTGATCAGGTTTGTGAGCTAGAAGACCATGCTTTCACCATGCCCGTGTGACCTCATATCCCTACCTGACTACACCTGTGTGCCCACTGGCCACTCAGGCTAGTCAATCACTCCTCTTTAGAAGTGAATTAAAGGCTTGAAACACAGTGGGCCCAGCCCTTTTTGGCCCCCTTTTTGCCATGTTTCCTTTTTGCCCTGGATCCACTTGCTGTCCTGGTGCCTTTGGGGTGCATGGCCTTCGGGCCACCTGCCCTATGCTTTCTGGCCTGCATACTCCTCCACGTGGCTGGCTTCTGGTACTCAGTATGAATCCAGATTTCCCTCTCTTAGATATGGCCCCTCACTCTCCTATGTGTTTCTCCCATTGACTATAAAGCTTAACAACTGAAAAAAAAAAAAAAGAATCCACTGATTCACTCACTTTTCAAATGGCTGTAAAGGCTGGGGCGGGGGGGGGGTGGGTGCGCAAATTGCAGCCAGTAGTAGCCTGGAATCCCATCCCTATCTCCTATGTGGTAGCAGGGGCCCAAGTACTTGGGCCATCTTCTGTTGCTTTACAAGGTGCATTAACAGGAAGCTGGTTCAGAAGTAGAGCAACCGGGACTCAGATGGGTGCCCATATGGCATATTGGCATCTCAGGCAGCAGTTTTACCTGCTTCACCACAAGTCTTATTGAATTATCAGAAACTATTCCTAACATTTCTCTTTTCTAGGAAGACCTAGTGCATACAATTGGTGAAAGTGCTGCATTAGGAGCAGCAGGAATAATATTGTGGGGAGGAGATGAGTACACTACTTCAAAGGTAAGTAATGATTTTTCTGTCAGTATCTTGAACATATTTTAGATATTTGGAGTTTAAAATATTTTTTTCCACATCAAAGCCAAATCGTTGCATATTATCTGCTACCTTGACTTTAATGAAGTTTGATGGCCAGAGGGACTAACATTGTGTGAGCACCTACTCTGTGCCAGCCTCTGTGGTTAGCAGAGGGGTAGGAAGAGCTCAATTCTTCCAATCAGGCAGCCCTAAATAAGAGGTTGATAGTTTGGATTCTAGGAATGTACTTCGGGGCATCTTAATTAACCTCTCTGAATCTCAGCTCATCAGTCTAAAAAAGCTGAATTAAACTAAATAAAACAAAGCTACTTTGCAAGAGTTTTGTCAGGTAATATGTGAAAAGGAAAAATAATATTAAATTTAAAAGATAAGTAATTGGCCGGCGCCGCGGCTCACTAGGCTAATCCTCCGCCTAGCGGCGCCGGCACACCGGGTTCTAGTCCCGGTCGGGGCGCCGGATTCTGTCCCGGTTGCCCCTCTTCCAGGCCAGCCCTCTGCTGTGGCCAGGGAGTGCAGTGGAGGATGGCCCAGGTGCTTGGGCCCTGCACCCCATGGGAGACCAGGAAAAGCACCTGGCTCCTGGCTCCTGCCATCGATCAGCGCGGTGCGCCGGCCGCAGCGCGCCGGCCGCGGCGGCCATTGGAGGGTGAACCAACGGCAAAGGAAGACCTTTCTCTCTGTCTCTCTCTCTCACTGTCCACTCTGCCTGTCAAAAAAAAAAAAAAAAAAAAAAAAAAAAAAAAAAAAAAAAAAAGATAAGTAATTGTTTCATTCATAGCAAGAAGGGTAAATTCTCCAAATGATTATTTTTCTGATTAAATAGAAATTCACACAAGAGTAAAACATATTTGTAAATAAAGGTTTATTAATGATTTACTGTGGAGTAGTGGGTTAAACCTCTGCCTGTGGTGCCGGCATCCCATATGGGTGCTGATTTGAGTCCTGGCTGCTCCACCTCTGATCCAGCTCCCTGCTGATGGCCCGGGAAAGCAGCAGAAGATGGCCCACTCTTGGGCCCCAGCATTTGCATGAGGGATCCAGAAGAAGCTACTGGGTCCTGACTTTGGATTGGCCCAGCTCTGGTCTTTGCGGCCATTTGGAGAGTGGACCAATGGATGGAAGATCTCTGTTTTTCCCTCTCTCTATCTGTGACTTTGCCTCGCTAATAAATAAATAAATCTTAACAAAAAAAGAACACTGAATGTGAAGTCTACCTTTTTAACTTTTTTTGAAGCACACAGTACAATGTTAACTAAGTTGTACAGCAGATTTCTGGAATTTATTTATATGGCATAAGTGAAACTTTACACCCATCGAATAACAACTTCATTCCCCGCATCCCAACCCCTTGACAATTACTATTTCATTCTCTGCTCTGTGAGTTTGAGTATTAGGCATCATCTGTAAGTGAACTCATGCAGTGTTTGTCCTTCTATGCCTCCTTCATTTTACTCAGCATAACATCTTTTAGATTCACCTGTATTTGTGGCAGAATTTCCTTATTTTTTAAGATTAAAATTAATATTCTATTGAATGTATATTCATTATTTTTATTCATTGCTCTATGGATGGATATTTTGGCTACAGTATTAAACATGGAAGTGAAGATACCTCTTCAAGAATGTGATTTTAATTCTTTTGGGTATATTCCCAGAAGTATATTGGTATATATGCTGGGTTATATGGTAATTCCATTTTAAACCCATTTTGAATTTTTTAAAGAATTTCTACACTGATTTTCATGGCTGCTATACCATTTTCAGTCCCACCAACCTGGTACAAAGTTTCCATCTTCTCTACAAGCTCATCAACACTTGCCCTTTTGTGCTTTGAAGACAATGGTCTTCCTAAAAGGTGTAAGGTGATTAACTCACTGAAGTTTTCACTTATATTTCCTTGATAATATTGATGTTGAGCATCATTTCACCTTTTTTTTTTTTTTTACAATTTGCATGTCTTCTTTAGTGAAATATTTATTCAAGTTGTTCGCCATTCTTAAAAAGTAGATTATTAGTGTGTTTTGCTGTTGAGTTGTAGGAATTTCTTAGATATTTTGGATATTAATGTCTTATAAGATATGCTTCACAAATATTTTCTGCCATTCCAGATGTTCCTTTCTCATTAGTTGATTGTTTCTATTATTGTACAGAAACTTTTTAGTGTGATGTAGTACCATTTGTTCATTTTTGTTTTTGTTCTCTGTGTGTTTCAAATAAGTAAAAGGTCTTCTTATTAAAAGGTATACCTGATCACTCATATGACATTATAAAGGCTTAGTCCTCACTTAAAAGATTAATTCCCCTGAAATGCTTTTCTACCTTAGCCTTATCAAATACAAAACTTCTGGCATTAGTACCAGAATAATGAGATCACATTTTGAGAGCACTTTAAGTAGATCTCTATTTTCCCCACAGGAGACCTGCTTATCTGTAAAACAATCTGTTCAAGGGCCATTGGGTCATTATGCTGTTAATGTGACATCTGCTGCCAAGTTCTGCAGTCAAAATCTATGTAATAATCATGGAAGATGTGTTCGGAAAATACCTGAATCCTCCTCCTATCTGCATATGCCTGAAAGCAGCCGTAAAAAGTACATCGTCAACAAGAGCCTCAGATTCATCCTTTCTGAAACCAGTAAGCTGAAGGCAGAGACAGACATGAAGAATGGATTTGTATGTCACTGCTATTATGGCTGGCATGGGGAGTCTTGCCACCAGCAGCGTGTTTCAGAGCTCTTAAGTAGGAAGAATACAGCTTCTACTGCATGCTTCGATTTATCAGTTTTTTTCTGCATAACTTTATTTCTGATTCTGCTGAAATTTTTTTACTTACTACTACAATATTAAATTTTTCCTGGAAGAGTAGAAAACTTTGACTTTTTCTTTAATTTCAATATATTTATTGGTTTTATGGTTTAAAAAAGTAACCATTGACTCCATTCGTTGATATAGCAATTACTTATTGAGTGTTTATTTTGTGTGAATCAATAGGAATAAGCAAGTTATATATATATATATAATATATATATGCCTACAGGGACTGTAAATTCTTATGAGAAAATCAATAAAAGAAAAATAAATAGACAAATGCATATATATATATCAGGTGATGGTAAGTGCTGCAGAGAATAATAAAGCAGAATAAAAGGGTTAGAGAGTGTGAAGGAGTACTGGAAAGTATAAGGGTGGTCATAAGGACTCTACAATTATATGATCTGAAGGCAGAAGGAGCAGTTCAAGAATAGTGTGGGCAAGGGGGGAGGGTAGAGTGGAAACTATCACTATTCCTGAATCTGTATATAGGAAATACAGGAAATTTGTATACCTTAAATAAAATATTTTTTTTTAAAGAATACACCTAAGAAAGAGCACTCTTGGAATAGGGAAAAACAAATACAAAAGAAGGTAGGTACTCAGACTCTAGGGGTTGGGAGTCCCTAAATAATACAATGCTAAATTATTGGGTTGAAAAACATCTATATTGAATGTCCAAAGAAATGCCAGGGCTTTTGGAAACCCATTTAGCTATCATTGATATCAGAGGATATATCCTATTAGAATCCCATAAATAGGAATTTATATTAGAAATTATTTTATATGATATTTTTGGCTTATTAAAGAATGTTGTATTTGAGCAATTCACCAGTTCTCAATACATGGTAATTCATTTGAACAATTCATGAGGTCCCTTGATGTGACCTAGTTATAATCCAAGTCATCTTTCATAAAGATTCAAAAGAGATAACAGCTCAAATACTATTTTTTAGGGTAGATAATTTCCTTTTTAACACTTTCCAAATATTGCACTTTCATATGTACTTTGTCCTGGCATACAGACAAGGCATTGATAGGCAAATCACAGTCAGATTCCTATTTCAGTTCACTTGTTTGTCTACTCATTCGCTATTCAGTCATTTATTTGGGGAATAAGTAAATGTTAAAGCAGTAGCAAAATTGAGGCTAATTTGGTAAATTTTCCCTTTTGTCTGTGTCCTTCTGCACCAAGACTCCAACTGTGGTAATTAGATTCTTATGCCCAAACACAAAATGTTTTTACAACTATTAAAGTTGGTATAAAACCATTGCAAGTGAAAAGGAAAGACTCCCTCTGTCCTTACAGTGATAAAATGTTCTTCAACAATTATTATATCTGGGTTCTGATATGGAATGAATTCCGGTAAAGTAGGAAAAGGCAAATACTAATAAATGTTATCACCATTTTGAACAAGAAGATATAAAATAAAAACATATCTAATTTTGTCCAGAAACAATGTATAAATCAAAGAATATACAAAAGTTCATTGTTTAAACTTACAGTGCCACCAAAATTGTCAGAACTTAAGAAGGACTGAAGTAGATAAAAAGAAAACTGAAATATATGATTAACACATTGAAGGAAATAGTAAGCATCTAAATCCTATTACTCACCGATAATCATTTGACTTTTTTCTTGATAAAAGATTATTAAATTTTTTCCAATTAAATTTAATAGGCAGTAAAAAAAAACCCTAAAACCAAAGGAACTACTATATTTCTAATCATGGATTTTTCAGAAGTTTGTTTGTAAAAAAGACTGCTCAAATTAATAATAGATAATGAAAAGCATCCAGTTTTTGTTGTAATTTTTAATTTTTAAATTTCTTAAAAGATTTATTTATTTATTTGAAAGTCAAAATTACACAGAGAGAAGGAGAGGCAGAGAGAGAGAGAGAGGTCCTCCATCTGCTGGTTTACTCACCGATGGACTGCAATAGGCGGAGCTACGCTGATCCGAAGCCAGCAGCCAGAAGCTTCTTTTGGGTCTCCCACGTGGGTGCAGGGGTCCAAGGACTTGGGCCATCTACCACTGCTCTCCCAGGCCATAGCAGAGAGCTGGATCAGAAGTGGACCAGTAAGGTCCCGAATCAGCACCCATATGGAATGCCGGCACTGCAGGCGGCTGCTTTACCCTCTACGCCACAGCACCTGCCCCCTGTAATTTATCTTTGTCTTACATAATTTTGACTTTCCAGATTATATAGTCAACTAACTTATAAAGAGTAATCAATTACATCTAATCTAAGAACAGATATACACATCCCTATGCTTTCTTAAAGAAAATATCAAAATTTAGGCTATGTTGCATTATTAATGATAATTTTCCAAGAGGAATTAAGTAAGGGCTCATCTATAAGCAAAATATCTTACAAACACTAGAAATCACTTTACTAAGTGAAACATGTATTTTGAGATAATGACAGTGTTTCTGTTTGAAAGCCAAGGAGGGCTTGTTTCATCAGAAAATTTCTTGCCCAATGACTGTCCATTGCCTAGGGCAGTGTTGTTTCTTCCCTCCTATTGTTAAAAAAAAATCACAGTAAAGGAAATCCAAGATGGCTGAATAGGGTACAGCTTCACTAACTTAAGCTGCTTTGGGATATGAAAGAACAAAGGAAGGACTCTTTCTAGGGGTCTGACTGAGAGAAATTTTTGCTGAAAAAGTGGACATGCTCAAGCTGACTTACCTCAAACGGTAGAGTCAGAAACATATCAGGGGATTCGAATTCAATCCCATCGAGGTGGCATGTACCAATGCCATCTCACTAGTCCCAGTGATCAATTTCTGTTCACAGTTGATCATAATGATAGGACTAAGAAACAAAGGGATCACATAAACAAGAATAGTGTCTGCAAATACTAGCTGATAGAATAAAAAAGGGAGAGAACGATCCAACATGGGAAGTGAGATACACAGCAGACCCATAGAATGGCAAATGTCCTAACAGCACTCTGGCCTCATAATCTGCCCTTAAGGCATGTGGATCTGGCTGAAATGCCCATGAGAGTATTTCAGGCATGGAAAGCCAAGACACTCTGGGGGAAAAAAAAAAAACCTAAATGAAAGATCTCCACGAGTGAGATCCCAGTGGAAAGAATGGGTCATCAAAGAAGGAGGTACCTTTCTCTGAAGGGAGGAGAGAACTTCCACTTTGACCATGGCCTTGTCTAAATATGATCAGAGTCAGTGAACTCAGGGGGTTTCCATAGCCTTGGCAGCTCAAGACAAGAGCCTAGGTTGATTACTGATGCCATAAACAAGAGTGTCAATTTGTTAAGTCAACAACAGGAGTCACTGTGCACTTACTCCTCATGAAGGATGTTTGGACTTAGTGTGCTGTATGTACATTGAGATTTAATGCTATAACTAGTACTCAAACAGTATTTTTCACTTTATGTTTCTGTGTGGGAGCAAACTGTTGAAATCTTTACTTAAACTGATCTGTATCTAAAGAGAATCGAAAATGAATCTTGATGTGAATGGAAGGGGAGAGGGAGTGGATAAGGGGAGGGTTGCGGGTTGGAGGGACGTTATGGGGGGGAAGCCATTGTAATCCATATTCTGTACTTTGGAAATTTATATTCATTAAATAAAAGTTAAGAAAAAAAAGACTCCATGGGAGAAGAGAAGAGAAGAGAAGACACACCACTGTGGCAAGCTGTGTGGTGCAGTCAGCTGCCAACTGTGAGCTGCCATCTTACCATGTCAAGGTAGGAAGAAATTGCCACATGCCCCTCTGCTCACTGTTTTAGCTGAGGGGGAATTACACAGTCACCCAATGACTTTTTCTTTAGCCTGGAGAGCTGACAGGGGTCTGAGCATCTGCTGGGCTTAGAGCAAGGCAGCTGCTTTGCTTTCCTCCCTTTCTCCACCTGCACAGAGCACCTACTTGGTATCAAAAAGTTAAACAGTGCACCTTTGTTCTGCTTCTACCAGCATCATAGTTAAGAGTAAGGGCAACATGTGGGACAAAGTGCAGATCCCCTGCATCTTGGGACTGTGGAGTTTTGGGGCATTAGCTCCAGAGCTACACTCATACACTCTATGTAAGCCAAGGGGATTCACCTTAGATTCTGGGGAGCTAACACCAGAAGCAACCCATAAAAAATCTGCTCTCACCCTGGGATATCTGGGTAGTGACCCCAGTATACCTTGCAATGGCAGGATTCTAACAATTCATTCCAAATATCTTGGTGCAACTGGAATCTACCTGATGGAAATAGGGAAGAACCTACTTGAATTCTGCCTCTCTGGACTCATACCTTCCAGGGTAAAATCTCTTGTATACCTTGTAGTCATCCTGCAGGGCTGGAACAGAGTTCATTTTACATCCCCAAGTCCTAGGACTAGGGCTGTTGGTATTATAAGCCACAAACACTAGTTGGACTCTCTTAGCAGGAACTGAGGAAGGGTCCATCCATATCACATAGTCTTAGAGCCACAGCAATTGGCATCATTCAGGCTGGCCAGTACGACAAGGGGGGTAGCCACCCTTGTCTTCCTCAGCACCAAGAACAAGGCCCTGGCTATCAAATTCACCAAAGACTGACACTAAACTCTCTCTGGACCAAAGATACACACCCAAGGAAACACTTATCTCACAGCCACACTTCTATCCCTACGAACTGCAGCAGACTAGACCACTGTGTCACTTATAGACACACCTTACATTAAGAGAAAAGAAATCATTCAGAGATTACACTCCTGGGCTTACCTACAACCAAAGCCAAAGGAACAAGCCAAGTGACACTCTGCATTCCAACTAAGCCATAAAATATTTTCCAATAAAGCCTACTCCATAAAGAAGGAATGAGTATACCAGGTGTGACATGCAGAAGCAAGGAAGTGTGATTCTCCAAAAGAATACACTAATTCTCCAGAATTAGATCCTGAACTGAAGGAAATCTATGAAATGACAGGGAATTTAAAATAATGTTTGTAAGGAAACTCAAAGATATGCATGACACTGCAGATAGATTAAATAAATGAGGAAATCAATGAATGACATACATGGAAATAATACTAAGGAGATGGAACTCATTAAGAAAAACCAATTTTGCATATGAAATTTTGTTTTTTAAAAAATGTGTTTATTTGAGAGGCAGAGTTAAAGAGAGAGAAAAAGAAAGAGAGACAGAGAGGTTTTCCATCTGCTAATTCACTCCCCAAATGGTAACAATGGCAAAGCTGGGTTGGTCTGAAGCCAGGACCAGGAGCTTCTTCTGGGTCTCTCATGCGGGTGCAGGGGCCTAAAGGTTTTCCAGGCACTGCTTTCCCAGGCAATTAGCAGGGAGCTGGATTGGAAGTGGAGCAGCTAGGACTTGAATTGGCACAGGCAGAGGGTTAACCTACTACACCATAGCCCCAACCCTGGAGATGAAATTTTCAGTCAGTGAAATAAAAGATATGATTGAGAGCTTTAACAGTAGAGTGGGTCAAGCAGAGGAAAGAATTTCTGACTTTTAGACAAGAATTTTGAAATAACCCAGACAAAAATAAATAGAAAAGAATTTTAAAAAATGAAGAAAGTATACTTGAAATATAGGATTCTATGTGTTATAGGTATTCTTGAAGGAGAAGAAAAAAGAAAAAGGCATAACAAAATTTCCCAGGTCTTGAAAGAGACCTGGACATCCATATAAAAGAAACTCAAAGAACCCCAAGTACACTCTACCAGAAAGGTCTTCTCCAAAGCATAGTGCAGTCAAATTGTCAAAAGTTAAAGACAAGGAGAGAATTCTAAATATAGTAAGAGAAAAGTGTTAAGTTACATATAGAGGAAAACCAATTAGACTAATATCAGACTTCTCAATGGAAGCCTTACAGTCCAGAAGAGTGGGATGATATATTTAAGGTCTTAAAAGAAAAATTCCAACCAAAAATATTATATTCAGCAAAGCTATCCTTTAAAAGTAAAGGAAAAATAAAGTATTTTTCAGATAAGCAAAAACTGAGAATTCACCACCAGGCCAGCATTACAATAAATTGTGAAGGGTGTCCTGAAATAAAACCCTACATGAAAATACATGACACCATCAAATTCACTAACAGAACAGATGGAATCGTTATTCAGTCAACAAAATGAGAAGTCTTAGTTCTTATCTATCTACTAACTTTGAATGTAAATGGGTTAAATTCACCAACCAAGAGACTTAGATTGGCTGAATGGATAAAAAAATCATGACCCCACTATATGCTACCTATAAGAAACTCACTTCACTAAGATACAAACATATTGAAAGTGAAGGGTTAGAAAAAGATATACCAGACAAATGAAAACCAAAACTGAACAAGCATAGCTATCCTGGTATCAGATAAACCAGACTTTAAATAAGAAACCATAAAAAGAGACCAAGAAGGGCATTATATTTTGATAAAAGGTTCAATGAAACAAGAAGATATAACAATCATAAATATATTTGCACCCAACAGAAGGCCACCCAGATATACACAGCAAATACTATTACACCTAAATGGAGGGATAGACTCCAATACCATAATAGTGGGTGACTTCAACACTCCACTCTCATCAGTGGACAGATCATTTAGACAAAATGTCAATAAAGATACATCAGAGTTGAAATTTACTATCGAGAAAATGGACCTAACAGTTACAGGACATTTGTCCCAATAGCTTCAGAATACACATTCTTCTCAACAGCACATGGGACATTTTCTAGGAAAGACCACATATTAGGCTATGAATCAAGTTTCAGTAAATTTAAAAAGATTAAAATACAAGTGATTATAAGAAATTACCATGAAGGCTTATATACTAATAAACTAGAAAACCTCAAAGAAATGGATAAATTCCTGGATTCGTAAAAGCTATCAAGATTAAATCAAGAGATATAGACAATCTAAACAAACCCATAACAAGCAATGTCATTGAAGCAGTAATCAAAAGTGTTAAATCAAGGAAAAGTCTGGGACCTGATGATTTACTACAAAACATTCAAAGAGAAAGTAACTGTAACACTCTCAAACTATTCCAAAACATTGAACAGGATGGAACTCTACCAAACGTTTTATGAGACTAGCATTACTTTGACACTAAAGCCAAATATATGATACAAAAAGAAAACCACGAATTCATATCTTTAATGAACATAGGTACAAAGATTCTCAACAAAATACTAGCAATTCAAGTCCAAGATCATATCAAAAAGGTCATACCTCATTACCAAGTGGGATTTATCTCAGAAATGCAAGGGTAGTTCAACATTCACAACTCAGTAAAAATCACAAATCACATCAATAGAATGAAGAACAAAAGCCATATGGTCATCTCAGTAGATACAGAGAAAGCATTTGATAAGATTCAGCAACTCTTCATGATAAAAACTCTCCGCAAATTAGATATAGGAGTATTCCTTAAAATTATAAAGGATGTATACCATAAGCCAACAGCCAATATCATACCAAATGGGAAAAGCTGAAAGCATTTTCCCTCAGATCTAGAACAAGACAAGGATGTCCACTTTTGCCACTCTTATTAAATACAGTATTAGAAATTTTACTAAGAGGAGAAAGAAATAATGAATATCAAAGTTGGAAAAGAGGAAGTCAAATTATTAAGTTTGTAGATGACATGATATCATACGGGAAAAACCTAAATTTTTCACCAATAAGCTCTTAGAATTAATTGATAAACCAATTCAATAAAGTTGCAGGTTACAAAATAAACACAAAAAAAAGTAGCTTCCTTGTTTGCTAATGATGAATTCACAGAAAGAGAAATGAAGAAAGAAATTCCATCCATAATAGTCACACACACAAAAAATCAAGTAAATTTAGCAATAAATTTAACCAAAGAAGAAAACGATCTCTACAATGCAAATGATCAAACACTGATCAAAGAAATCATCAAGAGCACAAAAAAATGGAAAGATATCCCTTGCTCATAGATCAGAAGACTCAATATCATTAAGATGTCTATACTACCTAAAGCAATCTACAGATTCAATGCAATCCTTATCAAAATATCAATGACATTTTTTATAGAATTAGAAAAAGCCATCATGTGGAATCGCAAAAGACCCAGAAAAGCTAAAGTGATCCTGAACCAAAGAAAAAAAAAATCAAGCTGGAGGCATCACGGTACCTGACTTCAAAGCATACTCCAAAGCTATAGCAATTAAAATAACATGGTACTGGCATAAGAACCAAAACATAAATCAATGAAACAGAATAGAGAGCCTGGAAATTCATTCACATACATACAGTGAACTTATTTTTTGACATACTGCTCAAACCATGCAGTGCGGTAAGGATAATCTCTTTTTTTCTTTTTTTTTAACTTTTATTTAATAAATGCAAACTTCCAAAGTACATCTTTTGGATTATAGTGGCTTTTCCCTCCATAACCTCCCTCCTACCCTCAACCATCCCATCTCCCACTCCCTCTCCCATCCCATTCTTCATCAAGATTCATTTTCAATTATCTTTATATACAGAAGATCAACTTAGTATTTACTAAGTAAAGATTTCAACAGTTTGCACCCATACAGAAACCCAAAGTGTAAAGTACTGTTTGAGTACTAGTTTTACCATTAATTCACATAGTACAACACATTAAGAACAGAGATCCTACATGGGTAGTAAGTGCACAGTGACTCTTATTGTTGATTTAACAATTGACACTCTTATTTATGATGTAAGTTATCACCTGAGGCTCTTGTCATGAGCTTCCAAGCTATGGAAGCCTCTTGAGTTCGCCAACTCCAATCTTATTTAGACAAGGCCATAGTCAAAGTGGAAGTTCCCTCCTCCCTTCAGAGAAAGGTACTTTCTTCTTTGATGGCCCATTCTTTCCACTGGGATCTCACTCACAGAGATCTTTCTTTTTTTTTTTGACAGGCAGAGTGGACAGTGAGAGAGAGACAGAGAGAAAGGTTGCTGTTGGTTCACCCTCCAATGGCCGTCGCGGCCGGTGCACTGCGGCTGGCGCACCGCGTCTATCCGAAGGCAGGAGCCAGGTGCTTCTCCTGGTCTCCCATGGGGTGCAGGGCCCAAGTATTTGGGCCATCCTCCACTGCACTCCCTGGCCACAGCAGAGAGCTGGCCTGGAAGAGGGGCAACCGGGACAGAATCCGGTGCCCCGACCGGGACTAGAACCTGGTGTGCCAGCGCCACAAGGCAGAGGATTAGCTTACTGAGCCATGGCGCCAGCCCTCACAGAGATCTTTCATTTAGATTTTTTTTTTTTTTTTTTTTTTTTTTTTTACCAGAGTGTCTTGGCTTTCCATGCCTGAGAACTCTCATGGGCTTTTTATCGAGATCCGAATGCCTTAAGGGCTGATTCTGAGGCCACAGTGTTGTTTAGGACATCTGCCATTCTATGAGTCTGCTGTGTATCCCACTTCCCATGTTGGATCCTTCTCTCCTTCTTAATTCTATCAGTTAGTATGAGCAGACACTAGTCTTGTTTATGTGAATTTTTTTGACACTTAATCCTATCATTATGATCCATTATGAACTGAAACTGATCACTTTGACTAATGAGATGGCATTAGTACATGCCACCTTGATGGGATTGAATTGGAATCCCCTGGCACGTTTCTAGATCTACCATTTTGGGCAAGTCCGATTGAGCATGTGCCAAACTGTACATTTCCTCCCTTTCTTATTCCCACTCTTATATTTAACAGGGATCACTTTTCAGTTAAAATTTAAACCCCTAAGAATAAGTGTGTGTTAATTAAAGAGTTCAACCAATGGTATTAAGTAGAACAAAAAAAACACTAAAAGGGATAAAGTATTAAGTTGTTCATCAACAGTCAGGACAAGGGCTGATCAAGCTATTGTTTCTCATAGTGTCCATTTCACTTCAACAGGTTTCCTTTTAGGTGCTCAGTTAATTGTCACAGATCAGGTAGAACATATGATATTTGTCCCTTTGGGACTGGCTTATTTCACTCAGCATGATGTTTTCCAAATTCCTCCATTTTGTTGCAAATGACCAGATTTCATTTTTTTTTTTTACTGCTGTGTAGTGTGCTATAGAGTACATATCCTATAATTTTTTTTATCCAGTCTTCTGTTGATGGGCATTTAGGTTGATTCCAAGTCTTAGCTATTGTGAATTGAGCTGCAATAAACATGGAGGTGCAGACAGCTCTTTCATTTGCCAATTTAATTTCCTTTGGCTAAATTCCAAGGAGTGGGATGGCTGGGTTGTATTGTAGGGCTATATTCAGGTTTCTGAGGAATCTCCAAACTGACTTCCATAGTGGCTTGACCAGTTTGCATTCCCACTAACAGTGGATTAGTGTCGCTTTTCCCCCACATCCTCCCCAGCATCTACTGTTAGAATGGTAAGCCATTCTAACCGGGGTGAGGTGAAACCGCATTGTAGTTTTGATTTGCATTTCTTTGATTGCTAGTGATCTTTAACATTTTTTCATGTGTCTGTTGGCCATTTGGATTTCCTTTTTCGAAAAATGTCTATTGAGGTCCTTGGCCCATCTCTTAAGTGGGTTGTTTGTTTGGTTGTTGTGGTGTTTCTTGGTTTCTTTGTAGATTCTGGTTATTAGTTCTTTATTGGTTGCATACTTTGCAAATATTTTTTCTCATTCTGTTGTTGCCTCTTTACTTTTCTATTTCTTTTGCAGTACAGAAACTTCTCAATTTGATGTAATCCCAATTGTTAATTTTGGTTTTGACTGCCTGTGGCACCAGGGTCTTTTCCAAGAAGTTTTACCTGTGCCTATATCGTGTAGGGTTTCTCCAATGTTCTCCCATAATTTGATGGTGTCAGGTCCTAGATTTAGATCTTTAATCCATGTTGAGTGGATTTTTGTGTAAGGTGTAAGGTAGGGGTTTTGCTTCATGCTTCTGCATGTGGAAATCCTGTTTTCCCAGCACCATTTATTGAATAGACTGTCCTTGCTCCAGGAATTGGTTTTAGATCCTTGATCAAATATAAGTTGGCTGTAGATGTTTGGATTGATTTCTGATGTTTCTCATCTGTTCCATTGGTCTACCCATCTGTTTCTGTACTAGTACCATGCTGTTTTGATTATAACTGCCCTGTAGTATGTCTTGAAGTCTGGTATTGATATGCCTCCAGCTTTGTTTTTGTTGTACAAGATTGCTTTAGCTATTCGAGGTCTCCTGTACCTCCATATGAATTTCAGCATCATTTTTTCTAGATCTGAGAAGAATGTCTTTGGTATCTTGATTGGGATTGCATTGAATCTATAAATTGCTTTTGGGAGAATGGGCATTTTGATGATGTTGATTCTTCTAATCCATGATCATGGAATATTTTTCCCTTTTTTGGTATCCTCTTCTATTTCTTTCTTTAAGATTTTGTAATTCTCATCGTAGAGATCTTTAATGTCCTTGGTTAAGTTTATTCCAAGGTATTTGATTGTTTTTGTAGCTATTGTGAATGGGATTGATCTTAGAAGTTCTTCCTCAGCCATGGCATTGTCTGTGTATACAAAGGCTGTTGATTTTTGTGCACTGATTTTATATCCTGCTACTTTGCCAAACTCTTCTATGAGTTCCAATAGTCTCTTAGTTAGTTCTTGGGATCCCCTAAATAAAGAATCATATCATCTGCAAAGAGGGATAGTTTGACTTCTTCCTTCCCAATTTTTATCCCTTTAATTTCTTTTTTCAATAAACAATGTTGGCAAAACTGGAATATATACAGATATATATATACACACACATATATAATTAGATCCATACACCACATACAAAAATCAACTAAGATAGTCCAAATACCTAAATTTAAATCCTGAGACTATAAAGTTGCTGGGCAAAAATCTAGGAAAAACATTCTAAGACACTGGTGTAGGGTACAGCTTCTTGGAGAAGGCTCCCAAAGCACTGGCCACAAAAGCAAAACTAAACAAATAGTACTGTATCTAATTTAGAGGCTTTTTCCCATCAGAGGATGTGATCAATAGTGAAGAGACACCCAACAGAATGGGAAAAAATGTTTGCAAACTACCTATTTGACAAAAGAGTAATATCCTGAATGTATCAGCCACTTAAAAAGACTTAACAACAAAAACTCAATCAATGCAGGTGAGAAATAGGCAAAGTACTTCAATAGACAGTTTTCAAAATAAGAAATACAAATGGCCAACAGATACATGAAAAAAATTTTCAATATCACTAGCCATCAGAGAAATGCAAATAAAAACCACAGTAAGATATTACCTCATCCTGTCACAATGGTTAAAATCCAAAACATGGAGAGTAACAAATGCTGGTGGAATATAAATTAGTGAAGCCACTGTGGAAAGTGGTGTAGAGATTTTTTAAAACACTAGCAATAGGCCGGTGCCACGGCTCAACAGGCTAATCCTCCGCCTTGTGGTGCTGGCACACCGGGTTCTAGTCCCAGGCGCCGGATTCTGTCCCGGTTGCCCCTCTTCCAGGCCAGCTCTCTGCTGTGGCCAGGGAGTGCAGTGGAGGATGGCCCAAATACTTGGGCCCTGCACCCCATGGGAGACCAGGAGAAGCACCTGGCTCCTGCCTTTGGATCAGCATGGTGCACCGGCCGCAGCGCGCCGGCAGTGGCGGCCATTGGAGAGTGAACCAATGGCAAAGGAAGACCTTTCTCTCTGTCTCTCCCTCTCACTATCCACTCTGCCTGTCAAAAACAAACAAACAAAAAACTAGAAATAGACTTGTCATATGATACAGCAATCCTACTACTGTATATATACCCAAAGACTGAAGCACATTGTATCAAAGAGATATTTGCACCACCATGTTTATAGCACCACTCTTCACAATAGCCAGAATTTGGAATCAATCATGGTGTCTATCATCGGATGAATGAATAAAGAAAATAAAGCGTATGTACTCAAGTATAAAAAAAAGAATGAAATTCTACCATCTGCAACAACATGGACACAACTGGAGGACATCTTGTTGAGTGAAATAAGCTAGACCCAGAAAGATGATGAATCCATGCCCACGTCTTATTTGTTCTTCCATATCATCTTCGTTTTCCTATCAAGAGAGATACCATGGTTGCATGGGACTGAGAATAACCTGGTAGATGACTGAGAGCCTCTGACCAGGTCCTCTCTGGTAAGGCTTGAACTTTTCCTGACGAAAACCAGACCCTGACAGCCTGACAGGATATCTAAGAGTCTATCTCCCTCTCTGCTTTCATTTCTGACTTGGCTTCTCCTCAAGGGTTGGGAGGGAAGGGTGCAACTTCCAGGATTCCCCTGGTTATCCTCCTTGGAGTGACCTGGATGAGCCTGAGAGACACTTTTCTAAAACCTCCCAGAAAAGTTGAGAACAGCCTTAGTCACTTTCTCACTCTCACTTGCATGTCCTCATTTTCCCAATGAGTTTATAGCCAGAGCCTTTTGCCAGATCTCATTCCTGCATCCAACATAGGATCTCATTCCTGACCCATTGCATTAGTAAGTGAGGCCTCCATTGCCTCAAATACACTCTGGTGACATGTGCCTGGTTCATCCCCCATTTAGGGTTCAAGGTGTTCAGTTGGTTTCCCTTGCTTGGGGGAAATGCCCATCCACCACAGCTTAGAACTGGGATGCTGATCTAAGTGTGGAGATTCTCGTTCTGTCCTCTTAGAGGACTCAGGACTTAGGTTCTTGGTTGAGGTTATTCTTTCTTGGGGGTACCTTGTGAAAGGAGTCTCTTCTCTCAAGCCATATTTTGCCTAATCCATGGGTTCTAAAATTTCTCATATTTCACCCAACTCCCCTCTGGCCTGCCTCTTAAAAAGCTTTCGCAAGTTGGTTCTAAAGGGAAAGATGAAGTAGAAGCAATTAATTACTCTGTACTAAAATTTGGCCACAATATGAATGAGGCAATGACTCAAAATGGCCAGAATTCAGCACCTTTGATCTCCAAATTCTGCGTGACCTTAATAGTTTTACACAGAAAAATGGCAAATGGTCAGAGGTCTCCTATTCCAAGTTTTTTTCCTCCTCTGCGGTCAGCTTTCCACAGTCCAGCTTCTCATGGAGGAAGAAGGCCTGGAGCTCCTCCTTAAATCTTCTATCTCCCCACCTCTGCCTTCTCTTTCTTCACTTGAGAAGTCAGCGTCTCAGAAACACACAGCCTCTGCTCACTCCATGCCCCTCTCTCTCCGGTGCCTCCTCCTCCCTCTCGCCAGCAGCAACAGGGGCAGTTGCCGCCCCTCCACCCTCTTCTCCCCTGAACTCTCTCTATACTGCTCTCCTCAAGGGAGAAAAGCCTCCTGTAGGCCCTCCACCCCACTGTTCTCTCCCTCGTCCCACTCTCTCTGTGATATGCACCCTCCGCCCTTCCAACCCAGGATTCTCCTGACCCTCCATCTGCAGACCCTGATTACCGTACATCTAAGCCTTAGCCCTCCTCGGAGTGTTAGCGATATGATGCTGTCTTATCTAAAGCCCCGGGCGCCATCTTGGCCTCTCCAGGACCCAGCTGGCTTGTTAGGAGTCAGGTGACCCAATGGCCCAGTCATAAGTGGCAACCCCACCCCCACTCTAATGGGATTAGCTGTTCCCATTCGCTCACCTCTGCGAGTCTATAGCAAGGTCTGTTTTCTGACCTAGGCCCTTTTATTTGCTCTCCCCTTCCAACCTGTCAGGTTTTCCCCATCAATACTTACTCCAGCATTTGGTGTGTTTTGTGGTGGCCTGCCATGGAGGTCATCTTCCCTCATTCCAAGCCCTCTGGCAGGAAAAAAGGCTTGGGGCCTCCTCTTGAGCCCTAGACTTTCCCTTCTTCTGCTCTTGCTGCTCCCTCAAGGGTGCTGCCACCTCAGAAACAGGACCCTCTATTTGCCCTGCTCCCCTGTCTGGCTCTTCCCCACACACTGACTCTTTCCTCTTCCTGACCCTTCCCTCTCCTCTCTCCTCCTGGATGCAGATAGTGTAAAGGCTAGCAGAATGCTTATTGCATCTGGGACATTCCAAACTCCTAACACACTGCATTGTAAACTTCACTCAGGAGGTTTTCTCATATCTTCTGGCCCAATCCTATCAGGGTCCATGCAAGTGCTTTGCACCTCCCCCAACAAGCAGCTCCAGAAAGGACTCTGCCTGCTGTTCAAATGCAGTGAAGCCTGATTTCAACACCACCCATGGTGAAAAAGCACTTCACTCTGCCCAGCTTCCAAAGTAACCACCATCATCGGGGGGACAGCCTAGGGTCAGTAACAATCCAGGCAGAGCTGTAGATATGCTTTGAGATGCCACCCATTCGGTACTAACCTCTTATTAAGGCCAGCCTTCCTCTCAGGCCAGTTAGGTAATGGAAGTCAAGAGGGTATCTTTCCCTAAGGAGGTTAACAACTCCCTTATGATGTATCTTCCAGTACTCCATGTGAAGAGACAGCTGTGGACTTCATATGCACCTGGCCAAACCTTAATGCCCACATGATTCTTTTTGAGCTCCTGTCAGTTTCTGTTTGCCTCTCAATAGGAAAACTCCCTCCTGGTTTGAACAGCACCTTTCTTAGGTCCTCTAATAGTGTCTCTGTCCTTAGTTTTAGGCCCTGTGTATTTAATCTGCTTGTTAGATTCATTTGCTCCAGGCAATAAAATTCTAGAAGGTCATGCACATGAAACCTCAAATGTGAGCTAGTGCTGTAGCCCCCTAAAGAGGCTACCTTCAGCTGGAACTCTGTCTTGACCATGGGTGCCTACTCTGCTCCTACTCAGTTTGAAAAACTCAGCTTCAGTCCTCGCTGAAACCCCTGACAGCAGCCAGGGTTTCCATAAGCAGAGTGAGCAAATAAGGGAGCTCAGGACTAGAAGCAGGCCAGACTAACTCCATCCCACAGCTCCTTGAGAGAGTGTACACACTAAGCAAAAGAGGGCGTTCTTTCTCTTTGGCAACCAAGCATGTGGACAGGACTCTTGCTTTCCTATTTCCCCCTTTGTCCTCATTTTGGCTGTCTTTTCCACCATAGGCAATGTTTCTAATTTCTCCTTTCACTCTCATGATCATGGTGCTCCTATTCTTACTATGTATAATTAACATATTTCAAAAGTCCTTTCAGGAGGGAGAGACTGCTGTATCCCAAGCCATCACACAGGAACAACACAAGACTGCTCTTCTTCAATCAATCTGATCCAGAGTACAGATACTCATCCCGTTCAACACCCTGCATCAGCAGGAAGTAGCCAGAAAGAAACCGGCACCCCATCTCCTTATATATATTCAGAGTCAGGATTATGGAATAAGGACATTAGCCTTAGCCATTTTAGGTTCTTGTTACCCCTGCCTTTTTTCAAGAGACCAGTCTCACATCCTGTATTTTTCCCACACCACCCCCTGCATTCTTTTCCAAGTTTGAAAGCTCCCAAGCGAAACCTGAAGAACCAGTGTGGAGAAGCTTGCCTCCACCTATTGTCCCCCACCCCCATCCCTAGGCCGCCTAAGATATAAAAAGGCCCAGCCTGCTGGGGTCTGGGCCCTCTGTCACGTGTTCGGTCTGTGCACACTGGCAGTTGCTCACCCACCTTTTGGGCCTTCTGCCATGTGTTCCATCAATGTGCACACCTGTGATTTGTAACCCACCTCTGTGTATTTATTTTCTCTGAATAAATTCGGTCTGGCTGCAAATTCGTGCTCTGCCTCCTCTCTGTTTTGAGCCTCTTTTTCTTACACTTGACATTCTACATTTGCTGGGGCACTGAAAGTTTTGACCAGTTTAATTGTACTGGAAGAAATATCTTAATTGATTGCTCTGATAATAGGTACTCCATCCACTTTCAATTTTCAGATCTCAAGATTTCTCTTTTCAGTGGAAGGGACAACACCTATTTCAAGAGTAACTTTCTATTATTGTTTTTGTTTGTTCTTGATTTTTAACTTTTTTGAAGCTTTTTTTATTTTTACTTTTTAAGAATTTCTGGCTTACTCAGTTTTATCAGTCTTTGAGTCATGCCACTCTTTCTTGTGTTTGTGTGTGTGTGTGTATAATGTCATGTGCTAATGACTACACAATAAATACATACATATGTTCAGCCTACCATATTAAGCCATTAGTTCTAGTAAATTCATGCTGTATTTTCTCAGAATAATGCCTAATGTTCCACCAAGGGTCAGTTATTCCATTATCAGAAATAGCATATTAGGATCTATTTTTAAAATAATATATGTTGTAGTTCACAAAGCCCCCCTTTTCTCTTTAATCTGTATGTCTTAAATATACAGTTCTTGTCACATCCCTGTTTTCCAACTAAAGTCTCAATCAAAGTTTTCTTTCTTCCTTCTGAAGTCGGTGAATTTAAACTGGGTATTTTCAGAAAGCAATGGTCATTTATACCAAGATGCTTTTTAAGAGACTCTGACTCCAGTTTTAAAGAGACTTAATGCGAGCTTCCAGTTTAACTTGGAGGCCTGAGTCACCCCTGTAATAACATGTTTCTTTGAGCCGATGGGGCATCCTTTGCCCTCAACCTCTGCTTTGCCCCAGGTGACTAAAGGACCAGCAGCAAACAAAAACAAAGGTAAATATACTTTTTGCTCTATTTTAAAAATTTGTAAAGATTGCTTTTAGAAATATGTTTTCTTAGAGGAAAGCTAATTTTAATTTCTTGCAATACCCCAATATCTTCATAAGCTTAACTTTACTGTATTTGTTTTTCAAATGCAATATTCTTCAAAATGTAAGCTTGAATTTATGAACCTAACACCCAAAGAATTACATTTACCATTGATAATTATAAGTAAAATTCCAGCTTGCTTTTTGCTATAACTTTACATTGTAAAATAATTCTTACTTTAAAGACTACCCAAGTTTTGCTTCATCTTACCTCTATATGCAGTTTCTCTAAGGAATAGCTTTTTCAGTCTATCATAATCCATACTCAATTTAACAGCATCAAAATGTATTCCACAAAATAGGTTAACAAACTACTTGCAAGTAAGTCATAGGAATGCCTAGTTAATGAGTCATGTATGACTATATGGCTATATTTTATATAACTGATAGTCATGAATAATTCCTCAAGCTAACTTTATAAACATAAATGTTTGCCATTGTGGTACAAATTCATTTAATAAATTATTTTATTATTGCATAATCTTTAATGAACTGTTTTCCACAGTTACTGTACCTACCATGATGTGTTGTATTATTACCATACATACTGTGTTGGGCAGTACTAGAGAATTATTATTGGCAAGAATAACTTTTAAGAAACAGGAAATTTGAAAGACTTCAGAAAAGGGATATTTTTTGGTCATAAAGATAAGTTTTACACTTTCTTTCCAAATACTAATAAAGTGACTGAATATTTAGAGATGATCATCAAAAGGCCTTTCAAAAAAAAAACTTGTATGAAATTGTGAGGAGGAAAATATGTATGATGATACTTCAAAAACATTCATGGAAAATGGAATTGAAAGAGGTTTATCTTGGTGAAGACATTTTTGAAACTTATGCATAGTTTTTTCATAATATATATTTTCCATAATCTTTTAGAAGATCCCTCATGTGTACATTTAGATAGATTTTCCAGTAGCTACATTAGCAAATGTAAAGTAAAGATTTGAAAATAGTCTAGGAAATTAAAGTTGGTATCTGTAACTCCTTAATTGCCAGCCTTGGATTAACTAATCTATAGGCTTTCTTTTTTTCCAAGCACCACACAATAAAACAAAGCATAATCATTTTAAGAAAAACTTTTGTCCTTTCTATGGGCACATATTGAAATAGAAATAATTTTGATTCTCTCTTTTACCTGTTTATACAAATATATTTTATATACAAATATACAATATACTTTTTATACAAACATACAATATACTTTTTGTTCTATTTTTCAAAAGTAAAGATTGCTTTTAGAAATACGTTTTCTTAAAGGAAAGCTAATTTTAATTAAACTTCCCTTTCCATATCACTTACATTTTGTCTTTCACATTAGAATGCAACGCTGTTACACACCAACCAGACAGGACAAATGATGCTGGGTTGCCATGTTTTATTAAAAATTTTGGAATTCCCCCCAAAAGTTTGATTTACATTAGAATCATTGGTACTTGAGATACTTATCTTACTGGTAAATGTAAGAAAGCTTGGCTGCATGATTTATTTCAGTCTTGTAAATTGGAATTCAGTTTGATGATGGAAGGAAGCTCTCATTGAAGGAGTCATGGGAAAAACATGTAAGAGGTGTTAAATGGAGAAGAAAAACCCTCAACAAATAAGGTTATAAAAAGTTATGTGCAAAGTTTCAGTATTCACATCCTTGTTGATTTTTATGAGACTCATAATACATAACACATATTTCATAGCAATAAATTTATGTTTAAATTTGATTCTTTCTTGAGAAAAGCATTAACAAATTTAGCAATTAAAGTTATATTTATACTGGAATGATTGCCTGTAATTGCTTGTTTGTTGAAACCTTAGTCTTCCTAGATTAGCACATTCCTTGAATTTTTCTACATATTAGAATTGCAGATGCCATGAATGTCTCACAGGGAAATCCTCTAGTGTCTTTTTCATGGAGTAAAGCCTCTTAACCAAGCTACGCAAAGGTCTAATGTTCATAATAGATTTCATGTTCCCTCTTATGTGTATCTGAATAAAAACCCCATTCTTCAAGGAACACTATTTCTCTCTCACAATATATTGTATGGTTTTGTGATTCTAGGTGGAATTACTTCTGCCTTTGACATAGGCATTTCAGAAGAAGCTCAATGCATCTTTAGTCTAATGTAAAATCTGTGATTGAAACATTTCTGAATTTTCTTAGTGTGTTAGGAGATCATCTAAAGATTGCATTTGGAAATTAAAATATATTTTTAATCTATTTTTAAACATTTTTGAGTTACAGGTTTTGGATATTAGACTGCATGCAATTAGGAGTCTTGAACAAATAAAATTATTTTTTAAAGATTCAAAAATATTCGTATGGAAAAGTATTTACTTCATACTTATGATTAGTACTTGTATATATTGCTATAATTAATGCAGCAACTCAACTTTCTTTTTTAATATTCAAGTGCAAAACAGTTTTCATACTGTGTGAATAGGTAACCAGAGCAGAGAACAACAAGTTCTCTCATGATGTTTCTTAAAATGCATGCAAATTAATGATTAATTAACAACTCTGTTTGGTGTTCCAACAGTTTTCTTTTATATAGAAACAAAGCATAATTCACTTGATTACATGATAAAATATACTATTTTGCCATTAAAACCTGATGGAAGTAAGGCTGACTGACCCATTCAGTTGTGACATCACAATTCATCACTGAGCCAGGGAGTTGACTTGAAGTGGAAAGTGGGCCTTAGTTGTATTCATGAATTACTGTGTACAGCTAATCACACAAGATCCAAAACTAAAATGGAAAAAAAACACATGCAATTTCATTAGCTCTTAGTTCCTTCATGGGGCCGAATCTTATCAGATTGCCTAATTTTGATGAACTTCACGGTTTATAATCAAGTTTACTGAAAGGTTGAGGGGGATATTTCAGATATGAAGCATTAGTTGCAATGCCAAAGGGCACTGCAAACTCAGGCATGAATCAATTAAATACTAGGAGATCAGAGCATGGTGGTAAAACAGCCATAGAACAATCTAATTCAGAAACATTTCCATCTGGGCTGGAAAATCTGTCCTGTGTGAAAATGCCAAACCAGAGAGAGGGCTACAGGGTTGTAGAAAACCCTGGAGAAGGGTAGAGGGCAAGATTCTGGCAAGATTCTATATTCTTGAATTAGAGAATTAGAATTTAAGCTCCAGTTCAAAAATGTAATTTTAAGAAACTGAGATTTCTGTTCATAAGCAGAAAATAAACATCACTACTATGTTTGCATAAATAAGATGTTATTGGGGCCAGTGTTTGTGGTGTAGTAGGTTGGGTTGTCACCTGCCACACTGGCATCCCATGAGCACCAGTTTGAGTCCCAGCTGCTTCACTTTCAATCCCTGCTAATGTGCCTGGGAAAGTAGCAGAAGAGGGCAGGAATGCTTCAGTCTTTGGCACCTATGTGGAAGATCCAAATAAAATTCCAGGCTCCTGGGTTTGGCCTGGCTCAGCCATTTGGCAAATAAACTAGAGGATAGAAGATCGCTTTCTGTCTCTTCCTCTCTGTCTTTGGAACTCTGCCTTTCAAAAAAAACAGACTTTTCAAAAAAGTAGAGACTTTTAAAAAGGCAGATTTAAAAAACAAATAGATAAATAAAATAATGGCATTATTATTCACCCCATCCCCAAGGAAAAAAAACAAGCATTGTGATATGCTTAGAAAGGTAAATTAAAGCAATGGAAATCAAAACTGAATAAGTAAAACAGAGAAACATTGTTGTTGTACTGGGGAAGATAACTGACTTCAGTGTGTAAGATTTTGACCTTTGTTCTACAGTGGCTTCTATTATATTGTACTTAGGTTTTCTTGTTTTGTGTTATAAACACAACAGGGTAGGTGGACAGAATTTGAAGAGTGCAATCAAATTTGAGAAAGGTTTTACAAGAGGAAAGTGAGAGGAAGAATAAAAGAAAAACTATTCTAGAAAATTGGACGATTAAAAAAATAGGTTAGAGATTAAGCTTTATCAGAAAGATATAATTGTATGAAATACAATGGTATTGGAGTGTATAGTAAGATCCAAGAAAAAATTATTTAAATTTGAATAGATGACAATCCATTTTCCTGAGTTACTTAAAATTATGTTCAATAAATCATCCAAGCTAATCTACAGCCAAGCAAATAAGAAACAACAATCAACACATCTTTTTCATATGCAGTTCCTCCATTGTAAGTAGATTTTTGTCCTGTTTACAATCACAGAAGGCCTATTACTCTACAGCACAATTTCCCACTTATAAGTAACGAACTGGCATCCTGCACTGCATTTTGTGGTGTGTAAGTATACTAATCAATTTCCTCAAGCCTATCATTAGATTCCTACTGAATGCCTACTAAACCATTAACCATTGTTAGTTTTCTTTTACCATAGATAATTAATCAGCCTATAATTAGCTCTCAATACCCTTGTGTCAGAATAGAGCACTAACTTGAAGCTCTGGCTGATGTGTTCAATTAAAACACAAAGTCCTTTTTATTTCCTGAAAAGGGCTTTTTCTTGCCAGATTGCAGAAAACCATACAATTCTCTTTAATAAGATTATAAAAATTATGTTTGTAAAAAAAATCCAACTCATATGCGACCTTCTTTAGGACGCTGTGCCTGCTTTCTTATAATCAGAATTAATTTGCATCTCCTTTTGTGTTTCTGAGCTTTACGAGCTTTTAATTAAATCAGTGGTTTCCAATAGCTACCCAACATCATAGTAAACAATCCCAGCAAAATTCACTTCCCAAAGAAATCTCACTCAACCCTTGCCCACTTCTCTCACTTAGTCACCTTGTTCTTCCTAGAGGTAAGAAATGTAACCATCCCTTGAATGTCTCCCCAGAGACATTCCTCAACACACACATGTATTATATATCATATCATATCATATCATATATCATATCATATCATATACCTGATGTATATGATAGCAGTGTATGTCTATCTTTCTTCAAAAAATGGAAGTATTTTATACATGTCATATTTAATTTCCTTTTGTAAAAAATTTATTTGAAAGACAGAGTTACAGAGAGAAATATTCTATCCACTGGTTTACTCCTCAATTGGCTGCAATGGCCGGGGCTGGCTCAGACTGAATCCAGGAGCCAGGAGCTTTTTCTGGGTCTCTCTCATAGGTGCAGAAGCCCAAGCAGAGCAGCTAGGATTTGAACCAGGGCCCATATGGGATGCGTCATAGGCAGCAGCTTTACCCACTACACCACAATGCTGGCCCCGTGTCTTACTTTCTTAAAATGTGAAGCATATGTACAGCCATGTAAAATAATATATATATTAAAGAATATTTTAATATCTGTGAATGCCCATATCAAATGTAGAGTCAACCTCATTCTTTGTTACAGGTGCACAGTTTTCCATGGTGTGAGCCATATTTTATTTAACCTGTCCCTTAAAGGACATTTGTTTCCAACCTTGGTAATTATAAGCTATGCTGCAATGAATAACACAGAAACAGAATTTCTAGGTGAAAGGTTTTGTGCATTTGTAATTCAAATAGGAATTTTCAATCTTCTGTTCCCACAAGGAAGTTACTATTCCTTCATTTCAAACTGGTTGGAGTCAATCCTGCATATTTCATGTTGCTCAACTTTCTTAGATTGCTAAACTATGTGTATCTGTACAGAGAGGTGGGTGCCATTTGTAAGGCCCTGCAAATTCTAGCTTCTTTTTTTTTTCTAGAAGAGGGAAATTTATTGTTTTCTGAGGACAGAGTCCCTGCCCTAACTATTTTAGCATCAGTACTAACTAAACTTCAAACATCTTGCAAGCAATCTGTAAACCTATAGGTACAGCCTGCCCTGTGGACAACTAGAAGTTAATTTTGATTAAAAAATTATTTCCTTTTCACTAAACACTGAGCGTTTAGAATAATAGTTGAAAATATTCACATCAATTACTTTGGGAAAAAACCGTCTTCTTTTATGATAACTGTTTTTATCATTTGGAGGATAAAGAAATGAACTTTTTAAAAAATGGTTCACAAATTCCTTCGTTTTGTGGATCTGGTGGCTGTAGTTCTTGCAGTTCTTAGCAGCTTCCAGGAAGCTGGCCAAGTGTGTTGGGTGCCTCCCTCCAGTGGGTTGGGCCATCTCCCTTTCTTCTCCTCTTGAACTAAGCAATCCCTGTCAGGACTGGGGCAGAATTTGAGTTAAGTCAGTTTATCTGGGAAAGGATAAAGTGATCTGGCCAGAACCATTCACATTTCAAATGCTTGCCCTCTAGTCTTGCACCTTGATCTTTGTGAGTCCTCAGGCCTGAGGTTGGGTCTCACCTCTACATCCTCACATCTCTCTCTGTTTAATCTACCTAATGTGCAACTTTCCTAGTTCATGGTTGGGGTCATATTTTGGGAGAGGGGAGTGTTTTAAGTTAGAATCTTGACTACAGACATTGAAGGAGCTTAAGTCACATTCCACAGACCATTAGATTGTTTTCCAACTCAAAAGCTTAGAGAGCTGAAACTTTAAATCAACTTCATATTATTTTAAGGAACTTAGTTAAAAACAGGTTGACAAAGGGAACATTTTATTCAAAATGTGGTCTCAAGACTTTATGTGCTTTTCCAAGAAAGCTGTTGATCTTGGCTGCAAGACATTTCAAGTCCTAAAGGAGAAGTACTTCTTCTTAACAAAGACTAGTTCTACATTTTATTTATTTTTATTTTTTAATTAATTTATTAAATTTATTTATTTGAAAGGCAGACACATACACACACAAATATACACACTTGGTGGGGGAATCAATCAATCCTTCATCTGCTGGTTCACTTCCCAAATAGCCATGATGAAAGGTAGAAGTCAGGGGCTTCTTCTGGGTCTTCCATATGGGTGGCAGGGGCCCTAGGACTTGGGCTATTTTCCACTGCTTCCCTAGGTCTTCAGCAGGGAGCTGTATTGGAAGTGGAGCAGCTGGGCTCTAAGCAGCACCCAACTCCAGCTCCAGAATGCATGCTTCTAAACTTTTTCCAGGCTACTCACTCTGATTGTAAAGATTAGGGCAGGTCACCATCATGTGGCATGAATGAATAAAATTACACTTAGATTATGAGAAGCTTAGATTTGCAACCAAAATTAAAATATCAGGGTTGATTTATGATATATATGCTCATTTTTCTGTGTGGTAATTGTTAAAAATATTATTAAATTCTTCTAAATAACTGTTTCAAGCCCCTCTCATTTCTGTCTTGTGTTATCAAAAGAGCTTCCTTACAGTCTTCGGCTGCTTCTCTGTTACGCCTTTTCTTTTTCAGGCAGCCCAAGGAATCCAGTTAAGCCTAAGTAAGGTCACGTCATTCTTCTTTCCACATCCTCCAATTCTTTCTTGTCTCACTAAGAGTGAAACCCACAGTCCCTTCAAGGCTGTAAAAGACCCTCCTGCATACTTCTTTGTTTTCTTTTGCTTAGTCACTGGCCTGTGATGTCCATCCAGCACAACTGCTTCCCCCATATTTTCTCAGGCGTCCTCCAGGCTAATTCCTCTGTATCTTTCACAACAGTGAGGGCTTTCCCATTTGAAAATGAGTCCTTTCCTTATTTATTTTCTCCCATAACCATTCAATGTTCCACATGCATTTTATTGACTCATCTTGTTTATTGTCAAGCTCCCCTAAAAGACTTGAAGGTCTGTGAGGGATGGTGCCTTCATCCGTTTTGTTCACTGTTGTGTTCCCAGTGCTTAGCATGGAAACCTGGCACACGGAAGATGCTAAAAAATGTCCTGAATTCATGTTCTAGAGTGAATAAAGAGTGCTTCTGCCTTCACTCAGGTGTGAATTTCTCCCGAACCACCAGGAACACACCTGCAGTCAAAATACTGGGGGTTTGTTTGGTTGCAGTGAGGGAAAATGCATTTGCATCTTTGGGAACCATGGAGGCTGTCTCAGTAAGGAGTGTATTAGGAAGAACCCATTATAGGACTTAGGTATTGGTTGAGTGGTTGGGGGAGGATCAAGAGGACAGGTATTTGCTCTAGACTGGATGTGTCAGAAAGCAGAGGCAGTTCTGTGGTTGCATAAAGAATAGCAGTCATTCATTTAGCAGGAGAGAGGGCTGTCTGGTATTCTGTGGGCTGCACAGTGGCCTTGTTTTTCCTGTGCTTAAACCAAATTTAAAAGTAGCCTTTCTTTTTCTCATTTTATTGTGGTTTGACAATGATCATGTCTGGGGCCAGCATTCTGAGATGTCTGTGCCCGATAGGAGAACCACTGGCTTCCTTGTGAACACCACGGGCTTCTCAATGCCAGAAGTTACTCTTTTTCTTTCTTTTAAAAATTTATCACAAGAATTAAGCTTTTGTGGGGGAAGGAGTGAGAGGAGAAATAGGAGCAAATAGGGTACAGAGGCTTCTTCATGGACTCGACCTGCCTCCCTCAAGGCCACCACCCCTTGCTTCTCTCTCTCTCTCTCTCTCTCTCTCTCTGTTGGGAGGAGGAGACAGCAGCCAGGTGAGGGTGTGTGGCCTCCTGGAAATAGGCCTCACCATTCTGTTGCTTCGTCCATTCTCTTGCAGCAGGATAAGATCAGACTGAGGGGTCAAAGTTAGCAGAGTAAAAGCCAAGCCTTCCTCGCTGTGGCCCTTCCTTCCAGCACGGAGGGTCAGAAGAGGAAGCTGCTTCTTTTCACCTGTGCCTTTCGCAGGTGTGTCACTCTGAACACCTGTCCGGGGACCTTCAGCATATCTGCACTGAAGTTTACACTTTGAATCAGGGGAGCTAGTACTTCAAATGCATCTCCTGGTGAAAAAGAAAAATGGGTGATAAACTACGGGGGACAAGTCCAGGTTAAGTATCTTGAAAACACTTCCTAAAATTCTACCAAAGACTCACAAGCCTTTCTGGGGAGATTGTGAGAGAAGGAAGGGAGAAGAAACCAAAGGAAGGTTGTCATTGATTAGGGTTGAATGGCCCCTTTACCAGTTTCCTCTTTTTTTTTTTAAGACTTATTTTTTATTTATTTGAGAGGTAGAGTTACAGACAAAGAGAGGGAGAAACAGAGAGAAAGGTCTTCCATATGCTGGTTAATTCCCCAAATGGCAGCAATGGCCAGAGCTGAGCCGATCTGAACCCAGGAGCCAGGAGCTTCTTCTGGGTCTCTCATACTGGTGCAGGTGTCCAGGCACTGGGGTCATCTACTGCTTTCCCAGGCCACAGCAGAAAGCTGGATCAGAAGTGGAGCAGATGGGACTTGAATTGGCACCCATATGGGATGCTGACATGGCAGGCAGAGGCTTAGCCCAGTCCGCCACAGTGCAGGCCCCAGTTTCCCCTTAAGGCCCCTCAAAACTTCTCATTTGCTTCCCCTATTCCTTTCCTGAGTGTTTCCCATCTTACACTTTAGCTCTGACTCTGGTCATCTTTTTCAAGTTCCTGCTTTCTTGGGAGAGCTGCTTAGGACTGTATTGCATTCCTCTGACCTGATTTCAGGCCCCTCCAGTCAGAACTTGCCAAACCAGTGTTTCTGCAGACCAATCTTCTCCCACGTAACTCATTACACTCTCCTTAGATCTCTGGTGGAGGAGGAAGATTTGAATCTTTTTAAAAAAATTTTATTTATGTATTTTATTCGAGAGGTAGAGTTACAGAGAGAGAGAGAGAGAGAGAGAGAGAGAGAGAGAGAGAGACCTTCTATCTGCTGGTCATTTCCCAAATGGCTGCAGTGGCTGGACTGTTCTAAAACCAGGAGCCAGAAGCTTCTTCTGGGTCTCCCACATGGGTGTAGGGGGGCAATACTTGGACCATCCTCTGCTGCTTTCCTGGCCATAGCAGAGAGCTGGATTGGAAGTGGAACAGCTGGGACTCGAACCAGTGCACATATGGGGTGCTTGCCCTGTAGGTAGTGGCTTTACTCTCCATGCCATAGCACCAGCCCCTAGAATAGATTTTTTAAAAGACACATGCAAGAACTGAATTGTAAGATTAAAAAAAAAAAATGCACTGACCCCACTCCCATTAATGAACTCATGCAAATTCCTTCTTATTACCCTGAGGCAGTATGTAATAAAAAAAAATCCAAGAGAAGGATTAGTTTTGAGTAGCACAATTCTTTTTGTACTCATAAAGTCAGATTCCCTTGACAATATTCTTTTCTTCAAACTATAATTTAGACCTTCAGTATAATATATTTCATGTCACTAGGTGGGGGTAATCTTATTTATTTTCGTTTTGTGGAGGAGTAGCACAGATATTTAGTCAATGAACAAAAATATGCACTGCTGGGGAGTGGTTGCTTAGTCTAGTGTTTACAACATCCAAATCCCACATCAAAGTGCCTGGGTCTGATTCCCAGCTCGGGCTCTAGACTCCAACTTCTTGTCAATTTAGATTCTTGGAGGCAACAGAGATGGCTCAAGTATTTGGGTCCCTGCCACCTATATGGAAGACCCATGTTGAGTTCTTGACTCCTAGTTCTGGCCTCTGCCCAACACCAACCATTGTGGGGATTTGGGGAGTGAACCAATGGATAGGAATTCCATTCATTTACTGCTCTTCCTCTTAACTAAATTAAACAAAAATAAATTTTACAGAAAATTTCTATGTCTATGGCTCTTAAAAACTGATATTTTGGGGTTGGTGCTGTAGTATAGCAGGTAAAACCGCCGACTGTGGTGCTGGCATCCCATATGGGTGCCAGTTTGAGAGAATCGGCTGCTCCACATTTTTTTTTTTTTTTTTTGACAGGCAGAGTTAGACAGTGAAAGAGAGAGACAGAGAGAAAGTTCTTCCTTTTCCGTTGGCTCACCCCCCAAATGGCCGCTACGGCCGGCGCACTGCGCCGATCTGAAGCCAGGAACCAGGTGCTTCCTCCTAGTCTCCCATGCGGGCTCAGGGCCCAAGCGCTTGGGCCATCCTCCACTGCCTTCCTGGGCCACAGCAGAGAGCTGAAGTAGAAGAGGAGCAACCGGGACAGAATCTGGCACCCCAACCAGGACTAGAACCCGTGTGCCGAGCCAAGTGAGCTGCGGCGCTGGCCAAGACTTGGCTTTTCCACTTCTGATCCAGCTCTCTGCAATGGCCTGGGAAAGCAGTGGAAGATGTCCCAAGTCCTTGGGCCCCTGCATCTGCATGGGAGACCTGGAAGAAGCTTCAGGCTCCCTGCTTTGGATCGGCCCAGCTCTGGCCGTTGAAGCCATTGGGCAGTGAATCAGTAGATGGAAGACTTCTCTCTCTCTCTGCCTCTGTAACTCTGACTTTCAAGTAAAATAAATAAATCCTTGAAAAATAAAATAAAATTAATTTAAAAACTTAATGTTTCCTTCAGGATCTCTTTCATGTCTTTCAGTAAGGCTTTATAAATTACTTAAAATTTTTGTACAATTACATGTCCTCGGCCTGAGAAATGCTATAGGGTCAGGCCATTGATTCCTGGTGGTGTAAAGTCACAATGACATACAAAGTGTAATACACAGTGATGGATTTTGCAGGAGAAAACACACAGGAGCCTCTCTATCAGTCAGTTCTCAGTTTTAAACAACTGGAGCAAAACCTTGCTTACTTGAGCAGAACAACGCTATGCTAAAAGGACAATGTTGCCACTGCTAATTAACACCACAGTTATCAGGTTCTCTACCCCGCCCCCCTCCTCCAAGGCTGCAGCTCCCAGACACTGGCATTTCTGTTACCAATGGCAACACCACTTCTCAGGCTCTTTAAATCCTGAGATACAAATTAAAAGTCTAGAGTAAGATGCGTCTAACTGGCCTGGCCAAGGTCACATACCAGCATACAAGCTGTTAAAGAAGACTGGGAGAGCATCCAATTACTTTGGCTTATTTAATGAAACATGGGATCTGTCTCCCATCAGTCCACCCAAGGTACAGAATTCACTACAGAGGAAAGGGGTCTGTATATGGGGCTCTCTGTCAAGAAACACACATCTATGGTACGCCCTAATCTATCTCTGCTAGACATAACCACAATGCATTTTTAAAATGATACTAAAGGATATAAAGGTTTGTGCTATCAAATCCTTCGATTAGTTGATTAAAAAATTGTTTGGTAGGAGCTTTACCAACAACTCTCAAAGGAAACGGGACAAAGTGGTTGCTGTCCTGTTTCTCTTACCATCCAAGTGTCTACCCATCTTCGCATCTCACCTTGAAGATTTCATCTCTATCACTGTTTGCCACTTTCTCTTCCTATACACTTCCTACTTCAGAGAAGTAATTTCTTGTGTAATAATACTTTTCAATTATTACAACTTTATGTTGCCTTACCTTCTGTGTAACATGATGTCAGACATGCCTGTTTATCTCTCTCAACCTTGGTTTGCTTATTTGTAAAATGGAAATGTTATCATAAACTTTAAACAATTATTAAAAAGACTAAATGAAACAAATATTTACAAAGCCCCTAAGCACCATGCCTAGTACTTAATGAAGTTTCCAAAATGATAAAGAATATTATTTTACACCTCTGTTTGATCATGAACTTCTTGAAGACAAAGACCACATCTTATTCACTTTGTATTCAGGACATGGGGTCTGGTGCTCCATGAATGTGAAATTTAAATGCTTGTCCCTGAATATAAGTTAGGTCACTACACTTGTTCTGTATCTCTGTTTATTAGACGATCTCTTTGAGACATTTAAATGAAATGCACCTTAAAATATAAATATGTGATAATAATAATAATATCCAGTTAGATTTTTTTTTGACAGGCAGAGTTACAGGCAGTGAGAGAGAGAGAGACAGAGAGTAAGGTCTTCCTTCCGTTGGTTCACCCCTCAAATGGCCACCACGGCTGGTGTGCTGCGCCGATCCGAAGCCAGGAGCCAGGTGCTTCCTCCTGGTCTCCCATGCGGGTGCAGGGCCCAAGTACTTGGGCCATTCTTCACTGCCTTCCCAGGCCACAGCAGAGAGCTGGACTGGAAGAGGAGCAACTGGGACAGAACCGGTGCCCCGATTGGGACTAGAACTTGTGTGCCGGCGCCGCAGGCAGAGGATTAGCCTATTGAGCCGTGGTGCCGGCCCCCAGTTCAATATTTAAATCTTTTTTTGTCAAAATAACCACTAACAGGAAATTAAATTTCTCCACAGGTCATCTGTTAAAGTAGAAGATAACACAGGACTTTTATTTTAGGATGAAACTGTTATCTGAAGGACATCTAAGGCTTTGTGTTGTTCAACCAATACATCTCACATCATGGCTGCTCATGCTTTTCATTCTGAAGTCAATCTCTTCTCTAAAACCTGCACGACTCCCAATTTACCAAAGGAAACCTTTTATTGCAGCTTGGAATGCTCCAACGGATCAATGTTTGATGAAATACAATTTAAAACTAAATTTGAAAATGTTTCAGGTGATTGGAAGCCCTTTGGCCAAGGCCAGGGGGCAGAATGTCACTATATTTTATGTCAACAGATTGGGATACTATCCTTGGTATACATCAGAAGGGGTCCCCATTAATGGAGGCCTCCCTCAGAACATAAGTTTGCAAGTCCATCTGGAGAAAGCTGATCAGGACATCAATTATTACATCCCCGCCAAGGACTTCAGTGGACTTGCTGTTATAGACTGGGAATATTGGCGACCACAGTGGGCCCGGAACTGGAACACAAAAGATGTCTACAGACAGAAGTCAAGAAAGCTTATTTCTGATATGCAAGCGAATGTATCAGCTACTGACATCGAATATTTAGCCAAGGCAACCTTTGAAGAAAGTGCAAAAGCTTTCATGAAGGAAACCCTCAAATTGGGAATTAAGAGCCGACCCAAGGGCCTTTGGGGTTATTATTTATATCCTGATTGCCATAATTATAATATTTATGCCCCAAACTACACTGGGTCATGCCCAGAAGAGGAAGTTTTGAGGAATAATGAGCTCTCGTGGCTCTGGAATAGCAGTGCTGCTTTATATCCGTCTATAGGCGTCAGAAAAGCCCTTGGAGACAGTGAAAACATTTTGCGCTTTTCACAGTTTCGAGTGCACGAATCCTTGAGGGTCTCCACCATGACATCTCACAATTGCTCTCTGCCTGTATTTGTCTACACAAGGCTAGGATATAGAGACGAACCTTTATTTTTTCTTTCTAAGGTAAGAAACTCCTCGCTCATTGTGGCAGATTTCTTCCCTATCTCTAAAATATATATTTCTTTTTAAATTAAGCTCTCCTTAAGAACTCCCAGGTAATGGTCTATCAGATAAAAGCTTAATTCTTGCT
Source organism: Oryctolagus cuniculus (assembly GCF_051225735.1). Taxonomy (NCBI): domain Eukaryota; kingdom Metazoa; phylum Chordata; class Mammalia; order Lagomorpha; family Leporidae; genus Oryctolagus; species Oryctolagus cuniculus. Next base: position 159,887,793 of record NC_142869.1, read on the forward strand.
TGATGAGTATCCACTTAGACTCTTTATTTATGCAAAGTGAATTTTTATTACCTTATTATTCTTTTAAGGTCAGAAGGAGTTAAAGTGCAATACCTGGAACTGCTATACTTCCTGTCCTGACTTTGAATATACCCCCTTACAATGGACTGTTTTGGAAGGTTATTGAAATGGTTGGCTGTGAACAGTTTATAAAGTCTGTGGGGATATTTTTAAATGAAGTCATTTATTCACACATGTAGTAGTAGAATTAATGACATTCTTGTTTCTGTCCCCACCATCTCAAATATCAAGGGAAACAATGTTTTCTTTCAAATACATAATCCTTTATTTTTTAAAAAAGATTTTATTTATTTTATTTGAGAGGCATAGTTACAAACAGAAAGAAGGAGAGGCACAGAGAGAGGTCTTCTATCTGCTGATTCACTCCTCAAATGGCTGCAACGGCCTGAGCTGGGCTGACCCAAAGCCTGGAGCCCTGTCTCCCTTATGGGTTTAGGGGCCCAAGTACGTGGACCATCCTCTGCTGCTTTTCCAGGTCATAGCAGAGAGCTAGATTGGAAGAGGAGCAGCTGGGACCGTAGCCCCATGGGATGCCTGCACTTCAGGAGAAGGCTTAGCCTACTACCTCACAGCAGCAGCCCCTCAGTTGCATAATCCTGGCTTTTATAAAGAGGATAAGGGAGTACAACATGTGAATATACATGACACTACTAAATTGCACAAGGAAACTTCAAAAGGTTTGTGGAAAATGAAATAAAAAAAAAATAATACCAGTGGGTGAGTGCGTGGCTTAGCAGTTGTTTCCCTCATCCGTATCAGAGTGCCTGAGTTTGTTCCCTGGCTCCAGCTCTTGACTCCAGCTTCCTGATAATGCTAAAATTATAAGACAATTGCAAAAAGTAGATGAGCTTATGAATTCAGCCATCTTGCTTTCTCTTGCCTTTGTGACAGCAACGAATGGAAAATTGGTAACAGTTGTGTGTTTTTAAACTTAATACTTAAATCATTAGTACACCATTTTGTAGCCCAAGTTCAAACCTACAGATAGAAGTTCTATTCTGTCTATTTTTACCTGTCTATAGGCTGTCAAAGACCTCATACAAACCAGGAGGTAATTTTTAAAATAGGTGAAAATAAATAATTCAAAAACAGATAAATTTTTAGCTAGATTTTCCTTCCACTTTCTCCTTTTTGCTAGTATAGACACTTAACTGGAAACCTCTAGGGAAAGTAGTTGGTAGTCTAGTCTTTGGATTTGTATATTTATATTTATAATTTCTACTCTGAGAAAATTTGAGACTTGGTTAGACCTTCATATCTGTGATGTAGTAGTGTTTTAAGATGTTACTAGATACCAAGGGCTTAATATAGTTTAATGGAGATATTTCTTCTTTTTCCACCATTACAACTTTCAATTCACCAGCATGTGTTAAAATGTAAAGGCATTCTGAGTGTTGGTATCCTAATGAAGAGGCTTGGGAAACACCCAAGTGGGGACTCTACAGTGACTAGCAGGTATCTGTGGAGCATGGAGCAGGCAGTGGGGGGAGCTGTATTCATCAGAGAGAAGAGTGCCAATGTACAAAGCATTGTAAATGCTGAGTCTCAGATGCCATTCACAAGACGGGGAAGGGAAAAAAGTCCACGGTGAGCTGACATTCATAATGCCCAGAAAAATCAGTGGTAAATAAAGTGATTAGTGAAGAATGACAAGCAATTAGTACGATCTGGAAGATTTTAAGAAGTTACCTAAATATAGGCCGGTGCCGTGGCTCACTAGGCTAATCCTCCGCCTTGCGGCGCCGGCACACCAGGTTCTGTCCCGGTTGCCCCTCTTCCAGGCCAGCTCTCTGCTGTGGCCTGGGAGTGCAGTGGAGGATGGCCCAAGTGCTTGGGCCCTGCACCCCATGGGAGACCAGGAGAAGCAACTGGCTCCTGCCTTTGGATCAGCGCGGTGCGCCGGCCGCGGTGGCCATTGGGGGGTGAACCAATGGCAAAAGGAAGACCTTTCTCTCTGTCTCTCTCTTTCTCACTGTCCACTCTGCCTGTGGGAAAAAAAAAAAAAAAAGAAAAAAAAAAGAAAAAAAAAAAAAAGAAGTTACCTAAATCTTTACAGAACAATCTCAATGCTGGAATTGAAATATAATACCACCTTCTTCTGTGAGAATTCTTTCCTATATTTGGCTCAAAAAATCCCTTTATTTAGTGATAAGAAATGCACTTTTGGGAGAAACAATAAACTTTTAGGAACAAAATGTTCTTTTGTAGAGATTAGTTCAGATTACTGGTACATTTTGCATGTTCTGCAAACCTGGGGTATGCCTATCTCTCCGGTAGCTTTTGCCTCAGATAAACTTCCATTCTCCCCCAGGAAAGAAGGAACAGTTTAGGTCTCACATTTTACCCCTCCCATCTTCTGAGCAGCAAGCTGTTTGCAAGATTTTAAGTCATCAGCATACTTACCACTGTATCCTATCCACCATAAAAATGTGATTACAATTTGTAAAATACTTGATAGTCATTTGTACCAAATTCAGATTACTGAGGACTTTTGTATTTGACTTTCCCAAAAAACCTGCGTACTTTAGAATATACACTTAACATACAGTTAAGGTTAGAAAAAAGCTTTACCAAAAAGTAGCAAATCTCTTAATCTTCCTGGACTTCAGTGTCTGAAATGGGTCAGTGTTACTTGCCTACTTACCTCACAGAAACATTATGAATGTCAAATGAGAAAATGCATATGAAAATTAGAAGCACTAAAAAAGTTCACACGTATCTAAAGTTGAACATGGGGTATCTAAGAATGGAATCGCAGGCAGCAACCATACTTGAGGGAATAATATGGAAGCAGTAACACCTGATTTCACACAGAAGGTTGCCTACACTACTTACATATAAATGTAACCTAGGTATAACTCGATATTATGCTTTAAAAATAACTGAAAGTGTTTCCATGGCTATAGACTTTAAGATAATTATCCCTGCCATTAATGAATGTTCCCTCAGAGGGAGCTCATTCGTGATGCTCCAGCTCCCCATAGTGGGTATCTCACTTATGTGCACTTTGTTCAACATCTGGACTGAAAACCCAGTGTGGGAAGAGTCCTGTATGTATGTAGCCCCATCTCCTACTTCTGGCACTGTCATTCAATCTCCTGGATAATGGGCAGAGGCCAGGCAGCTCTGTACTCCTCTGGGCCCTGGGAGTCCACTTTCACTAGGTCTGCATTCCTCTATTTCTCTTTTCACGTGATATCATCCATATGGCTCATACTCTTCTGGGTTCCACGCAGAGGCATCTGATCTGTGACTTCCCTCGCTGGTGGTGTCCTGGCTGTTCTGCAGCCCAAACACAGTTGCTCTGTGACTTGGGTAGTATCCTGCTCTCTGCTCGGTGACCGTGAGCTAATTTGGGGAGAAATCTGCATTAATATCTATTACAGCCTCCTCTCTCTTCAAACATGTGCCTGAAGACTTGCCATCTTACATTAGTTTCAATGAACCCTCTCACAATGACATGGAAAGACACATTGGAATGAAACTAGCATCACCCTCAGAAGGTGTGGATGTCACTACAAACATCTGTAAGCTCCTAAACTTATTGAATACAGTTCAATAGCCTCTAAATAGAAAATACAAATGTTGTGTGTCCCTCCTCCTCTGATGACAAAGCTTCCACCCAAAGGAAGGCAACTGAGGCTTTCTGCCCCTCAGACCACACCATGTGACTATCTCGTTTCTATCCAAGGAAGTTTTGAAGTGGTGGAATATGTCTTTGTGGAAAGGGGTAGAGGACATGGACCAGCAGCATCTGCAGTCCAGATGCTGCATGGGTGGCTCCTCTTCCAGCTCGCTCATCACACCACTCATCATTTTCAAAATATTTTTGCTTACATTTTTTTATTTGGGTCTCCCAAAAGTCTGCCTCCCTGGTCAGAACAGTCAGCTCTGACCTGTTCTACAGGTACTGTGGTCATGGGAATGGGAATGGATGTGAACCTGAAAAGGAAATTACCTTGAACTAAAGATTTTTTTCCTTTTCAAAAATTATAAGAAAACTGCCCAGGAGGACAAAAAAAAAAGCTGAAATTTTATAATCTTTATGTGTCAGATTATAGATTTCTCTTTCAAGTATAGATATTCATATAAGTGGTAAAGGAAAAGTATAGTGTAAGGTTCCCCTTTTATTTTTCACCAAATCACTCAATACACTTACTAGCACATAACTGCTGAAAATTCATCTTTGGAGTAAAAAGTGAATACTTAGTATTCTAAAGAGTGAAACATAGATTCAACTCTTAATTTCTCCCTGAAATGTCCTAGAACATGTTAAATTTTTAAAAAATATTTATTTGTTTGAAAGGTAGAGCCATGGGGATGGGAGGGGGAAAGGAGAGGGAGAGAGAAAGAGAGAGAGAGACAGAGAGGGAAAGTGAGAGAGAGAGAGATTCCAACTGTTGGTTCACTCTCCAACTGCCCATAACAGCCTTGTCTGGCTCCATCTGGGTCTTCCCCATGGGTGGCAGAGGCCTCAGTATTTGGGACATCTACTGCCTCCCCAGACACATAGGGAGCTGGATCAGAGGCAGAGGAGCTGGGACTTGAACTGGCACTCCAACATGGGATGCCCGCATTGCAGGCGGTGGCTTAACACACTGTGCCACAACACCAACCCCGTGTTAAGTTTTTTAAAAAAAATTTATGTAAGGTACACAAATTTCTTATATGTCCTATATACATATTCAGGAACATAATGATCCTTCCCACCCCACCCTCTCTCCCTCCCTCCACCCTTCTTCTTCCTCCCTCTCTTATTCCCATTCTTAATTTTTATGAAGATCAATTTTCAGTTAACATTATACTCATAAGATTAACCCTACCCTATGTAAAGAGTTCAATAAATAGTATGAAGAAAAAAAACACTGTTCCTTAACTGTCAAGACAAGAACTGTTAAAAATCATTGAATCTCAAAATGTCAATTTTACTCCTATAGATTATCTTTTAGTTTCTCTATTACTTACCATAGATCAGGGAAAACATATAGTATTTCTCTATGTGATTGGCTTATTTCATTAAGCATAGTGATTTCCAGTTGCATCTGTTTTGTTGTAAATGGCAGGATTTCATTTTTTTATTATTTCTTTTTTAATTTTTTCAACTTTTATTTAATAAATATAAATTTCCAAAGTACAACTTTTGGATTATAGTGGATTTTCCCCCATAGCCCCCCTCCCACCCACAACCATCCCATCTCCCACTCTCCCTCCTATCCCATTCTTCATCAAGATTCATTTTGAGGAGAGAACTTCCACTTTGACTATGGCCTTGTCTAAATAAGATCAGAGTCTGTGAACTCAAGAGGCTTCCATAGCCTTGGCAGCTTATGACAAGAGCCTTGGGTGATTACTGACGTTATAAATAAGAGTGCCAATTGTTAAATCAACAACGGGAGTCACTGTGCACCTACTCCCCATGTAGGATCTCTGTCCTTAATGTGTTGTACTATGTGAATTAACGGTAAAACTACTACTCAAACAGTACTCTATACTTTGTGTGTCTGTATGGGTGCAGTCTGTTGAAATCTTTACTTAGTACATACTAAGTTGATCTTCTATATATAAAGATAATTGAAAATGAATCTTGATGAAGGATTTAATTTTTTACCACTGTGTAGTATTCCATAGTGTATATATACCATAATTTCTTATCCAATCTTTAGCTGATGGACGTCTGAGTTGATTCCATATCTTAGCTATTGTGAATTCAGTTGAAATAAACATGGGGGTGCAGGCCACTCTTTCATATGCTGATTTCATTTCCTTCCCTATATTAATTTTTAAACACTAAAACAATAAACATTTAAGATTATAAAACAAAAATTCTTCCTGCTGAAATTTTTTCATCTATCTTAACCATATTGTGAAAAATCCAGGTGCCTTTACCGTGAATGGATGACTCACAAATAAAGTCCATTAAATCAGGCACTTTGAAATTAAACACATATAATGTCAGGGATTAAGTACACAGCCTAGACCAAATCAGCAAGCTCTTAACATTGCTTCTTTGCCTGGCCTTGGGAATGAAGTAACAGGAACCCGTCTGAGTAACTAAGGAAGCGAAGTTCCACTGGGGTATGTAACAGAATGGGAAGGATTCTGCTTAAGAGGATTGCATTTGGGGAAAGAAAATGCTTGGCCTCTGTTTCTGGGTCATATATTGAGGTTGGTTTCTAGGTATATGCCCCTAGTCAACTTCATTTAAACAATTTTTTGATAACTATTTATCCTCAGGCTAATTGCCTTCAAATAATTTCTCCCATGGTGAAATGTGTTTTTCCTTAAACATGTTTATATGAACTTGCTTCTGCTATGGAGGATGATTTTGAACATTGGTTATTGAGCATTTGTGTTTTTGTGAGAAGTGGAGAATAGTCTCTCAGATACAGGAGCCCAGGTCCTACCCTGCTTCAATGAACTCAGTCTCTAATCTCAATTTCTGGTGGATTGCCATATAGCCAAAGTCACGATGAACTCTGTTCTCTTCTATCCAGCAAGACCTAATCAGTACCATAGGAGAAAGTGCTGCATTGGGAGCTGCAGGCATTGTTATCTGGGGAGACATGAATTTGACTTCATCTAAGGTAAGTCCACACTTTGAAGGCATATTCCACATTTTTTAGAGTATTTACTCTGCTTTCCTGCACAGCTCATTTCAATAAAGCTCTCATGGCCCACACCGTAAACCAGCTTTATAATAAAAGTCCAAATCAGTGCCCAATACATACAATGAGTCAGTAAATATTATTAACTTGTGAAAATAACAATCATAACACGGATACTTGTTGACTATTTACTATCTAGCTAAGAATTTTTGTTTTGGATTTGCCCACTTACTTATCATATGAGGTAGTGGCCATCCTCATTTACAGATGAGGAAACAAGATTGGAAACCTGAGCAGTGCAACATCTAGTTAGTAGTGGAACTGGCATTAAGCACAGACCATTCGACCTTGGAACCCATATGCTCAACCATTACATTAAATGCACTTTATTCTACTTTGAGAAGTAGTATCAGATAATAACTTTTTAATCTTCATATTGAAGTTTTTTTTCCTACAGCAATATCAGCTGAAAATTAATAGTATTTAAAATAAGATTTATGTATCTCTTCATATTTCTCCCGGCTGAGAAAAATCTTCTGAGTTTTCCCCAATCCACATTAATCACAATCTCTTCTGTGTTTCCCTGTGTCATTAGTTTATATCTTTATAGTGTCACATATTTTGACTTGACTTATAATACTTGCATCCTGAAGACATTTTGTTAAATTGAATTTTTTATAAGGCCAGGATGATGATATTATTTTTAGACTCTGTGGACTCAATTTGCTGCTTTTGAGACTATCTTTCATGGAAATATTTATGACTATGACCACCTATGAGGATTAGATGCAAATGGAGTGGAGCAATTCTTGACTCCAGGTGTGAAATTCCACTGCAGCTGCCATGTGAGTCCTGAGCAGAGCTCCATCAGGGGCTGTGTGCACAGCTTGGTGGCCTCTGTTTAAAACTTATAATAGGAATCACACAACTATAAATGACCTGGTTAGCCTGCTGACTTGCCTATATTTGAACTGTACATGGACATTAGAACCCAGATCAAATAATGTCTGAACAGAATTATGAGAAAACCCATAGTTTGACATCCAAAAAGAATTGAGTGAAATATGATGATTTAGGTTCTAACACAACCATGAAAGGCATCCTGTCACTGAATGGTAGTCCAGGTGTAGAAGCTCTGGTACAAATCCAAATTTGAGTTTGTTCCTCTCCTTTTTTTCACACCAATTAACTTGTACACTAGAAGGAGGAAAAAAAAACGGTATAAATTGGAGGAAGGCAAGGTCTCATATGCTGACTCTGGGGTCCATTTGCAAGTTCAGTTTCTTAGCCCACCTGTAACATACTTTTCCCACCTCCTGTCCCTTAGACCTGTTCCCTTACTCATATGGGAGTTATAGTGCCTAGGAGTCTCAGAGTTCACCAACTGGCACTAAACCATAAGATTCAAGGTTTCAGTCAAGTGCAAAGAACTGCCTTGAGGGCCTAGAAGCTCTGATTGTATCAATATCAGGAAAAACACTAAAACCCATTTGTTTCTACATTTCTAGGGCAACTGTACAAAGGTGAAGCAGTTTGTGGGCTCTGATTTAGGGAGGTACATTGTCAACGTGACCAGAGCCGCTGAGGTGTGCAGCCTTCACCTCTGCAGGAATAATGGGAGGTGCATAAGGAAGATGTGGAGAGCACCTGATTATCTCCACCTGAATCCTGCAAGTTTCCACATCGCGGCCTCTGAGGACGGAGAATTCATTGTGAAAGGCAAAGTATCTGATACAGACCTGGCAGTGATGGCCGAGAAGTTTTCCTGTCATTGTTATCAGGGATATGAAGGGGCTGATTGCAGAGAAATGAAGACAGTAGATGGCTGCTCTGGGGTTTCCTCTTTCTCTGGCTCACTAATAACACTGCACTTTCTGGTTTTAGCAGGTTATCAGAGCATTCAGTTGTGCGATAATTGAGTTTAAAGGCAATTGTGTGGCCTCCAGTATCATCACTTAAGGAAAAGACAGAACTCAAGACATTTCCTTTCTCCTGTGAACTCCACTGAGAGGTATTATAAGGAGACATTATGTGTGTCACTTAAAATAAACAGAAACATATTACTTTATTTCTCAACAATTTGGCTACAAACCACATCCAGGAGTACAAATCAATGCACTTTTCTTCAGTATTGGAATGTATAAGTTGTACTTAAACTAAATCTAATGTGTTTTAATATTTTTATGAATGTACATATGTGAACATGTACATATAAATACTAAATTATTGATTTCAAAGACTGTTTTTTCAGCTACCAGTTTATCTTAGGACAGGTTACTAAGTAGTCATTTGATCCAACAGAAGGCATCACTGCAAGGCACAAGCTGATCAACTGGTCCAAATGCAAAATTTCTATTTCAGCCTCAGGCTCCCTCTAGATATCTGCTTTCACCCAATCTCTGCTTACAGAACTACTCCTGACATAGCTTCTCCCAAGAGGGCAGGCACTGAGACAAGGAAGCTGTTCTCAACTCATTGCAAAGGCATCTATTCAAATAAAGTGGCTCCCTCACTACCACAAGTCCTTCCCTCACAGGACCCTGGCAGTCTGAATACTGCAGAAGCTTTTGGGCCAAGGTCCATGATTCCTTAGGCTCATGCTGCTGTAGCTGGAAGCTGCAGCCATGTTCAAAAATTGCAGTTGTAGGTTTTTGCAAGAAAAAAATAATCATTGAAGACAAGAATTAGCAAATAACATTTAAGGCACCCAGAAATGTTGAAAATGGGGCCTATCAGAAAAATTAGATATTTTTGCACCTTCTCTCCCACCTACATATGAGTTTTGAGTAGTGTTTTAGGGAAATTTGGATCTAATTTGAATCATGGTTGTATGACTCTGCACAAGTTATGTTTCTCATTTTGTCATTTGAAATTTGGTAATAAGATTCCTACCTCAATGAGTTATTCTAGAAATAAATGGAATAATATATCCCTTGCATACTTTAGCTCTTAATACATAAGGCTGATCCTCAATTATATCTTCGTCACCAAAGTAATCGAACAGCTCAGGCTAACATGGGTTCTAGGGCTATTTCCTCTTCCTGTTGCTATGTTGTATTTATATTCACTCATGCACTATGTTGGTTTCCTGAGAGGCACACCTAGTGGATAAGATTTCCTCCCCTTGGAGCTTATCTTACCGGAAGAGAGACTCAAGAAAGATGTGATGTTGTTTAAGAAGGAATGCTAGTTGATTCTCCTCCCTCTCCACCTCTTATGTGTGTCTTTTGGTGACACATTTCCAGTTTTTAATTCAACTCTGGATCCCTCTTAGCAGAGGTTACCGACATTGTTCAATATATTTTTAAATATAAAACACAAATAAAACAAACACTTTTATAATATCAGGAATGAAAACATTACTTAGATTAACTTTTTTAAAAATTAAATTTATTTTCATATCGAAGATATGACTACACTATAAAACTTTGTAAAGTATAAAAATAATAAGTGAAATCACCAATAGTCACTCTAACATACTGGTAATTTCTGGCAAATTTTTCTAACTTTTCTTCTATAGACTTTTTTTTACATCATTGTAATAATAACACTTGCAAATATTTGATCCTGCATTTTCACTTAAATATATAAGTAATTTCCATAGTATTTTTAATCCTATAGATATAATTTTAAACCTATTTTTAAGGCCACATAAAAATCTACCAACTAGATGTTGAACACTTTAACAATTTTCCCTGAGTTTTAACTCTTAAATTCAAGCTTTTGCTATTTGGTCACCTTATCAGAGAAGACTTTCCAGACTTCCTCCTAATTTATTCATTTACCTATTAATCAATTCATCCATTCATTAATTTATTGAGTATTACTTCTTACCAGGCACTGTATAGGGTTTGGAATACAAATTGGAGCAAAACAGACAAAAAGAGATTTGCCTTCTTGGAACTCATGCTCTGGTTGGGGGAGACAGCTATTAAACACACAGATAAGCAATTTGTATGACCTATTAGGAGGGAAAAGAAAGTACCACAGAGAGCAGAGAGGTGGAGAGGGTGTGTGCCACATGTTGGGGCTCTCGTAGGAGACAGAGTTAACCCAAGGAATCCTCAGGGGAAGGAAATTTCAGGCAGATTAATCATCTGCTACACATTCCGTAGAAAACCTGGTGTATTTGAGGAGCTAAGAGGTCACTGGGGCTGGGATAATTCCCTCCTCCACCAACATCCCTTGTGTATTCTTTGGTCTACAGCATCTAGCACCATTTGACATAAAACATGTTATGTATTTATTTTCTGTCCTCCTTCACTAGATTGTAAAATAAGAAAAGGAGGACTTTGTTTTGTTCACTGACAACACTACTTGCTGCAGTGCTTGGCATATGTTAGGTGTGTAACAGGTATTGTTAAACGGAAGAATCAGTGAGTGACTCAGAAACTTGGACCAGTGGAACCCATGAATATGTTGTAAAGTTTTTGTTTTTATTGTGCATATTGAGTTATGGTAAGGTCATCTTCAAGTGTTATTATTCTGTTCTTACCCTAGCACAATAGTCTATGACATCACATAGTGCAATTCCCATGTAAACAGCTGAGGCCTGTCGAGAATAAGTCATTTGGCAAACTCAAACAATCAGTAGGTGAAAGAGCCCAATCGGGAATCTCAGTTGCCAAATTGTCTTTCTATCATAATTTTGTCTTCCTCTTCTTGTAATTGAATTCAAATACATTCATTCTGGTTTTGATCATGAATTTATTAATGCATTTTAAATTTTTCTTTGTTTGGGCTGCTACTACTGGTTATGTTCAATCACTCTCTGGTTCTTCCAGCTGTAGATTTAATTTGGCTCCCTGTTCCTGTAGGAAATCCTCCTTTTAAACTGCTTAGGCTTCTTATAATCATACTAACTTTCCCATATGGGAGCAGTAAGATAATCAACCTCTCTAATCTTTGGTGTTCTTTACATAAAGCAGATAATAATGATATCTTTTGTCCTCTTAAACAAATTTAATAATATACATGATGTAATAGCATTAAAAACTGGCACATATGTTCAGGATATGCTCAAGCTGACTTACCTCAAACGGTAGAGTTAGAAACATACCAGGGGATTCCAATTCAATCCCATCAAGGTGGCATGTACCAATGCCATCTCACTAGTCCCAGTGATCAATTTCTGTTCACAATTGATCATAATGATAGGACTAAGAACCAAAGGGATCACATACACAAGAATAGTGTCTGCAAATACTAGCTGATAGAATAAAAAAGGGAGAGAACAATCCAACACGGGAAGTGAGATACACAGCAGACTCATAGAATGACAGATGTCCTAAACAGCACTCTGGCCTCAGAATCAGCCCTTAAGGCATGCGGATCCAGCTGAAAAGCCCATGAGAGTATTTCAGGCATGGAAAGCCAAAACACTTTGGAAAAAAAAAAAAACCTAAATGAAAGATCTCTGCGAGTGAGATCCCAGTGGAAAGAACGGGTCATCAAAGAAGGAGGTACCTTTCTCTGAAGGGAGGAGAGAACTTCCACTTTGACCATGGCCTTGTCTAAATATGATCAGAGTCAGTGAACTCAGGGTGCTTCCATAGCCTTGGCAGCTCATGACAAGAGCCTAGGGTGATTACTGAGGCCAGAAACAAGAGTGTCAATTTGTTCAGTCAACAACAGGAGTCACTGTGCACTTACTCCTCATGTAGGATCTTTGTCCTTAGTGTGCTGTACATTGAGGCTTAATGCTATAACTAGTACTCAAACAGTATTTTTCACTTTATGTTTCTGTGTGGGAGCAAACTGTTGAAATCTTTACTTAATGTATGCTAAACTGATCTTCTGTATATAAAGAGAAACGAAAATGAATCTTGATGTGAATGGAAGGGGAGAGGGAGTGGGAAAGGGGAGGGTTGCGGGTGGGAGGGACATTATGGGGGGGGGAAGACATTGTAATCCATATTCTGTACTTTGGAAATTTATATTCATTAAATAAAAGTTTAAAAAAATAAAAAAAAAACTGGCACATATGAGTAAAAAACCCCTAGCAAATGCAGCTATTATTGTTAGGTACTTTAAATATTGGTCCTCATAAGAGCAGTGACAAATAATATTACTTCTATTGTGAAATAGAAGACATTACATATAACTCAGAGTAGTGAAATGGTCTAGTTAATATGACACAGAAGTACCAATGGCCTGAACCTTCTCTTTTGAATCTTATCCTAGTTATCTTTTCATCAGAGCTCAGTAGGAAAAAAAAAAACTTACTTGTACTTATTTCTTCTTTACTAATTTTCAGAGAACTATAACTCAAGGAACTCTAGATGGCAAATAATATGGATTGATCAACAAATGAAAAGTAATGAAAAATTTCATATGTATGTCAACATGAATATTGTTCAGTTAATTATAATGTGTATGTACAATGGGATAACATGCAATTTTCAAAAAGAAGAAAGAACGATATTTATATGCCAAAAGATATCTAAAATAAAATTGTCTTATTTGGAATTTGTTTTGACCGTTTTCTAATCATATTGAGGGAAACTTGTGATTGATACATTAGAAGTATATTTTCCATCACATTTTACTTATTTATTTTGACTTTTTATTTGAAAGATTGAGAGAAAAAGAAATTTTTCATCCACTGGTTAATCCCCCAAATGTCCACAATGTCAGGGACTGGGCCAGGCTTAAGCAGGGAGCCAGGAATTCAATCTGAGTCTTCTGTGTGGGTGCCAGGAAGCCGCCACCTCCCAGGGTGCACATTAGCAGGAAGCTGGAACTTGAACAAGGCACTCAATAAAGCCTGGACTTGAACAAGGCACTCAATCAAGGATGTGAGTGTTCCAAGCAGCATACTCCTGTACCAAATGGTCACCACTGCATTTTATAAGGACTTCCTGTAGATATCTAAACTAATTAGTTTCCTAAGCATCTACTGGGTATGGAATTCAAAGAGATATGGGTTAAAAAAGCTATACATGATTAACCAACCAAATTCAAGGACACTATAATGTCATCAAGAAAAGAACCAGGAGAAGCCATCATGAAGCCATACATACTGAATGTAAAAATGATGTACAGTGCTATCAATATTTTGAGATTTTGCCTATTCTAGGCCTTGAACAGCAGCTCTGTTATAGTACCATAATCATAAACTTACAGAATAAAGATTTAATAACTGCAAAAAATTTTTGAGTTCAAGTAAATGTTTTATATTTTTTGCTTCTGCTCATCAACTAAATATATACAGACACTGCTACTATTATCTTCAACAGTGATCTTAAGAAGTTGGAAAAATTTGAAATGTTACTGAAAATCCATATGTGAACTTGACACTTTCTTTGTGTTGGCATTGAAGTCAGGCATTCTGAAATGGGACGTGAGTGTCCCAAGAGGCAGCTTAACCCTCTGAGCCACAACACTCACCTCCAGACTCTTTTATTATTAAAAAAGTTATAGTAAGTGAACAAAAAGATTTGACTTTTTTGTTTTCCATATTCAAGAACATAGTGTGTTAGTTTATTTTGGGTTTTCTTTTTGGACTCAAAATGCTGATTTATTCCTTATAATGCCTTCAGTTTCAAAGAGGTTACACGTTCAAGTGACAATATAGAAAATAGACTCTGGGAGGAGCCAGCCTGATGGTGTAGTCAGTTAAGCTACCTGTGACACCAGCATCTTATATGACCATATTAATGATTTCCTGTTTGTTGCTCTGCTTCCCATCTAGCTCACTCCCTGGTAATGAGCCTGTATAAGCAGTGGGAGATGGCCTCATTGCTTCAACCCCTAATACCATTATTGGAGACCTGGCTGAAGTTCCAGGCTCTTGGCCTTGGCCTACTTTAGCCATTTGGGGAGTAAATCAATGGATGGAAGATCTCTCTCTTTCTGTCTCCCTTTCTGTCTGTCTCTCTCTCTGTAAGCCTGCCTTTCAAATAAATAAATAAATAATTATTTATTTTTTTAAAAAGAAAATAACAGTGACATAACATATAAAGTGCTCACTTCAAAAAAACTTAGAAATTAAAAATTAAAAGTAAAATAAAAGAAAAAAAACTCAACAAAGAATTCTGTATTCAGGGAAGCTACATTTCAAAACTGAAGGTGAAGTAAAGATATGATCAGATAAACAAAACAGAGAATTGGTCATTTCCAGACATGCCTTAGGAGAAAAACTAAAGAAAATTCTTCAGATTGAAAGCAAGGGAATTCCAGACAGTAATTAGAATCCACACAAATAAAAAAGAACCCTGATAAGAATCATTATGTAATTACAAAAGGCAGTATTGGGGTCAGCACTGTGGCATAGCGGGTAAAGCTGCTGCCTGCAGTGCCGGCATCCCACATGGGCATCGGTTCGAGTCCTGGTTGCTCAATTTCCAATCCAGCTCTCTGCTATGACCTGGGAAAGTAGTAGAAGATAGCCCAAGTTCTTGGGCCCTTGAACCCATGTGGGAGACCTGGAAGAAGCTCCTGGCTCCTAGCTTAGGATCAGTGCAGCTCTGGCCATTGTGGTCAACTGGGAAGTGAACCAGATGGAAGACTTTTCTCTCTCTCTCTCTCTCTGCCTCTACTTCTCTGTAACTCTGCCTCTGCTTCTCTGTAACTCTGCTCTCAAATAAATAAATATTTAAAAAAGGCAGTATAAATGTGTTTTTTTCTCTCCTTTCTTAACTGACTTAAAAAGCAATTGCATAATACAGTACACTTATATACTAATACTATATATGTACATATGTACATATTACATATATAGTATATATGCATATGCATACTATATATAAGTATATAATATATAATATATTATTGGGCTGATATCATGTAGAAACATAATTTATGATAGGAATTTTAAAAGCCAAGAAATAAAATTTCCATATGATACATAATCTCATACTAGGCATATGTCCAAATAAATGAATTTATTATATCAAAGAGACACCTGCACCACATTTATTTAAGCACTATTCATGGTAGGCAAGAAATGGATTCAGTCTAGATATTTACTGATTTAATGAATGGATAAAGATTATGTGGTATATATATATAAAACTGTAATATTACACTGTAATAAAAAAGGAATTCTAACATTTGCAGCAAAGTGGATAGAATTAGAGATCATTATGTCAAGTGAAATAAAAAGACACAGAAAGACAAATACTACATGTTCTGTCTCACATATGGAAGTTAAAAATAGACAATATGAACTTACTAGAATTTGGAAGAATGAGAGTATCATATAAGATTGACTAAAAGGTTTCAAAGTAGGGTTAGATTGAAGTAATAAGCTCTTGTGTTCTAAAGCACTGTGGGATGACTATATTTCATAATAATACAGTATATGTTTTAGAAGAACAACTGAAAGATAGAGGCAGGTAGTTTCCAAGCACAAAGAAAACATAAGGAAATGGAAAAGCTAGTTGCCTGGATTGATTGGCTTATGCTACTTAAATGTGTTGAAATAATACACTGTACCCCACAAAAATGTACAAGTACTATATATTAATAAAAATATAAAAAACAAAACAATGGCCTTTCTGGAAGAGACAACCTACCCATGCGAGCACGTCTCTCACAACGGATCTCTTCTATCCCTCTCCAGAAGAGAAGAATGCAAGAAGCAGCACCTGGTGCAGAGCCCCAGTTCCTACTTCGTGGCTGTGAACTGCCCTGGATGCTATCAAATCACCATGTTTTTTAGCCATGCACAAATGGTAGTTTTGTGTGTTGGCTGCTCCACTATCCTCTGCCAACCAACAGGAGGAAGAGCAAGGCTTAAGAAGGATGTTCCTTCAGAAGGAAGCAGCACTAAAAGCACCCTGAATCAAGATAAGTGAGAAGCCTACCCAATAAGCACAGTTTGGATACATCCTGCTCACTGTCTCGCCTAACTGTGAGGAAGTTCCGGCCTCGTGTATTCAGGGACAATCAGAAGAGGGGCATCCTAGAGTCATTTGGGGCAAATTAAAAAGAGGAATGTTGAAAGCTCACCTGCACCAGACCCATCCTTCATAACTCTCACTACCACGACAACTGGCGACCACACAGGAGATACTGATGAAAACTGGTGCTATCATCTGTTGAAGGAAGTGAAGTTGACTACTCTTACATGTGATGCCCAGGCCAGAGAGGGGGAAAGTGCCTGTGGCCAGAGACCACTAGAACTGGGGAGCTGGAGAAGACCTTGGAGAAGAGATAAAAGAGCATTGTTTGGAAGAAGAATGTGTTCCATTTTCAAACATACGGTACGAGAATTTTCGAGAAACAGATTTCTACTTGGTCAGCTGGCACTGAAGTCGTTTACGTTTTACTTCTTTTGATGTGTTAACAATATCAAGGAAGAAAATAAACTGTGTGAATAAAGTGACTTCAGAAAAATTAAAAAAATTGTAAGAAAAAAGTAAAAGGATGGGAAAGATATATCATACAAACAGCAACCTCAAGAAAACTGGTGACTATACTAATATCAGACAAAGCAGACTTTAAATTTTAAAAATTACTAGAGATTAAATAAGATATTTTATAATTATAAAAGGGTCAATTAACCATGAATATACAGCAATTGTAAGTATATATACACACCTAAAAATAGAGCATCAATATACATGAAGCAAAAACTGACAGAAATGAAGAGAGAAAATATAATTCAGCTATTACCTAATAATTTCTTTAATAACCCAAGTTTAGTAATGAATAGAGATGCTAGTGTTGTGGTATAGTGGGTAAAGCTGCAGTCTAAAAACTGGCATCCTGTATGGGCATCTGTTTGTGTCCCAGCTGCTCTGCTTCTGATCCTGTTCCCTGCTAATGACCTGGGAAAAGCAGCAGAAGATGACCCAAGTACTTGGGCTCCTACTACCCATGTGGAAGACTTGGAGGAAGCTCCTGTCTCCTGGGTTAAGCTTGGCCTATCCCTGGCCATTGTGGCCATATTGGTAGTGAGCCAGTGGACAGAAGATATCTTCCCCTTTGTCTCTCCCTATCCCTCTCTGTGACTCTGTGTTTCAAATAAATAAACTAATATTTGCAAAAATGAGGAATAGAAAGGGTAGGTAGAAAATATATAAGAAAATAGAAGACTTGAACAACATTGTAAATAAATTTTATCTAAAAGACATGTGTATAAGATTCCACACAAATAATGGAGAAGATTCCTAGTAAGTGTTGTGTTTTTGAGCTGATCCAAATGGTCTAAAACTGACTATGCTGATGGTTGTACGAATCTGTTAATATACCAAAAAAGCATCGAGATGTACACATAAATGGGTAAATTGTGTGACATGTGAATTACATCTCAGTAAAGTTGTGTTTAAAAAACAAACAACAACAACAAAAAACCCTGAGCTGCACTTTCGAAAGTACCGATTTAATGGATTTGGTGTGGGGCAAGGGCCCTGGTGTTTGTTTATTTGCATTGTTTCACAAATGATTCTAGGGTTAAGAAATAGTCTACACGTTTGCTCTCCTGGGTAACCTAACTTACTGGGTACACTATAGCACAGTTAAACAGGTTATAGAAGAATGTGGAAGAACAGCAAAAAAATAGCTCAGTGACATCTTGAAAATTCACTCTAGACTCTTGCTTCTGGTCCTGGTCTGGCCCTGGGACAATAGCATCAGCAGCACCTGGGAATTTGCTAGAGATGCAAACTCAGACTGCACTCCAGACCTCCTGAATCACAGGCCACATTTTGCAAGGATCTTGATCATCTGTTAGAAGTTCAAAGTTTAGGCCGGCACCGTGGCTCACTAGGTTAATCCTCCGCCTCGCGGCGCCGGCACACCGGGTTCTAGTCCAGGTCGGGGCGCCAGATTCTGTCCTGGTTGCCCCTCTTCCAGGCCAGCTCTCTGCTGTGGCCAGGGAGTGCAGTGGAGGATGGCCCAAGTGCTTGGGGCCTGCACCCCATGGGAGACCAGGAGAAGCACCTGGCTCCTGCCTTCGCATCAGCGCGGTGCGCCAGCCGTGGCGGCCATTGGAGGGTGAACCAACGGCAAAGGAAGACCTTTCTCTCTGTCTCTCTCTCTCTCACTGTCCACTCTGCCTGTCAAAAAAAAAAAAAAAAAGTTCAAAGTTTAGGAAGCTCTGGTCTAGAGAATTTTGCATCAGAGAGAACAGCGTCTTCCCAAACTGGAGACACTGCTGCATCATGGCACCGTGACTGCTCACAGGATGCCATGACTGCCAGTGGGAGAGCTGGACCTTCACATTTGTCACTGCCACCATCTGAGATGTAAAAGGAATATTGGGTATTTTTTTATCTCAATTTGGGGTTGTCACCCTGACATTCATCCTTGAGAGGGCAGTGTCAGAATGGCCACCATGGGAGTTAGCAGGGAGGAAAATTGCATCTTCATGGTACACTTATATGATTTCAATCAATACAGCACTTTAAGTGCATTCCTTTCTAACCTGGTTTCACCCCTAGGTCACCTGGGTTGCTCAAGAATGAATTTCAGGTCTAATGCAAGGGAAATCATTTTTTTTTTGTAAGTCATATAATACTGGAGTTATCTGTGATAGGACTCTGTCTGCCTACTTGATTAATCTTACATCAATATTTAACTGTTTTCTGCTATCGACAACTCTAAAATATGGTTCATTGTCCTTTTTAAATAAAATTATATAGTCCATTGTGCCATACTTTTGTCAGTATGTTCATACTTAAATATATTTTATATTAATTTCATATTTATCAGTCTTGGCTTTTGACAGCAAAAAAAGTCTATATCTAATCTGTTGTCCATATTTACATAATATGCAGTACATTGAAAGCCAGTGTTCTCTAGATATTTGTTGAATTCAAATGAAGTGATAAGCAGCAGTGAATTAGAGATCACAAAATATGTTGTACTTTGGGGTACTAGGCACAGATATATTATTTACTGCCTAAGAAATTGTAACTTCTCTGAAAGTAGTATAGGCTTAGCACAGACTTTTTGAAAGTGTCCAGCTGAAGTGGTGCCAGGGGACGAATAGCAGAAATCTCCAAGTGATGTGAGCAAATATTTCACCCATATGCTGTATGTTTGACTTACATCTTGATCTTCCACCTACTGGTTCACTCCCCAAATGCCTACAACAGCCACAGTTGGGCCACACTGAAGCCAGGAGCCAGGAACTCCAGGTCCCCCATGTGGGTGGGAGGGATTCAAGTATTTGGGCCATCATCTGCTGCTTTCCAGGTGCATTCACAAGAAGCTGGGTTGGAAGAAGTAGACAGGACTCAATCCCAAGCACTCCACTATGGTTTGCAGGTATCTTAAGGGTTGTATTAAAGTGCTGTGCCAGAATGCTTGCCTTACCTTCAACTTACTGAAAACAGACTTTCTCATAACTCTGTTACCCTTGGGCCTGAATGGAAAATACAGAAAGAGGTGAGGGAGAGAAGAAATAAGGTATTTGTGACTAATCATTAGTGACTAGGTTAGAGGGGACTGAATTTTCCTGACTGGGTGGATTCCTTCTGTTTCCTAGTTTAATAATTAATCACAGATAAATAAGAAGAGATTTGCACATTGAAATCAAATGCTGGTTTGATACTTCCCTATTCTTTCCTTAGGTTGACCTTTGGCCCACCCACTGTGAAAAGATACTCTCAATGCTCCCACAAAGCCCTCTTTTCCATCAGCTGTGGTTTTGTCTCTCATTGCCCTTAACTGGACTTCTTGTGGGAGCAGCCTGAAGTTGCCGCTTGGAGACTTCTTCATAAAATTACACCCTTTCTTGGCTTCATCTCTCTCTCCCTGTTCTGCTTCTCCCATTCTACTAGGAAATTTTTCCTGTGGACACTTTCTTAAAAAAAATCAATTGCACATGAAAATTCATCTTAGAATTTGCTACTGGGGAAATTGACCTCAGTCCCATTTACTCTCCAAATGCTTAGAGACAAACTGTATATATAAAAATGGAGCTTGCCTTTTGCCTGAAAGCAATATCAGGGACAAGTCAAAAACCCAAGTTGAAAAAACACATTCAGCATGGGCCACAAAGTACTAATTTCTCCTAATATTTCGGAGCTGTTAAGCAAATCAATATTAAAACACATGGTCAGAAATCTACCAACAACAGATGCTGGCGAGGATGTGGGGAAAAAGGGACACTAACCCACTGTTGGTGGGAATGCAAACTGGTCAAGCCACTATGGAAGTCAGTCTGGAGATTCCTCAGAAACCTGAAGATAACCCTACCGTTCGACCCAGCCATCCCACTCCTTGGAATTTACCCAAAGGAATTTAAATTGGCAAACAAAAAAGCGGTCTGCACCCTAATGTTTATTGCAGCTCAATTCACAATAGCCAAGACCTGGAACCAACCTAAATGCCCATCAACGGTTGACTGGATAAAGAAATTATGGGATATGTACTCTATAGAATACTATACAGCAGTATACTAAACTGATATTCTATAAAACAAAAAAAAGAAATTATCAATTCCCAACTTGACTCTCACTGGGATTAAACATGACAATAGGTCTGATCTGATTTCATCATCATTTAAAAAATCATCTATTATTTCTCACTTTATGTTTCTGTGTGGGAGCAAACTGTTGAAATCTTTACTTAATGTATGCTAAACTGATCTTCTGTATATAAATAGCATTGAAAATGAATCTTGATGTGAATGGAAGGGGAGAGGGAGTGGAAAAGGGGAGGGTTGCAGGTGGGAGGGACGTTATGGGGGGGAAGCCATTGTAATCCATAAGCCGTACTTTGGAAATTTATATTCATTAAATAAAAGTTTAAAAAAGTCAAAAAAAAAAAAAAAAGAAGAAGAAATTAGCAATTCCCAACTTGACTCTCACTGGCATTAAACATGACAATAGGTGTGATCTGATTTCATCATCATTTAAAAAATCATCTATTATTTTTCACTTTATGTTTCTGTGTGGGAGCAAACTGTTGAAATCTTTACTTAATGTATGCTAAACTGATCTTCTGTATATAAAGAGAATTGAAAATGAATCCTCATGTGAATGGAAGGGGAGAGGGAATGGGAAAGGGGAGGGTTGCGGGTGGGAGGGACGTTATGGGGGGGGAAGCCATTGTAATCCATAAGCCGTACTTTGGAAATTTATATTCATTAAATAAAAGTTAAAAAAAAAAACACATGGTAGAAGGACATGAGCAAACAGAACAAAGATGGTATGAATGGCTCAGTTTCTTTTAAAACAGAAGGAATTATTATTAAACTGATAATGAGATACCATTTTTACATTACTCAGATTGGAAAACACTTTACAAAATATTAAAATAGTGTTAGCTTGGGTATAGGGAATTAAGTTCTCTACATTCTTTTTGAGCCATTGTGGCTTAGTGGGTTAAGTTTCCACTTGGGATGCTGGCATGCCAAACCAGAGTATCTGGTTCAAGGCCTGGCTAATCTACTTCCCAGTTGTACCTAGGAAGTAGAGGATGATGTCCCAAGTACTTGAGTTCCTGCCACATCCTTTGGAGTACTGGATGGAGTTCCTGGTTCCTGGTTCCTGGTTCCTGGTTCCTGGTTCCTGGCTTCAATCTGGACCAGCCCAGACTATTATGGCCATCTGGGGAGTGAAACAGCAGATGGAAGCCCCCCCCCCCCACTCTTTTTCTCTCTCTCTTTGTCATTATGACTTTAAAATAAATACATGAATATTTTTAAAACATTTGGAGGAAGTGCTATTTGCATTTAATTTCTGTGAGTTAGCAATTATCTATTACATTTTAAAGTGAACATGTCTTACCTTTTCAACCTGATTTCTTTCTCTCTCATTTTTATTTTTAAATAAAAATAGTTCTGTAATACCAGTTATCACTGTGAATTTTATCTATTTACTCTTATTGTCTGTTTCCTCCTGCTAGGATGCATACTCCATGCAAGTACACACTGTTCTGTGCAGTTTACTTGAATATCCCCCATGGCTAGAACAGTGCATGGCATGTAGTACATGGTCTATTAACATTTGCTAAATTTTTGAATTAAGTAATTGGCACCTATGGTATCGTTTGAGAAGCCCAGTGAGTCCAGAGTATTTTCTCAATATCCTTCTGTGGTGTCTGAATTCTCACTTGGGCAATCTGTGAAAAAATTGAGGGAGACTATTAAAACACACTAACATTGTTTATTATGGGTTGAACATCCCTAATTTGAAAATCCAAAGCCCCAAATTCCAAACTTTTTAAGTGTCAACATGACACCACCTACTCTTGTGTGACAGGCCATAGTCAAACGCAGAAGACTAGACATCCAAGCTATGTATTTGAGGTATATGTGAAACACAAATGAATTTTGTTTAGACTTGGAACCCCCCTATTTTTTTTTAAAGATTTATTTTATTTATTTGAAAGGCAGAGCTACAGAGAGGCAGAGGCAGAAAGAGAGAGGGGGGAGAGAGAGAGAGAGAGAGAAAGAGAGAGAGAGGTAGGTTTTCCATCCGTTGGTTCACTCCCCAGATGGTCAAAATGGCCAGAGCTAGGCCGATCCGAAGGCAGGAGTCAGGAGCTTCTTCCAGGTCTCCCATGTGGGTGCAGGGGCCCAAGGACTTGGACCATCTTCTACTGCTTTCTCAGCATACCAGAGAGCTGGATCAGAAATGGAGCAGCCGGGTCTCGAACCAGTGCCCATATGGGATGCCAACACTGCCACAGCACTAGCCCAGCACTCACCTTATTATCTATATTAAAATATTGAAAAATAATCCAAAGTCTGAAATACATAGAATCCTAAGCATTTCAAATAATGAATATACAACATACATAGTAATATATAAAATAATATATTTATGTGCTTGTTAAAGTAGAAATATGTAATATAAACTATTACAGCATAAACATTCCAACACAAATAAATTAAGGAATTGGAGCAAGAGAGAAGTTCATCCTAACTGGGGCAGTAGGCAGGAAAGATCAGAATCATGAAGTAAAATTGACTGAGTTGCAAACAAGTGAAGTTAGGCCCTGGCTATAGTTTGGGGAGCTTGCTTGTATGGTAGAGATTAAGCTAAGGGGATTCTTATGATAGGAGTACAGTAGAAGAAACCAGAATAAAAAGTCAAAACAGGCATGGTGTTTATAGAAAATACCAAGCAGAGAGGTGAAATACAAGCTACAGAGGAAAATTGAAGACATCAGAATGGAAGAGCAGGCAGATGCAGTGGGTTTTAGCAAAATCCAGGGGAGATCAACAGCCTCAGAGCTTAAGTGCAGAAGGAATCATGGAAATTCACAACATCATTTCTGGGCAAGGAAGACAGGGATGTGAGGTAACAGCAAATTTAAGCAGGTATATGACAAAATCATGAGGATTCCCCAATTTTGCCACTATTAGGAATTTGGAAGGGCACAGAATTGAGGTGGGGAAAAATCTCCGTGTCTTCTGAGAGTTCACTACTCCATGGCTCAATGATGTCTGGAACTATGCTTGACTGTACAGAGCAACACTCACTACAAGAGATCCAGAATTCCTTTTTTTTTTTTTTTTTTTAAGATTTATTTATTTGAAAGGCAGAGTTGCAGAGAGAGGAGAGACACAGAGAGAGATCTCCCATCTGCTGGTTCATTCTCTAAATGGTCGCAATGACCAGGACTTGACCAGGTTGACGCCAGGAGCAAGGACCTTCATCCAGATGTCCCACGTCGGTGCAGAGGCCCAAGGACATGCACCATTTTCTGCCGCTTTCCCAGGTGCATTAGCAGGGAGTTCAGCTTCTGAACTGAACATCCATATGGGATGCTGGCATTGCAAACTGTGGCTTTAATCTTCTGTGCCACAAAGCCTGCCCTGAGATCCAAGATTCTTCAGTGCAGTATGGTAAAAACTTCTGATTTGGCTTCTTGGTTCCAGCCACACTTCTTTCTGCACCTTCTAGTATTTTCTCTTACTTAAATTTTTAAACTTTATTTTTGAAAATGTATTCATTCTTTAATCTTTTTAAAAATCTTATTATTAGTAGTAGTATTACTTTGTTAAAGGTAGAGAGAGAGATTAGCTTCTAAAATGCCTGTAACAACCTGGGACTGGGCCAATAGCTGGGAGCTAGGATTTAAATCCAGGTTTCTCGCTTGGGTGGCAGAGACCCAAGGACTTGAGCCATCACCTGCTACCTTCCAGGGTGTGGAATTGGGAGCACAGCTGGGTTTAGAACCAAGACACTCCAATAGGGAATTTGGCTGTTCCAAGCTGTTTCTCAACTGCTAGGACAAATGCCCATCTCTGAAAATTTACTTTAAATCTTTAAATCTATCCAGTAATATCTCACATATCACTCAGGTAGCCGTCAATGGAGCGTATCTCTTCAGCTGAAGAGTCTTCCTGGATTTACCTCATTGGTTGTTTTCTTCACTGGACATGCTGAACCAGTCCTCCAGGCGTTCTCCAATGAAGGAGAAATGGTTCAGAAATCTGAATCAAGGGGTGAGGGTGATGTTTGCACCATCTGAGGTTAAAAAAAAAGTTGAGAGGCATCTGTGGAATGGAGTTAATACTTGTGCCTACCTCAAGGGATATTAGAATTAAATGTGTGAGTATGTGAAGAGAGAGAACAAGGGAGAGAGAAGAAGGGAAGGGAAAGAAAGACTATTTGACTCTCTTAGATTTAGAACTGAAGTGTTCTTTGCCCTGGTTTCTCATTGTGCTTTCCGTCACTAAAATTTCTAGGCCATTATTAATGGCCCCAGTCTTCACCCATGCCTTGTGTTTGTCTGATACCATCCTTTGACAAGTCTGACCTTAAGTTAATCACTGCTGGAGAAATCAGATGGTATGATATATTAACCAGGAAATGAGACCCGCCACAAATCAAACTTCCATCTAATTTAGGTAAAATGTTTGTCTCTTAGTTTAAAGGACTTATTTCAAGTTCTTAAGTCTCATGATATGGAAAGTAAAAACTCTGATTAGTACTTCCATTTTCCTGATCAAAACTCAGTAAATTAAGTTAAAACATTAAGCATAATTTAATTGCCAGGCCAACACTTCTAAGCCTTTGGGGTATATGAACAAAAAAAAAATTTGTTGGGTAAAATTAAAAAAAAAAAACAAAGCAATCATTTTGTTAAAGTTGTCTAAATCAACAGCAGACAGATGATTTAAAGGAGAGAGCATTGTACCAGAGTCTAAATGCATACCTTTGAAAGTGGTTAGACTGCGTGCTTTAGTTGCTTTTTTCTTCAAATGATGTTGATGATCAATTATACAAGTAGATATCATCTACATAGCACACGAGACCATTAAAATATTTAGTCTCTCTTTTCTAGAAAATGTCTTTAAATGCCATAATTATTTACTGATAATCTTTAAATGATTTTATAATCATTCATTGATTATCTAGATTTTAAATATTTGGTAGAAATTGCTTTCTGTTATCAATTTCTCAATGAAATTTTAATGAAAGAATTGCTATGTTTATTTCAGTATTCAAAATTTTATAATAAAATCATACATTTGGTTTAGGATAGTAATGAAAGTTACTTATGGCTGTAGATTTTGCATATCAATAATTAAAAGTAACAAGTGAATAACAGCATTTTTTGGGTCAAAAATAAACATCTATTAAGTTGCTAAGATACTAGTTAGAGGCAACCCTGGGACACTCATTGTCCTGTGACTATGTTCACAACTGAGCACGTGCCCTTTGAAGTTTCTCTTCAATCTTTTTTGGTTATCTTTCCATCTGTCTGTTCTAGGTTGTTTTGCTTTGTTTTAAGGGAAAAGAGTAGATTTTATAAAGATTGTGTACCATCCCCTAACCACATACTTGGTTCAAATGTTGTAGAATCTCTGAAGCAGGTGACTATTCCTCGGTATTTTCTTTTCTTTTTAATTTTCATTTTATTTGAAGAGCAGATACACACACACACACACACACACAGAGATCTTCCATCTGCTGGTTCATTTCCCAAATGCCTGCATCAGCAAGGGCTGGGCCAGACCAATCCAGGAACCTGGAACTTGCCCCAGTTCTTCCACATGGATGGCAGGTAAGCACTCTGATATGGAATGTGGGTGCCCCAAGCAGTGTTTTAATCTCCATGCCAAACACCTGCTCCATACTCTTGATTGTTTTCACAGTTGATTTCCCAGGTCCTCTCAGAGTTCCTTCCTTTCCTGTGTCTTCTCCCAAGTGGTGAGTCTCTGGAACACTTCCCTTCTGTCATCAACTAGCCAAATTCTTAGTATCTCTAGCACCAAGTTCATATCTCTTATAACACAGGTGAGAATGAAGGGGCACCTGTTTTGTTCTGTGCTTGGTGAGAGACAAATACAAGTGTCTGGCTTGTCATTCATCAGGGCGAATGTGCCCCAGTTGTTATGGATTAAGTGTACGTGAGTAGATGGGCAGAGAGAACATGAATAATGAATGCGATTTTAGTACACTAAAAATATTTGTTTGTATATAAGGAACATATTTCATATATTCAGTTTTTTATTTTTTTAAACTTTTATTTAATAAATATAAATATCCAAAGTGCAACTTTTGAATTATAGTGGCTTTTCCCCCCATAACTTCCCTCCCACCCACAACCATCCCATCTCCCACTCCCTGTCCCATCCCATTCTTCATCAAGATTCATTTTCAATTATCTTTATATACAGAAAATCAACTTAGTATATACTAAGTAAAGATTTCAACAGACTGCACCCACAGAGACACACAAAGTATAGAGTACTGTTTGAGTAGTAGTTTTACTGTTAATTCAGTTTTTTGGAAAGATTTATTTATTTATTTGAAAGGCAGAGTTCACACACACACAGAGAAATAAAAGAGAGAGAGAGAGAGAGAGAGAGAGAGAGAGAGAGAGAGAGAAATATCTGCTGGTTCACTATCCAAATGGCTACAAGGGCTGGAGATGGCTAGTCTGAAGCCAGTAGCCATGAGCTTCCTAGGGTCTTCCACATGGGTGGCAGCAGTCCAAGCACTTGGGCCATCTTCTGCTGCCTTTTTAGCACATCAGCATGGAGCTGGATCAGAAGTAGAGTAGCTAGGGCTCAACCAGCACACAAATGGGCTGATGACATCACAAGCAGTGACTTTACCTGCTACATCACAATGCTGGCCCCAACAGTTTTAAGAACATAATGATACTCCCCCCCCCTTCCTGTCTTATTTTAGTTTTTTCAATGACATACTTTCAAGCTACTTTATAATCACAAATCTAATCCTCTGCTAAATAAAGAATCCAACAATAGTAAGTGGAAAAGCCACTGTTCTTCAGGAGTATAGACAAGAGCTATAAACAACAATCAAATCTCAAGATGTCGATTTCACTCATACACATTACATTCTTAACTCTGTATTAGTTATCACAAATCACAGAAAACATAAGATATATGTCTTTTTGGAACTGGCTGATTTCACTAAGAATATGGTCTCCAATTGCATCTATTTAGTTGTAAAATATTTCATTCTTTCTAAGGCTGAGTAGTAGTCCATTGTGTTTCCATTCATAAGCTGATGGACATCTGTGTTGATTTTATATCTTAGCTATTGTGAATTGAACTATAAACATGGGTTACTGATAACTCTTATATATGTTGATGTTTTTCCTTTGGGTAAATTCTTTTAAGTGGGATGGTTGGGTTACATGGAAGATATATTTTCATATTTCTGAGGAATCTCCCTAATGTCTTCCATAATGATTGAACTAGTTTACATTCCTACGAACAGTATATTAGGGTACAATTCACCCCACATCCTCACTGGTATTCTTTGCTTGTTGATTTCTGTATGAGAGCCATTCTAACTGTGATGAGGTGAAACCCCATTGTGGCTTTGATTTTCATTTCCATGATGGCTAGTGATCCTGAACATTTTTTCATGTTTCTGTTGGCCTTTTGAATTTCATCTTTTGAAAAATGGATTGCTTTGTTGTTGTTGAGTTTCTTGAGCTCTTTATATATTCTGGATATTAATCCTTTATCAGTTGCATAGTTTACAAATATTTTCTCCCGTCCTGTCAGTTGCCTTTTCACTTTTCCTGAGTGTTTCACTTGCAGTGCAGAATCTTCTTAGCTTCATGTAGTTCCATTTGTCTATTTTTACTTTTATTGCCCATGCTTCTGGGATATGTTCCAAGAAGTCTTTACCTGTGCCAATGTCTTGCATTATTTCCCAAATGTGTTCTAGTGATTTGATGGTATTGGATCATAGATTTAGGTTCTTGATCATGGAATAATTTCTGGCTTTTCTAATCGCTCCATTGTTCCAGAAATTTATCTTTGTGCCAGTACCATCCTGTTTTGATGATAATTGCCCTGTAATATGTCTTGAAACTGGTATTCTGATGTCTCCATCTTTGTTTTTATTAAGATTGCTTTAGCTATTCAAGGTCTCTTGTGTTTCCATAATAATTTTAGGATCATGTTTTCTAGCTCTCAGAAGAATATCCTTGTTATCTTGATTGGAATTAGATTGAATCTGTAAATTGATCTGGGTAATATGAACATTTTCATGATACTAATTCTTCCAATCCATAAACATGGAATATTTTTCCCTTTTTTGGTTCTTTCTTTGATTTTTTTTTTTTTTGCATTTTTTTTTTTAAACTTTTATTTAATGCATATAATTTTCCAAAGTACGACTTATGGATTACAATGGCTTCCCCCCCATACCGTCCCTCCCACCCACAACCCTCCCCTTTCCCACTCCCTCTCCCCTTCCATTCACATCATGATTCATTTTCGATTATCTTAATATACAGAAGATCAGCTTAGTATACATTAAGTATGGATTTCAACAGTTTGCTCCCACACAGAAACATAAAGTGAAAAATAATAGATGATTTTTTTAAATGATGATGAAATCAGAGCAGACCTATTGTCATGTTTAATCCCAGTGAGAGTCAAGTTGGGAATTGATAATTTCTTTTTTTTTTTTTTTTACAGAGGATCAGTTTAGTATGCATTAAGTAAGGATTTCAACAGTTTGCACCCCCATAGAAACACAAAGTGAAATATATTGTTTGAGTACTCGTTATAGCATTAAATCTCAATGTACAGCACATTAAGGATAGAGATCCTACATGAGGAGTAAGTGCACAGTGACTCCTGTTGTTGACTTTACCAATTGACACTCCTGTCTATGGCATCAGTAATCTCCCTATGCTCCAGTCATGAGTTTCCAAGGCTATGGAAGCCCTCTGAGTTCTCCGACTCTTATCTTGTTTAGACAAGGTCATGACCTTGTCTTTGATTTTTTATTAATGTTTTTTAATTTTCATTGTAGAGATCTTTCATAACCTTGGTTAAATTCATTGCAAGGTATTTAAATTTTTGTAGCTACTGTGAATAAGACTGATCTTACAAGTTCTTTCTCAACCATGGCATTGTCTGTGTATACAAATGCTGTTGATTTTTGTGTGGTGATTTTATATCCTTCAACTTTGCCAAACTGTTTTGAGTTCCAATTGTCTCTTAGTGGAGTTCTTTGGTTCCCCTATGTATAGGATCGTATCATCTACAAACAGGGATAATTTGAATTCTTCCTTTCCAATTTCTACCTCTTTGATTTCTTTTTCTTGCTTAATGGCTCTGGCTAAAACTTCCAGAACTATGTTGAAGGGTAATTGGTGAATGTTGCATTCTTGCTAGTTCCAGACCTTAGTTGAAATGCTTCCAGGTTTCTCATTTGGTGTGATGCTGACTGTGGGATTCTCATATTGTCTTGATTGTTTTGAGGACTGTTCCTTCTATAGCCATTTTGCTTAAGGGTTTTATCATAAAAAGATGTTTTATTCTATGAAATGTTTTCTCTGCATCTATTGGGATATTTATATGGTTTTTATTTTTCAGTTTGTTAATGTGATGTGTCATGTTTGTTTATTTGCATATATTGAACCATCCCTGTATTCCAGGGATAAATCCCACTTGATCCAGGTTGATGATCTTTTTGATGTGTCAACAGATTTGATTAGCTAGTACTCTATTGAGTATTTTTGCATCTTTGTTCATATCAGGGATATTGATCTATAATTCTCTTCATTGTTATATCTTTTTCTGATTTTGGAATTAAGGTCATTCTGACATCATTTGAAGGAGTATGGAAGGATTGCCTCCCTTTTAGTTATTTTGAGTAGTTTAAGAAGAATTGGGATTAGCTCTTCTTTAAAAGTTTGGCAAAATTAAGCTGTGAAGCCATCTGTTCCTGGGCTTTTATTTGTTGGGAATGATCTTTATTACTCATTCTGTCTTGGTTTTTGGTCTACTTAGGTTTTCTTTGTCTTCGTGCCTCAATTTTGGTAAATTGCATGTGTCCAGAAATCTATTTCTTTTAGATTTTCCTATTTGTTGGTATGTAGTTATTTGTAGTAATTTCAAATTTGTTGGTATATAGCTATTTGTAGTAACTCCTGATGATTCTTTTCATTTCTGTGGTATCCTTTTTTTAAACTTTTATTTAATGAATATAAATTTCCAAAGTACAGCTTATGGATTACAATGGCTTTTCCCCCCATAACTTTCCTCCCACCCACAACCCTCCCCTTTCCTGCTCCCTCTCCCCTTCCATTCACATCAAGATTCATTTTCAATTCTCTTTATATACAGAAGATCAGTTTAGTACATATTAAGTAAAGATTTCAACAGTTTGCACTCTTGGTATTCTTTTTAACAATCATTTTCATACTGCTTTAAAAGATTGAAGTTCTAGTCTTTCTTTTTGGATACCATCTGTCATACATTTATGACACATTCTGCATGCTAGATATATTGTTTGTTTTAATGACAACAACAATAATGGTCATTAATGATTGCTCCTAACCTTTAGATTTAACAAATTTGTTAATAGCCAAAATAAATTGGCTTGAATTGATTTCAGAAATAATATTGTTAACTATTACTTCTTTAATTTTTGTTAACTGGTCTTTCTTTTCTTTTATAAAATATAAGCAAAACTAGCTCATTTGGCCAGACTAATATAATCACTAAACATGGCAAGAATATCTGGATTCTATATCAGGAATGTGTCTTGCCAATATTCTAAATATCACTTACTTATTCCACTAATCTGATTTAAAAGACTAAAAGATTTCCATGTAAGTCACATTTCACAGGTCAGGAAAAATGGCAGCTTGTAATCTAAGCTTGCATCAAGTGTGTGGCAAGTACAAAGATGCAAAAGATGCAAAGAGGTAGTCAAATTAATGCAATGCATAAAAAGGCTTGGGTCAGTTTGATGTGGGGATGAAGTCATGATCTGTGAAGACTTTCTGGTGTAGGCTTCCTTTGTGAAGCACACTGGTCAGTGATGCTCATCATTACCAGGCACCTGCTCTGCCATCAGCTCTGGCTCTTCTGCAGTATGAATTTCTTGAGTATTTAATTTCCAAGAACAATTCCATAATGGCTCACATAGTTAGATTAGTTGTAAAAAGTTTCTTAGGACAGCCTTAATGCTAGCAGGTTTCTGAATCATTGAATGATTTTGAGATTTACCTCTTTTTTCATGCAACTTACTACATTTTATATAGAAGAAGAAGAAGAATAGGAACAACTCACATTATTTGGATACTTTCTAAATGCCAGGTATAAGAGAGGAAAAATAAATTTCTTCTAGTTTCTTAAGTTCTGTGGCTGGAGTCTGTGAATTGAACTGACAAAGGACTGATTAGCAGGAAAAAGTAGATACATTTTATTTGAGGGGCCGGTTCTGTGGCGCAGCGGGTTAACGCCCTGGCCTGAAGCGCTGGCATCCCATATGGGTACCAGTTCTGGTCCTGGCTGCTCCTCTTCCAACCCAGCTCTCTGCTATGGCCTGGGAAAGAAGTAGAAGATGGCCCAAGTCCTTGGGCCCCTGCACCCACGTGGGAGACCCAGAGGAGGCTCCTGGTTCCTGGCTTTGGGTCAGCACAGCTCTGGCCATTGTGGCCATCTGGGGAGTGAACCATTGGATGGAAGACCTTTCTATCTCTGCCTCTTTTCTCTCTTTGTGGATCTGACTTTCAGACAGATGAATAAATCTTTAAAAAAAATTTTATTTGAGAACTATGTTACCTGGAGGCCTTCATAGGAAAAATGAAGATCCAAAGAAGCAGTTAGAAATGATTATATACTTTTTTTAAAAACAAAAATGGTAAGTTAATGGAGAAGTGACAAGACAAAGGAAAATGAGTTTAAATTTCTAGGGTAGATAATTTGTGGGAAAGTAACAGAGACCCAAGAGGAATTAATGGAGGGCCAGGATTATTTTATTAAGTTTATTTGTGTTGAGCCATTTCAGTATCAAGTCTCAGTCTTCAGTCAGAAGAATGTTCTATTCTAGAAAGGAAGGGCACGCAGCACATGGAGAATTTAATGCTTTGCTTGAGGCAGAAGGGGGGAGATGGAGAGGAGGGCTCTGTGTGCATCTGTTCCTGCTCAATCACCTTCATGTCACAGTTAACAACATGCCACGGTTGTGCATTCTGGGTGACATCTTACCAACCCCTTTGTAGCCTTTGTCTAAAACTTTACCATAAATATCTCATAGCAAAAGCTAAACTGGTGGCTGTAGAGAGAAGAATCAGGTTAGTAACTGAGTGGTAAGACATTTGCACAGGGAAACTAGTATGCAGCAAATCTAAGAATCATTTTCCCAATCCCATTAAAGTAATCTTCCAATTCTAGGAATAGAGCAGTCGAATAAAATGGTGGCGCCTCATTTATCAGATGGGTAGTGTTAATCTTTTCTGTTAAAAGGCATAAATTAGACACTTTATCCCATCCAATTCACATAGAAGAGTGATTACACAAGCTGTTTCTTTTTTGGGCAATCGCTTACCTAGAGTTCAACAATTTTCTAGTACAACAGAACTAAGCTACTAACTTCAAACTAAAGTGATCTCAATATTTTCATGGTATTTGTGAAGAACAACTTCACATGTCCCCTTAAAGGATAGTCTCAGACTCAGAAAGTACAGCAAAATGAGAATTTATAAATGATCTTACAAGATCAGGAGATTGGTGAGCCAGCGCATCCAGGGCAGTTTCATCAAGAAATGTATTCCCTAGTATGCATGTCTTCCTCCAGTTTCTCATTGGTTGAGTACTAAAGGTTTGCAATCCTCCCAGCATTTACTTCAGCTGTTTTGGCCACTCCTAATATGCTATTTGCCTAAGAACTTTCCAGGTGCTTGTAACCTAGCTGTTATGCTGGCTAGCTACAGGTAACTTTCCATACATCTGCCAGCTATTATGCTAGCTAATTGTCTACTCAAGCTAAACACCTTACTTTGAAAATGAACCCAAAGTTAACTTCTCACAATCTCTTCTTTTTTTTCTTTTTACAATTTTTGGTCTCATTTTCATTTTTATTTTGATCTTTTCTTTTTACCTTTGGGTATTTTATGGAATGTCAGGGTGAAGGGGACAGTTGAACTAAAGCGCAAGTCCCAGTCCAATTGGACGATAATAGGACATGGAAGTTCCTCTTTCCACAATACCACCAGACATCAGTCTAGGGTAGAAGGAACGCTCCGTAATTACTGCTGTCATACTCACAAGTAATATTCAAAGTGCGTGTCAACAGTTCTTTCACAGTTTGTTGAACTTAGCTCCCTGCTTGGAGAGCCCAGAAGAATAGTTCATGTTCCCTATGGAGAAAGAGGTCATTGCCCTGGAGTTTGACCTTTGCAGTGTGTGGAAAAGCAATGACAGGGTTTTACAAGTCTTGTTTCCTCTTGTCTCTTCATCCTGGTATAGAGCTAGTATGCATCAGGATAGGTATCCCATCCTAGGGGAAACAGAAGCACCTGTGGCTGAAGTGAGGGCTCGTACTGAAAATTTGACCCATTTTACCCAGGCATTCACATCTCTGTACCCTGTCTCAATTTAAGTCCTGACAGATCTTCCCCGGTTCTTTAGTAATTTTTAAGGATTGAGCTAATCCATAGTTAAACTTCTCAGAGTCACTTTTAAGGGCTCTTTGAGTGATACATGCACTTCCCACTGGTCTTTTAAGCACTCCCTGCCCCAGATCTCTTTTACCAGTCTTTTTCAACAGTTTGTAAGGACATTCCAGTCGTCAGGAGCACTTGACAGGGGCTTCACAACTGGATCAGAGCTTGTCTTCCTTCCAGGTGTTAATCAGCACCAAGTTGCTGGGTTGAAAGTGAGGCACCGTGGACTCAAGAGGTGGAATCTGGGCAAGGAGTCCTTTTAACCTGAGGAACGATCAGTCTTCCTACCTTGGGTATTTACACACCCTCCACATACGTGCTTAGTGATGATATAGACTCCCACACATCCATAATCTCCAAAGATTGCATTGCGCACATGGACGTTAGAAGCACAACATGTATTCGACTTATGTACGTCATAAGTACAACATATATTTGACATCATTTTATCAAACCATTTGGCCAAAACAACCCATGTAAAACTCAGTTTTCCCAAACAATCAAGACTCAAAAATTACAACAGAAAAGCAAATGAAACCTTTACTTAGTTTAGTTACAAAAACACAGAAAAACCTTAGCTAGCATTGATATCAGCATCAACAAGAAAACATTCTTGTGTTTATAGCTTTCGTACCTAAAAGTTGTAAACCGTAGAAATATCAGTAAAAATTTTATGTCTAAAAGACAAAATATTTTAAGTATCATGAAAAAAGAGCTAGAAGATCAGGTAATCCTGCTATTTGAATTTTAAGCTTCAACCTAATCTCACACAGCATTTAACTTCTACAAACTTTAAACCCTTTTCTTTTACTTTTATTTGCCCCATCTCTATTCCCTAAACTTAATCTCACAATCAGATCTCAGCATAGGAGATTAATTCCTATCTCAGGTGCATAATTTTTTATTTTAATATTGGAATTTGGAATCTCTCCCCATTCACATGAGTTTTCCTGGAGAATTCTGTAACCTCTTGGTTGGTAGTCACAGAAAAACCGGCAGCTCCAATATCCCTGTATTTCTCTCCTACCTGTTTGTTGAAATTTGGGATTTCCCCACTTTTTGTGCAGGGATTTTGATATACAGAGGAAACCATGATTTTTGCTTTTCGTCTTTGCTTCTCATCCCACTCATCAATGTTTTGTAATTTCTTTGTGATATCAAGTCAGCTCTTGGTTATAGAATTAACTTTTAAAAGTCCTTGTTTCACTAAGTCCTCCTGATCTAGTCCAGAGTACTTCCTCCTTTGATCTCTAATCTTTTTTGGAAAGCAGAGGGGGTTTCCTCTTTTTCCTGTTGAATTTCAAATGCCTTGGGAACATTTAGTGACCTGGGAATGTATTCTTTGATTCCTTGAATTATTATTTCCTTGAGAATCCCCCATTTGTGATCCATCCCTGGGATCATTACTATTTTACTTGGTGTCAACATTTAAAATCTTTTTTAAGCCAACGAGCCTCCCTATCCAGGACCAGAAGAATACTCTTTTTCCTAAATGGCCATAGCTGCCCTCCTAATCACTCCCCTATGAATAAGATATTCATTAGAGACATCATTTCAGTCCAGGTATAAAAGTCCTTAAATTTGCTCCAACTTTTCTTCTAAAAGTGACTTCATTTAACTGCCCTATTACCTATTCATTCTCCTGGTACTTATCTGAACCAAATCTGAGACAAATAAAAAGAAATTTCTTTTTTTTTTTCTTGTCCTTAGTCCAAGAGCCCAAGGGTTCCAAAGCCTTAACATTCTCCCCAATATACTATCTGCGGAATGTCACAGGGAACCTCTTAGGCTACCCCTTCCCTATATCTAGACTTTTTACTTCCCATTTTTGACCTGTCACCCTGTCTCGGTTTCCTGTGTACTCATTCCCCGCTTTCGGCCATTGGATGTTTCTTGCGTATGTGTTCAAGCTCCTATAATGGAGATTTCTTGCACATCCCCTGTGGATTTCCTGAGAACTCAACCTCCTCCTGCTGGAAATTGCTTGCACATCCCAGGACTCGCTTTGTTCACACACACTCGACCTCCAACAATACCCAACCACCTAGATGGTACTTGAAATTCCATTTTTCTACCTTGGCTCATGCACAAGTTTGCCTAATTACCACAGTACCAGATTTTTCTTCCGTGTCACCTTTTTCTGCCTTCCAGATAACAGTCTCAGGCTTTTCTGTGGCTTCAGCAGGCAGATGGGGTATCTGGACAGAGAGGGCCAACTGAAATTCTGTAGGATGCATCTCCTCCTCTGCCAGATCCCCTACTCCAGCAGGCACCCAGATCCCAGAAAAGACCCCAAGTTGTGAGAAACAACCTCACATGTCCCATTAAAGGACGGACTCAGATTCAGGAAATGCAGTGAAAGTGAGATTTTACTAATGCTTTTGCAAGATCGGGTGCCTGGTGGGCCAGCACAATCAGTGCAGTTTTATTTTTTAAAATTTATTTTTATTTATTTATTATTTATTTTTATTCCCTAGTAAGCAGATCTCTACCCCAATTTCTCATTGTCTGGGTACCATGATATTAGAATCTTCCTGGCATTTGCTTTAACTATTTTGGCCACTCCTAACATCCTGTTTGCCTAAGAACTTTTCAGGTGCATGTAAACTCACTGTTATGCTGGCTAGCTACTGTTAACTTTCCACACATCTGCAAGCTATTATGCGAGCTAGTTATCTACTCACAGCTAAACACCTTAATTTGAAAATGAACCCAGGGACCAGCAAAGTGGCGCAGCAGGTTAAAGCCCTGGCCTGAAGTGCCGGCACCTCATATGGGCGCCGGTTCAAGTCCCAGCTGCTCCTATTCCGATCCCGCTCTGCCCTGGCCTGAGAAAGCAGTAGAAGATGGCCCAAGTCCTTGGGCTCCTGCACCCGCATGGGAGACCCAGAAGAAGCTCCTGGTTCCTGGCTTTGGATCAGTGCAGCTCCGGCCATTGTGGCCATCTGGGGAGTGAACCAGTGGATGGAAGACCTCTCTCTCTCTGTCTCTACCTCTCTGTAACTCTTTCAAATAAAATAAATCCTAAAAAAAAAAAAAAAAAGAAAATGAACTGAATAGTTACTTCTCACAGTATTGAACTCTTGTTCTATCACTGTGGAAAGATGCAGGATTGCCTTTGCCAACCTTCTGTTTCAAAACTTGAAGATAAGGTCCTCAGCACTAAAAAGGATGTGGAGAAGCAATAACAGCTTATGTGCTATGCAGTCTTATTTGACATGTTTATGTGGCATTTTCTTATTCATAAAGGAGCCCAAGTTTGTAATTTGGTTAACATTTGAGGGGGAGTATTTTTGTGACAGAAGGAACTAGGTATTTAAATCTGCAATGTCCTAACCATTTAGGTTGGAGCCCCTTTTATAGCTTCTTTCCACATATGATAGAAAGATCATAATTTTTCATGGACAAGATCAGAGTAGAACCCTGAAGTCCCCAGGTCCAGTGTGTTTCATAACCTTTGTCATGGATCATGGAAGTTGCACATCTCCATTTTCCATGTACTCCTGTTAATTAGTAAGAGCAGAACATGTGAACTATTTGACATAAGAAGCTGACAGTCGGCTTTGGGAGCTGTAAGGCTTGGTTTTGTCACCTAACAAAGTCAGTCTGGAGTTTGAGTCTACGCATCCAAAATTATGGAGTTTGGTAGCTTGATTAGAGAAGTAGCTGCTCTACCCCAGCTCATGCAAGACTTTCTGTGATCAGAAGAAACATTTGGAGATTTGGCAAAAGTTTATGTCATAAAAGGCTATTCTAGAAAAGTTTATGACCTTCATGAAGGTTTGAGAGTGCTGCTGGTATAATCAAATCATATAAATTGATTCCATTATTGTTTTGGTTTGTCAACCACGAAGGATTTGGTACCATGTCTTTTTTCAGTACAAAGGGGAAAAAATCCCTTCTAAAATTTTCACCTGAGCAAAGGACAATATTTGAGATTTATAGTTTTTTCCAGACCAAATGAACTTACTAGAAAGAAGGGAAGAATGAAGTTTTTCTGCTCATAGATACTATACCACTTCATTTATCCATCTTCCATATAGTTACTTTACCAGTTGTATACACTGCAGGAATTAAAAACAACTTCAGGTTTTTTCACGTGGTGTAGGTGTTCATCAGCACTGAGACTGATTGGTTAATAAGACCCGGTTTTGGAAAACTTGTTGAAGGAGGAATTAGGTTTGTGCCTGACATGTTTACAAAAAAGTAAGGTTTGTAAGAGAGAGACACAGATTAAAAGGGAAACTTAGTGGAAGGTCATAGACAGATTAGGTTGATATGTAATATGCAGTCAACTTTTCAAAAAACAGGGAAAGGGAAAGTTTTATTTACAAAGAAGTTTTTTTCCATTTTCTTTTCTCAGGGAAGAGAGACTTAAAAGTTGAGAAATAGATGAAAATCAAGTTTCTCAGTCTATGATCTTGGGGAAAGCTGTGTACTTTGTGATGTCATCTGCTTCTAGAATCTTGGTATTGTTATGCAGTCATCAGTAGGAATGGTCTTCTGGTGTCCTGGGAGCAGTGGTCTGTTTCTAGCTTATTGTGGTTCCCATGAACCCAGGAGGAGTTTCTTATAATTTGATGACAGTGTAGGTGGTTGGTAGTACTTCGTGAAGTCAGTCCCAGCAAGGTAACAGTACATGCTTTCTTCTAAAAATCTGGATGTCTATCTGATCTTTTGGTTAAAAAAGAACAAAGTTTGTGAGTTGACGGAGGCCACACCTTTTTGGTGTCATGTGTTATTACTTAATATGCTCTAAGTAAACTAGTTAGTTCTTGTATCTAGCAAGGCAAATTGCTCACTCAAGTCTCCATACTGTTTACTCAATCCAGGAATGGTAAATGTTAAAATATAGCCTTGGCAGCTCATGACAAGAGCCTAGGGTGATTACTGATGCCAGAAACAAGAGTGTCAATTTGTTCAGTCAACAACAGGAATCACTGTGCACTTACTCCTCATGTAGGATCTTTGTCCTTAGTGTGCTGTACATTGAGATTTAATGCTATAACTAGTACTCAAACAGTATTTTTCACTTTATGTTTCTGTGTGGGAGCAAACTGTTGAAATCTTTACTTAATGTATGCTAAACTGATCTTCCGTATCTAAAGAGAATCGAAAATGAATCTTGATGTGAATGGAAGTGGAGAGGGAGTGGGAAAGGGGAGGGTTGCGGGTGGGAGGGACGTTATGGGGGGAAAGCCATTGTAATCCATAAGCTGTACTTTGGAAATTTATATTCATTAAATAAAAGTTAAAAAAAAATCAGTAGATAAAAGTGGCCAAAAACTATTTCTAAAGGAGTTTGTCTGTCCCCTGATTGGAGAACTTGACATTTTTATTAGGACCAAAGGTAATACTTTTAGCCATTAAGTTCAGTTTCTTGAAAGATTTTTTTTTCTGAAATTCATTTCATTTCCAGATTTTTACATTACATTTGCCGTAATGATTAAGGATGAGTGAAGTATGAAATTT
Source organism: Oryctolagus cuniculus (assembly GCF_051225735.1). Lineage (NCBI taxonomy): Eukaryota > Metazoa > Chordata > Mammalia > Lagomorpha > Leporidae > Oryctolagus > Oryctolagus cuniculus. The sequence goes on from NC_142869.1 coordinate 159,927,743, forward strand.
TTAGGGGCTTCCCGGACTTTTCACAAGGAAGTGGTTATTTCTGCTGAAAAATGAGTTCCTTCATCTGATTCATCTGAAAAAATTAGGAAAACTTTCAGTTTTTAATTTCTTTACCCTCGTCCTGTTGTCAACACATCTAGTTGGATAGCATTCGGCCATTCACCAAACTTGTGAAAAATAAAGTGTAAATAAATAAATAAATTTGGCGTATCATGGGACAGTCTGGGCCTTGGAGGATTCCTGAGCATATGTTGATTATCTCCAGAAATTTGGTGATATTTACAAGTAGTGCACTGGGAAATAATTTGATCAGAAATTGGCTGCCAGGGTAAGCCAATTGTCTTTTAGTTTCTCAGTTCTCTCTTAACTGCACATATGGTCCATCTGATGACCCAAAAAGTAAATAAATAAGTATATAAATATAAGGAGCTTATAGTAAGTATGTTTTACTCAATGTATGAATCATCTGAAAAGTGTTTGTTATCTTATGTACCCAATTGCTTTTCTTCGTATGGTGAGACATTTGCCTGATTATTGGTAATATTGATCTGGGATAAAATTTATAAGTTGGGTGGAAAAAGGATAGGTGAATCCATTTTCATGTGCATATTTAACAGCCCTGTTAGCCCTGTTGTTCCCTAGAAATACAGTATCAGCTTTTATCAGTGACAGGAAGCTAAGCACTGTGATCACAGAACCAGGATTGGCCTGAAAGCCAAGCACGACTGAGTTCAGCCTGGGATTAGACAAGAGGCATTGCAGAGAGCTTCCCTAGTAAAGCTATGATATTTATAATAAGCATCTTGTATGTAGCAGCTCTTCAAGTCTTGCTTCAGTTACTACTGTCCAGTCATACCTGGGTGTGTCAGCCTCATGCTTGGCAGTAGAAGGCATACTTGTCTGAAGAATGCTTGAGCTCTGTAGCCTTTGGATGATACACTTTGGTTTCTGCTGTGCATCTGTATTCTACAGTGTTGTCATTGACCATAATTTTGAATTTACTGGAATTTCAAGTGCATCAAGTTCATTTATTTAATTAACTAATTGACTGGGTTAGTTTGGGCAGGAGGAGGGACTGACAAAGATTCTCTCCTTGACCAGACTCTATCCAGGCTCATCTGGGCATTCTTCTTGATGAGGTCTCCATCCCTGGGCTTCTGTATTCAAACTTTTAAGGCCCTTTACTAGCATGGATCCCTCTGAGTTGGTTTAGCAAGAATTCCCCATCTTCCACATGGTACCGTGTTTGATATCTTGTGGCTCTTCATCCTCCAACATCTCCCAGTTAATATCTGATCACCCTGGCCTGTCTTCAGCAAAATCAAGTCAGGTCAGGTTGTTTGCAATCCCCACTTTATTTCTGTTGTTTCACCTTAATGAGCTTCTGCTGACCCTCACCCTGCTTCTTGGCTATAAATTACCAATTTTCCCTGTTTTATTTGGTATTAAAAACAGTTCTAAGCCATGGTTTTATTTCTCCTATTGGAATAGTTTTTCTCGAAAATTTCTGCTTTGTATGGTTTAACCACTGCTAGCTCTATATTTTGGATAACTTCATGGCTTCTGATGGTTATGCTTAAACTTTTTCATGTTCAAGTGTTACCGTTGGCCATGATTTTGAGTTTAGTGAAATTTAATGAGCACATCTAGAATGTATCTGTGGAGTTTAAAACTGAGTGTCTCTGAAAATTGAGCAATAATCTAGTCCTATAGCTAAAGTTCTATTTGTTAAATATTCTTTAATTAGCCCTGGGTTCTTACAAAGATTTTGGATACCGAATGGTATTTACATTCTATCAGAGTAATTCTCCTCCAAGAATAAGATAAATTATTTTATTAATTTCAACAAAACACCCTTCGTACCTAGGTATCATTCATTTCTAAAAGCCAAGGTATTAACATTTTTACTGCATATCAATCTGATTGGCTTGAGGATCAATATTTAGAATTCAAGTTTAATCAGATGATGATTTTTCAGCTTCTTAGATATATTATTTCCTGGTTATAGTAGAATAGACAAATTTACTGCATGAATTGAACATGTATGAAGTATATCTGTATGTCCCACCATAGCAACTAAAAAATTTTGGTTCAGGAACTACTCTTGAGGGATTTCATTATTTATTTGTCTCTCTATTTCTCCTTTCTCTTTCCATCCTAGGGAAAAGGAGCATAATTCGAAAACTAGTATTTTCCCATAGTAACAAATATCAAATGTGACTTTCTTTATAATTTTGAAAATATGAATTCTTATTTATTTATTTTGTAAGGAGAAATTATTTTTACTGTTAGTGTAAATACTGTGCATTCTTAAGTGCCTTAAAGTTCATTCTTCATCAGTGTGACACTGTAGAAATCTGTCATTAATGTAACAAAGTGCTTAGCAATCAATACAACAGCAAGAGGACTTGGTTTTACCATTGGATTCAAACTCACTTCAAATGCTAATAAGATTTTATAACATTCTTATGTTAATTTACCATCTTTGTTATCTTCTCTGCCATGGCATTTGAAATTGCTTGGATTAAAACACACATACACACACACAACACACTAAGCACACACACGTTTCTGCTCCCCATCACACACTAACATATCAATATGATTAAGTCTTTCTTTAATTGACTGGGCAAAGGCCTGCCTTTTCTCATCTGACAGGTTAAAAACTGCAAAGCTATCAGACTGGATCAACTTCTGACTTACTGATGTCTTAGGGAAAAACTTTAAAAATTTTACTTCAAAAGTAAGTGATCATTTTTTCTTTATAGCATAGCCTAGTGGGGCAAATAATGTATGCATTTCTGAAAAATGATTAGAAATTATGTAATGTGGCTCCTTTTTATGATGAACTTCTTCAGTGTTGAGAGTAGTTTTTCTGGCAGAATATTGTGCCTGGTAGTAGTTATGCAAAGTAAGATAAGCAATTTCTTTAGCTTTGAGAATTCTATGCCACTCATAACATATCCAGGACAATACTGACAAAATTAAGGTGAAAGCAAAAGAAACCCAGAGAGAATAATAATAATAATGAGAATATTAACAAAGAAAAAAAGGAAAAAGAAATTGATATAATGCTATTTAAGGTGGCATTAACTTATTTTATAGAAACAAATGTATGATATCATGATATCTGGGACCAGTGTTATGGCACAGAGGGTTAAGCTGATGCCACTTGCAATGCCAGCAAGTCAGTTCCAGTCCTGACTACTTCAATTCCAATCCAGCTCCCTGCTTATGAGCCTGCGAAAGAAACAGAAGAAACCCAAGTGGTCCGGCCTCTGCCACTCATGTGGGAGGCCGGGATGGAGTTTTAGGCTCACATACACACTCACTCCTTCACACACACACTGCCTTTCAAATAAACAAATAAATCTTTTAAAAATAGAAAGTTTATGATATCTATTTCTTTCTTTATTTTTTTTCACAGGCAGAGTTAGAGAGAAAGGTCTTCCTTCTGTTGGTTCACCCCACCAAATGGCGCTATGGCCTACGCGCTGCACTGATCCGAAGCCAGGAGCCAGGTGCTTCCTCCTGGTCTCCCATGCGGGTGCAGGGCCCAAGCACTTGGGCCATCCTCCACTGCCCTCCTGGGCCACAGCAGAGAGCTGGCCTGGAAGAGGAGCAACCGGGACAGAATCCGGCGCCCCAACCGGGACTAGAACCCGGTGTGCCAGCGCCGCAGGCAGATGATTAGCCAAGCGAGCTGCGGCGCCAGCCATGATATCTATTTCTTACCAAATTACCTATGAAATATCACAGCTTAGGAAGAAATTTCCTACAGAAGGTTCTAGCTCACAATCTCCTTCCTAAAAACCCATGTGAATTTTTCTGTTTAATGAAGAAAGTTGCATGGTTTTTGCTTCATGGGGTATTGTGCTGGTCTCTATCTTTTTCAAAACTCTGTTTGGATTCAAAACTTACCTTCAGTATTATTCTCCTAATGTCAAGTGCTATTTGCTTAGTATTGTGACTATGCCTTGAGCATGTTTGAGCTGTTTTACAGACTATAGATTATGAATGAGTTAAGCCTTTTCTAAAAAAAAAATTTGTTTGTTCTATTTCAAAGGCAGAATGACAGAGAGAAAGAGAGAGAGAGAGAGATATCTCTTCCATCTGCCGATTAACTTCCCGATACCCACAATAGTCAGGGCGGGGCCAGGCTGAAGTCAGGAACCAGGAACTCCATTCAGGTCTCCCATGTAGATGGCAGGGGCCCAAGCTGCCTTGAAAGATGCATTAGCAAGAAGCTAGATTGGAAACAGAGCAGCAGAACCTGAAAGAACGTTCTGAGATGGAACACTGGCGTCACAAGTGGTGGCTTAACTACTCACCACAAAGTCAGTCCCATGATTTAAACGTTGGAACTCTCTCCATCACCTCCTACCCCTTCAGTAATGTTAGGTACTCCTTTCAGCAAGGTTATAATCTTGCCTTTATCTGTATTTGCCTTTATTTCTGAAATTTTTACCTTTATATTTGTAATAATTTGTATTCAAAATCTATAACAAGCTGGCACCGCAACGGTCGGAGCTGCACCGATCCGAAGCCAGGAGCCAGGAGCTTCATCCGGGTCTGCCACATGGGTGCAGGGGCCCAAGGACTTGGGCCATCTTCCAGTGCTTTCCCAGGCCATAGCAGAGAGCTGGATCAGAAGAGGAGCAGCCAAGAATAGAACCAGTGCCCAAATGGGATGCTGGTGCTTCAGGCCAGGGCTTTAACTCGCTGAACCACAGCGCCGGCCCCGATGTATACTTCTGACTTGCTAATCATTTATCCAACTATCATCTAGTTTCTCAAATAAAAAGTGGGAACAAAATAAAATTTGATGCCAGCAATTATTTTTCTAGCACAGATTTAAAGCTCAGCTTCTCTTTTGGCTAGGAATGGACATCATCATAAATTTGTATACTCTTCTTTTTTGGAATACAAGGTATTTGGCTTTTTAAAAATATATTAAATTATGTATATTTAAGTTATACAACATAATGTTTTGGGAAGATTATGATATTTGAATTTCATTTTTATTTATTTGAAAAGAGCAGAGTGACAAAGAGAGAAACACAGAGATCTTCCATCCACTGGTTCACTCTCCAAATGGCCACAACAGAAGCAGCCAAGCAAGGCCAGGAGCTTGACATTCCCTCTGAGTCTCCCATGTGTGTGGCAATGGTACAAACACTCGCACCATCTTCTGCTTTCTCATGCAGGGAACTAGATCAGCAGTGAGGCAACCAGGACTTGAACCAGCTCTCCAACTTGGGATGTGGGCATCACAAGGGACAGCTTAACTCATTGAGACACAGGGTTGGCTCCCAGCTTAGTGTTTTTTTCCTTATACTTTATGTTTTTTTTTTTTTTCATGGAAATGTGATAGTAATACAAAGAGAGAAGATTCAATATAGGTAAGCAAAAGAGTGCAAATCAGAATAGAAAAAGTCCAACAAGAGAGCCAAATTTCTTGGTTTAATTCTTTGCTATTCTTTCCACAACAGATGCCTTATTTCCATACAAGTGCTTTCCCTCCAGAGAATCACAGATTGTCTCCAGAATCAAGAGTCTCTGTATGGGTTAGCTCCATGGAATTAAGAACTGAACTAGGTACCATCATCTTGCCATTAGAATTGTTATAGATTTTTTTTTTTTGACAGGCAGAGTGGACAGTGAGAGAGAGAGACAGAGAGAAAGGTCTTCCTTTGCCGTTGGTTCACCCTCCAATGGCCGCCGCGGCTGGCACGCTGCGGCCAGCGCACCATGCTGATCCGATGGCAGGAACCAGGTGCTTCTCCTGGTCTCCCATGGGGTGCAGGGCCCAAGCTCTTGGGCCATCCTCCACTGCACTCCCTGGCCATAGCAGAGAGCTGGCCTGGAAGAGGGGCAACCGGGACAGAATCCAGCGCCCCGACCGGGTCTAGAACCCGGTGTGCCAGCGCTGCTAGGCGGAGGATTAGCCTGTTGAGTTGCGGCCATCTGGGGAGTGAACTAGCAGTTGGAAGACCTCTCTCTCTGTCTCTACCTCTCTCTGTAACTCTGTCTTTCAAATAAATAAAATAAATCTTTTTTTTTTTTTTGAGTACACATATCAAGTCACTGTTTCTCATAGTGTACATTTCACTTCAACAAGTTTACCCTTTGGTGCTCAGTTAGTTGTCGCTGATCAGGGAGAACATATATTTGTCCCTTTGGGACTGGCTTAATTCACTCAGCATGATGTTGTCCTGACGGTTGATGTACAATGTAATACTTTATCCATTTTAGTATTTTTTTTTTGTTCTAGTACCATTGGTTGAACTCTGTAATTAACACACAATTATTCTTAGGTGTTTAAATTTTAACTGAAAAGTGATCCCTGTTAGGAATTTGGAAAACATTATGCTGAGTGAAATAAGCCAATCCCAAAGGGACAAATACCACTTGTTCTCCTTGATAGGTGACAACTAACTGAGCACCAAAAGGGAAACCTGTTAAAGTGAAATGAACACTATGAGAAATGGTGACTTGATCAGCCCACACCCTGACTGTTGATGAGCAACTTAATATGTTATCCCTCTTAGAATTTTTTTGTTTGTTCTACTTAATACTCTTGGTTGAATACTGTAATCAATACACAACTATTCTTAAGTGCTGAAACTTAACTGAAAAGTGATCGCTGTTAAATATAAGAGTGGGAATAAGAGAGGGAAGAGATGTGCAATTCGGGACATGCTTAAGCTGACTTACCTCAAACGGTAGAGTTAGAAACATACCAGGGGATTCCAATTCAATCAGAGTCGGTGAACTCAGGGGGCTTCCATAGCCTTGGCAGCTTATGACAAGAGCCTAGGGTGATTACTGATGCCAGAAACAAGAGTGTCAATTTGTTCAGTCAACAACAGGAGTCACTGTGCACTTACTCCTCATGTAGGATCTTTGGACCTAGTGTGCTGTACATTGAGATTTAATGCGATAACTAGTACTCAAACAGTATTTTTCACTTTATGTTTCTGTGTGGGAGCAAACTGTTGAAATCTTTACTTAATGTATGCTAAACTGATCTTCTGTATCTAAAGAGAATCGAAAATGAATCTTGATGTGAATGGAAGGGGAGAGGGAGTGGGAAAGGGGAGGGTAGCGGGTGGGAGGGACGTTATGGAGGGGAAGCCATTGTAATCCATAAGCTGTACTTTGGAAATTTATATTCATTAAATAAAAGTTAAAAAAAAAAACAAATTTATGTGGGAAAAAAGTACACATAATAGATGCTCAGAAAATATGAATATTTCATACTTCTAAATTGTTAAAAATTCTTTAAGCATGTGTTTACATGATTTTGTATGACACAATTTATAGTGTGTATTTTCATACTTTAATTCACATGGTACTTCACATAGTAAAATACTTTACACAAACATCTTTTTTTTGCTACACTGTTTTTATAACTAGCTTGATGTCTACATAAATTTTTTCATCTTTGACTTTTGAATTTGCTTTTAGTATTTCCTCATTTTCTAGATGCTACAATATGTAGTGTTGAATTTCTACATATGTGAATATCTACACATAGCTTTCTGATCTATATTACAAAATAATGTTGGATTTCCCTCAGACATGGGATTTGTGGCTCAAAAGATTTAGCCAGCATATGTTCTGGTGATAAAATTATTTTACAAAAGGAATACGAATTTTACTTTAAAGGTATTCGAAACTTAAGCTTCAGGATCTATTTCAAGAGAAAATGTGTCCTGCTTCCCCCGCAGGATCATTCTCTCCCTTTTATTCTATCCTTCATTATTTGCTTACACTGGTCTTATTTGTGAAATCTCTTCGACACTTACCCTATCTTTTTTGATCGGTTGTGTATTTATATTTATCACTTTACAGCAGACTCATAGAATGGCAAACGCCCAAAACAGCACTCCTGCCTCAGAATCAACCCTTGGGACATTCGGAGCTGGCTAAAAGGTTCATGAGAGTCTCACAGGCATGGAAAGCCATGACACGGTGGCCAAAAAACAATCTAAATGAAAGATCCTGGTGAACAAGACCCCAGCAGAAGGAACAGGCCATCAAGGAGAGAGGCACCTTTCTCTGAAGGGAGGAAGGAACCTCCACTGTGATACGGCCTTGACTAAACAAATTCAGAGTTGGTGAACTCAAGGGGCTTCCATAGCCTAGACAGCTCCTAGCAAGAGTCTCGGGTGATTGCTGACGTCATAAATAAGAGTGCCAATTGTTAAATCAACAACAGGAGTCACTGGGTACATGCTCCCCACGTAGGATCTCTGTCCTTAATGTGTTTTACTATGAAACTTAAAAACAACACTACTAGTCAAACAATACCCTATACCTTGTGCGGTTGTGTGAGTGCAGCCTGTTGAAATCCTTGCTTAGTATATACTAAGTTGATCTTCAGTATATGAAGGTGATTGAAAATGAAACTCGATGAAGGGCGGGATGGGAGAGGGAGTGGGAGAGGGGAGGGCCGCGGGAGGGAGGGAGGTTGTGGGGGGGGAAGCCACAACAATACAAAAGTTGCACTTTGTAAATTCACATTTATTAAATAAAAAAAGAAATTATAAATTAAAAAAAAGAAAAAAAAGAGAAAATGTGGAGTTTTTTAAGGGGTGCCGATGACTTGCTTATGCTCTAGGAAGACACTGGAACCAGCTCATTTCTTGCCTTGATACTACTGATGGTAGGTTGGTGGTTGGCATTTGAAAGCAGACTTCCTGGAAGGTTCCAGTGTTGGGACTTAGTATATCAGAGCCTTAGCAAAAGTGCTTTAAGAAGCAGATATCCACACTGTGGGCAACAGGGACAATTAGGATGCAACTTTAATAGGTATAAATTGAGTAGAAAAGGTTGAATGTCCCTTACCTGATTTTGAGTGAAAAAATGTTTCTGAAAAGAATTTAATCTTGAATTTTGGAATATTTGCATATACATAATGAGATATTCTAAGGATAAGACCCTAATCTAAACAAATTTATTTTTGTCTCATTCAAACCTTATACATGTAGCTGGAAAATAATTTTAGATAATATGTTTAATAACTTTATGGATGAAATAAAGTTTCCTAGTGTGGAATTCTCTGTGACATCACATTGGCAATCAAAAGCTTTTGGGTTTTGAGGCATTGCAGATTTCAGATTTTCAGATGGAGGATGCTTAAAATGTACTCTAATGGAAAGATAAGGCCAGAGGTTATGTGAGGTTTAATCAGCTAAAATTTTCTATGGAGATTAGGTTCTCTCTTATATTTTTTTTAAAGAAAGATGTTATTTTAAATGCAAACTTCTAGGTCTTCCCCAATTCTGTTCCCAAGGCTTATCCGAAAAGTCTCACTAAATAAGAGATATTTTATTCAATCAATTTTGAATTCTAGAAGTGCTTATTTTTTTTTTTTTTTGACAGGCAGAGTGGACAGTGAGAGAGAGAGACAGAGAGAAAGGTCTTCCTTTGCCGTTGGTTCACCCTCCAACGCTTATTTTTAAAAAAATATTTATTTATTTATTTATTTATTTATTTATTTATTTATAAGACAGGGTTACAGAGATTGAGAGACAAAGACACACACACACACAGAAAGAGAGAGAGAGGGAGAGAGAGAGAGAGAGAGAGAGAATCTTCCATTTGCTTGTTTACTTTCCAAATGCCCACAGTAGTTGAGATTGGGTCATGCAAAGCCAGAAGCCTAGAACTCTATCTGGGTCTCCCATGTGGGTGCCAGGGACCCAAGCACTTGATTCATCCTCTGCTGGTTTCCCAGGTGCATTAGCAGGGTGTTGAACAGGAAATGGAGCAGCTGGGACTTCCATAGGTACTCTGATATGGGACAGGGGCTTTGCAAGCAGCAGTCACACTCTCTGTGCATCATTGCTGGCCCTCTCACGTTTTTCTCATATAAAATGACCATGTGGAAACTAGATTTGAATGTTAATTCCAATAAACCTAGCCTGTTCCTTCCCTGAAATGTAGGGGAAGTGAATCCTTTGGCATTGCCTTCTCCTACTCCCTGCCATTTAGGCATTGGTGTTGGTATTTTGCATTTGAAAGGAGTTAATTTTATTTCTCCCAATATTACTTCAGGTGAAGATTTTCTAGGTCCCAATTAAGAGAGTTTATAAGGGCTTATACCACGAAAATCTTCACATATTCTAAACATGTATGAAAAATTCATTACCTGTAAAATAAAGATCATACTGGTTCTTAATATTGCATTTTATTCTATGGTATATTCTCATTAAAATAATATATTTTTCAGTGATGGACATGAATGTATTTTTTGCAATGGTAAGGACACACATTCCTTGGAAGAGTGGTAAAATTCTCATTGTACCTTCACATGGCAGCATGCTACTAATCTGGTTAAAAAGAAAAATTCTAATTTACTCCTAATACTGAATATTTCATCTATAAACAGAGCATTTAATTATATCTTCTTGTGGATAATTTTTGCAAACATCAAATGATGAATTATACATAGTTTAATTTCTTCTCCTTAGCTCAGACCATTTTATACCACAAAATTTGCTGTAATATTTTGTTTTATGACAATTGAAATTTGTGCTCATTTATCAAGCACTATAATAAGACCAAAATTCATATATTACTGTTATAATGCTAGACTAGAGCCAATCATTTTTAGTAAAGACACAAAGAAGGAAAGTTTTTATTACATGGTTTACTAACTTTAGACATGAGAGTACAATATTGTAAGATTTGATTAAGCAGTGTTCCAAAGAGTGCTTGTCGTTTGCTAAGAGTTTTTGGTAGGTTTAATAGTTTCAACCAAACTTTCAAATGGCAGAAGTAACTTTTCCTTCCTTCTTTATTGTCACCTTTTCAAAAAAAAGGAAAGAAAAGAAAGGTGAAATTTCACAATTTGGTAACAGTTGTTTCATATATATGGGAGACTACTACAAAGTGGTTTTCCAATAAGAATAAAAACTTCAACTGGAATTTATTTTAATTAATGGGGTTTTAGTAAGGCATTGCACACCTGGGAAGGCAGGAGGAAAAATGTTTTTTTTAAAAAAGATCTATTTATTTATATAAAAGGAGAGCTAGAGAGGCAGAGAAAAAGAGAGAGGGAGAGAGAGAGATTTTTCTTCCCCTCGTTCACTCCTCAGATGGCCTCAATAGTTGGAGCTGGGCCAGGTTCACCAGTGCTTATCCCACTGCACCACAATGCCAGCCACAAAATAGCTACTTCCACCCATCTTGTAGGCCCACTAATGATTTCAGAAGATGAGACAAACATTAACTATTATAGATCTTGTGTCATAGGTAGAGGTAAATAATTGTATTGATTCAAACATAGGAGTAGGTCTTTCACCTTCTAAAATTGAATTACATTCTTTGTGCTTAAAGTTAAGAACTTGGTAAAGCTTACATTCTTGGCAGCATAATCTTAGCAGTTTATTCCATACTTTTTTTTTTAGTTACAGATGATGCAACTTGCAAAACATTCCTGAAACATGAAATAAGAAGAATAACATTTAAATGAAACATAACCATTGTACCTCTTTAACAATCAAAGTGGTTTCATTGCACTATCTTTTGTCTATGTTTGTATCTTGTGGAAAATATTTGGTAAACCAAAGCAAGTAAGAAGAAATAGGTGTTTTCCATAGTCATTACTCTTTGCAATGGGAGTGCTGAAATTCAAGCATATCTTTTTTGGAAGTGCTGTTGAGTTTAATAGAGCATTCCAAATACTGTATATCTTCCTTCTGATTCCATGTTGCTTGACCGCGAATTTCAGAGCACCTCCTGTTATCCCAAATGTGCCCTTTTTGTGGGCCTGGAATGCCCCAACTGAACTTTGTCTTGGAAAGTCTGGTGAACCACTAGATACGAGCCTGTTCTCTTTATTTGGAAGTCCTTCAAAAGACAAGACAGGACAAGGCATTACAATATTCTATGTTGATAGACTTGGCTACTACCCTCATATAGATTCGAAAAACGTAAGTGTGCATGGAGGAATTCCCCAACTGGGGCCCTTACAACAGCATTTGGACAAAGCTAAGAAAGACATTTTATATTATATGCCAACAGACAATGTAGGTTTGGCTGTCATTGACTGGGAAGAGTGGCGGCCCACCTGGCTAAGAAACTGGAAGCCTAAGGATATTTACAGGATTAAGTCTATTGAGTTGGTTCAACAACAAAATCCACAAATTAATCTTACAGAAGCTACCAAGCTAGCCAAAATAGAATTTGAAAAAGCAGGAAAATGTTTCATGGAAGAGACTTTAAAGTTGGGAAGATTATTTCGGCCAAATCACTTCTGGGGTTATTATCTTTTTCCTGATTGTTACAACCATAACTATGATAAACCCAACTATAAAGGGATCTGTTTTGATATAGAAAAGAAGAGAAATGATGATCTCGACTGGTTGTGGAAGGAAAGCACTGCCCTTTTCCCATCCGTTTATTTGAAGAGCAGCTTACAGTCTTCTCCAAAAGCTGCATTGTTTGTCCGTAATCGTGTACAGGAAGCTATTAGGGTTTCTGAAGTACCTAATGCTAAAAGCCCACTTCCAATTTTTGTGTATACTCGACTAGTTTTTACTGATAAAATATTTCAGTTCCTTTCTCAGGTGAGTACATCAAGTTATCAAGGCTATGAAATAGTGTCCAGAAATGGTGTTGAAGACAGTATCTTTTTAAAAAAGATTTATTTTATTTACTTGAAAGACAGTTACAGAGAGAGGTAGAGATATAGAGAGAGGTCTTCCATCTGCTGGTTCACTCTCCAGTTGGCCGCAATGGCTGGAGCTGCACCGATCCGAAGCCGGGAGCCAGGAGCTTCCTCTGGGTCTCCCACACGGGTGCAGGGGCCCAAGGACTTGGGCCATCTTCTGCTATCCCAGGCCACAGTAGAGAGCTGAATCACAGCGCCAGCCCCAACAGTATCATTTTTGAAGTGAATTAAATTTTAACATTATTTAGAAATAAGAACACAAATAGTTCTACATCATTACATCATCATGTGAATGCAAAGCAAGAATGTATTTCATCCTTACAGGAATCATACAATCTCTTAGTGACTTTGGAAGATTAGGTAGAATAGATAATAAATTAAACCAGCTTCTTTTTTTCTTTTATGGGTCTGCTCTCTTGTTAATAAAAGTAGTGAAAATAATAGTCTCCAATTTTTTATACTAAGGCAGTGGCTGAATAAAGTAAACAGTGGAGGAATATTTGCTACCTTAGGGTCAGCTTGCTTAGGTTTGTGTTATTGTCCTTTTCATTTTATTCTTATTTATTAGCTCTTTTTATCATATTTTCCAGGATGACCTTGTGAATACAATTGGTGAAATTGTTGCTCTGGGGGCCTCTGGAATTGTAGTATGGGGAAGCCATACTTTAGCACGAAGTATGGTAAGTTTTATTGGTAGGAAGTAGGTGAAATGCTTTTGGTGATTAAGGGAATAAGTGATATGGTTGGCACGTGATAGTCAATTCTCAATGTTTGACTCAAAATATCTGTCTTTGTGTGGTTAAGTTGTAAGATAGAAAACATTGTAACTGTGAGGTGGGCATTTAGTGATTAAGATGGTCATGTTCCATGTCTAAGTATGTCAGTTCAATTCCTGGCTCCAACTCCTGACTCTAGCTTCTTGCTAAAGCAGAAATCGGGAGACAGTATTGCCAACCCAAGAAATTTGGTTTCTCCCACCAGTATGGGAGACCTAGATGGCATTCCTGGTTCCTGACTTTGTCTCCTGCTCAGGTGTTGTGGGCTGGAAAAGTGAACCAGAAGATGGGAGCACTCTCTCTCTGTCTCTCTGTCTCTGTTTCTCTGTCTCTGTCTCTCTGTCTCTCTCTCTCTCTGTGTCTTCCTCTCAAAGTTTAAAAAAAAAAAACACTGTACTTTTTTCCAGTAAGGAAACAAAAACTCAGTGATATTAATATAAATTCTCTAGGCTACATAGCTATTTAGTTGCAAAAATAAGATTACAATCTTAATTTTCAGACATGGTATTTGGGGTTAGAATATAGATTTCTCTGCCTTTATTTCCATTCTCATTTAATTATCCAGATCGGATCTTTAGTTCTCATCTCTTCAATCCTCTTGACTGAGTGCAAGAGTGCAGCTGTCATAATTGCTGTCGAATTGGAGTTGAACTTTTCCTTCTCTGATGGATGGGCAACATTAGTGATAAATGTGCCATGGAAAATGTCAAGTGAAACTCATAGCCCTGGGGTACTATTCTAGGAGCTGTAGAGAATAAACCTTATACTGTAGACTAGAAGAGATGTTTTTGAGGATTATATTCATCCCTTATCACTTATCTAGAGTAGCTGTATTGGTTTTTTTTAAGATTTATTTTATTTATGGAAAGGCAGATTTACAGAGAGAGAAGGAGAGACACACAGAGAGATCTTCCATCTGCTGATTCATTCCCTAAATGGCTGCAACCGCCAGGACTGGTCCAGGCTGAAACCAGGAGCCAGGAGCTTCTTCTGGGTCTTCAACATGGGTGCAAGGATTCAAGCACTTGGGCTGCTTTCCCTGGAACATTATCTAGGAGATGGATTGGATGTGGAGCAACCAGAACTGAAACTGGCACCCATATGGGATGCTAGTGCTGCAGGTCACAGTCCAACCCCACTACACTGCAGCACTGGCCTCCTAGAATAGCTGTATTCTCACTTCAGTTGGAAATACATAACAGCCATCACATTTGTGAAATTCTTTCAAGGTCACTTTAGGTTCTTTTGTCTATTTTTAAAAAATAATTATTGTCTCTGGTTTGATCTGCAGTAAGAAGGAATTACTAAAAACATAATGTCAGATAAATATGCCCCTTTGTACAATATTCCATATATTAGAAAATTTTTTTAGGCTTATAATTCTAAGTATATTCCTAATTTGTTTTACTTGTTTTCCAAAATCCATGAGTTTTTCTTTCAAAGGTCCCATTAATTTCATGAGGGAACACTTGTAAATTCTACATACCACTTCCTTTTTTCTTTCTGAAAGAACTGAGAACTCCACCTTTAACTGTGATAAAGAATGAATCAGGAATCTTCCAATGAGTAGGATGATGTGTTCAACTTTAATATGACAATTTTATATTTGATGACACTGTTTAGAACTGTCCCCTATAGACTTTGTTCAATGTTTTTCTGCTACTTTTCTTAATTTATGTTCACTTTTGAATTCAATAATTACTTTCCCCCTTTGCTATGTAATTTGTAAACATTAGATCCATGAATTATTTGTCATGCTTCCTCTCATTCATTGACAAGTTGAAAAATTGATAATTCCAGGCTCACTTGGAGTTACTGGGAGTTACCAGTACTGACCTAGACAAATTAAGTAAATCACTTCTTTCCATTCCTTTTATTAGACTCAGGTGTATGACAAAGACAGTTCTACTAGTCTTAGCTTGTGAGATCTGATTGTTCTATCAGGAATTTTGTGAATCAGCTGTTAAAAACAGCCAATATTAAAACTTAAATTATAAAAGCTTAAAGTTAAAAAAAGAAAATTAATAAATACTCAATACATCAATTATTTTTTTAAAGATTTTATTTATTTATTTTAGATGTAGACTTACAGAGAGAGAGACAGAGAGAAAGGTCTTCCATCTGTTGGTTCACTCTCCAAATGGCTGCAATGGTCAGAGCTGGGCCTGACCAAGCCAGGAGTCAGAAGCTTCTTCCAGATCTTACACGTGATTGTAGGGGCCTAAGCACTTAGGTCATTCCCCACTGCTTTCCCAGGCCATAGCAGAGAGCTGGATAGGAAGAGGAGCAGCGGGGACAGAACCAGCACCTATATTGGACACCAGCGCCGCAGGTGGAGGTTTAGCCTACTAAACCACAATGCTGGCCTCAATATATCAGTTATTTTACTTCATTAAGCATTGTCTATGCACCTGAGTTTATTTACATCTATTGCATCTTATAAAGGAAATACTATCAAATGGCATAGCACTCCATACCACACTACCATACAGTGTAAGGGTGGTGTACCAACCTCAATTCTGCATGCTGTGATGTCAAGTTGGAAGCTAGAAATTGGCCATGATAGGAGCATTTACACCATAGATATACAAAGGTATTTCAAAAAGTTTATAGAGAATGTGTATTATGAAAATCTATGCTTGGATGTCAAACATTTTTTATGCAAAATGAATTTGGCTTTCAATTATATTTTTCAACACACTTTTTAAAGTACCCTTGTAGACACAAATACTAATAAATCAAACTACATTAAAAGCCAGTTTTAGATTTTTCATAAATAATATTTTATGTAAACTAATCTCAAATCATTCTCTTTACTTTTGTTTTTGCAATATCTTATCTCTGGGGGTTTGAGTAAGCAAGTGCAATATCATCTGATCTTTGTACAAACTCTCACATATACTTGGTACTAGGAAAATAGTGCTGAAGAATATTGACAAAGTCTATGCATTCTTGGAGCGTGTGAGTGATTAGAAACAATATGTAAACAATGAAAACATTTTATTGTGATAGGTGCTTATATCAGTGAGCTTTTTGTTGCTACAGTGAGATACTGGAGGCAAGTAACTTTGTAAAGAGTGAAGGTTTATTCAGCTCTAGTCCAAGGTCAGGCAATTGTATTGGTTTGGTTTAGGATAACGGATGGAAATGGTGGGGAGCAGGCTGAGAAAGGATCCCTTGGTGAACTAAGAAGCAGAGAGAATGGCTGGACCCCCACATCAGTCTTTTATAAAACTTTCTCACAAAAACTACCATCTCATCACATGCTTTCAATGACCTAAATACCTCCCACTAGGCCCCACCTCTGAACATTATGAGAGGATTAAGTTTTCATCCTCTTAGTACCATTAACTTAGGATTCTGAGGTTTACAACTCTGCAGGAATTCAGGGATCAAATCATATGTAAACAATTGCAGTGCTATAAACAGAGAAAGGAGCATCCCAAACATGGGAAGCCTGTCCTGCTAATGAAATAACTATGGTGTGTAAGATAGAATTGGTGGCCGGCACCGTGGCTCAATAGGCTAATCCTCCGCCTGCGGCGCTGGCACACCGGGTTCTAGTCCCGGTTGGGGCGCCGGATTCTGTCCCGGTTGCCTCTCTTCCAGTCCAGCTCTCTGCTGTGGCCCAGGAGTGCAGTGGAGGATGGCCCAAGTGCTTGGGTCCTGCACCCGCGTGGGAGACCAGGAGAAGCACCTGGCTCCTGGCTTCGGATCAGCGCGGTGCGCTGGCTACAGCGCGCCGGCCGTGGCGGCCATTGGAGGGTGAACCAATGGTAAAGGAAGACCTTTCTCTCTGTCTCTCTCTCTCACTGTCCACTCTGCCTGTCAAAAATAAAATAAAAATAAAAATAAATAAAATGATAGAATTGGTGTGGGAGGATTGGATAAGAGAAAGAAGGGTCACACTGCATACAAGTAAAGATTAGTTCAGTTTTATTCTAAATGCCATGTAAGAAGATGGATAGTGTATTAGTTTTCTATTACTTTGCTTCCATAAAATTACAACAAATTGGCCAAAACAACAGAAGTTTACTTCCTGATAATTCTCTATATCAGAAGTCCAACATGGGTCCCAGTGGGCTAAAATTATGGTGTAGGTAGGGTTGCAATCCTTTCTGTGACAGAATCCTCACTTGCTCCTTTGGGATGTTGGTAGATTCAGAGCTGTATTGTAGCAAATGAGATTTCCATTATCTTCCTGGTGATTCACTAAAGGCCATTCCTTCTCCTTGAGGCCCCTACATTCTTTTTTTCATGGCCTTCTTCATCTTTAAGTCAGTAGTGGTGGACTAATACCCTTGTACACTTTGAATATCTCATTTTTCCTCCATCTCATCTTTCTAATTCAGTTGGGAAAGTTTCTACACTTTCAAAGATTCATGTCATTTTATAAAACCAACCTATATATCTCAACATTATCTATTCTTCTCAAGGCCCTTGTTCAGATCTGCAAAATTTATTGTCATGTAAGCTAACATAGGCATAGGTTCTGGGGGACTCAATTGTAGAAATCTTTAGGATGTCATTTTTATGTAAATGATAAACATTATAACCTCAAAGAAGGTAACAAGAAACAGAGTCAAGTAGAAATTGCCCAGATCCCTTGACTTGCCTGCTGACACCCACTTCCTTTGATCTGTGAAGACTAGCACAGGCAGCTCACTCCATGGATCTATTGATCATGAAGAAAGAAACTATCTTCAATGTTTTAAGAAGACAGTATTCAGGTTTTAGAACATACTGCTTTTAAGAGGAATCATTTCAGCTACTCATCATTCATATTCTGCCAGAGCTGTAGAAAAGTCATCATTATTCACATATAATTTGACTCTGTGATATTTTATATAAAAAATGTACTCAGTTGAGTCTGTTTAGCTGTTTTAAGCTGGTAATTTAGAAATCCTTTTTGATGCTGTTTAAACTTGTCTGACAAATGTCACATTCATTTCATTTATTTGTAATTTATTGAGGTTAAAGTTATCTGAAAATATGCTGGGCCCTTTGTTAAGAGTATATGCATTGGCCGGTGCCGCGGCTCACTAGGCTAATCCTCCGACTTGCGGCGCCGGCACACCGGGTTCTAGTCCCGGTCGGGGCGCCGGATTCTGTCCCGGTTGCCCCTCTTCCAGGCCAGCTCTCTTCTGTGGCCAGGGAGTGGCCGTGGCGGCCATTAAGGGTGAACCAACGGCAAAGGAAGACCTTTCTCTCTGTCTCTCTCTCTCTCACTGTCCACTCTGCCTGTCAAAAAAAAAAAAAAAAAGAGAGAGAGAGAGAGAGAGTATATGCATTGTATCTTTTGATTTTCACAACAACCCTGTAAGATAGGCTCCAAAATTATCTTTATTTTAATAGATGATGAAACTGAAGGATAAATGAATGGATTGATTTTACCTATGTCACCCAGAAAGGAAACTAAGGATTAGAAGGATTAGAAGGATTTAAGATTTCCAGGTTCATATAGCTAGTCATTAATGGAACTGAGACTCTGATTGGGACAAATGGACACCAGAGCCCATACTCTAACAACTGTGCCATTCAGTCTTCCTGATTTGTTTGGATTAATGAGGAAGATCAAGGCTAGGACAGGTTAAGCATCAATGAATCACTTATTCAGTGGCATGAGATGACACGTGAAACTTAAGAAAAGTTATCCAAAAAAGTTGGAATAATCTTGCTTGTTAAGTTTAAAAGGATACAATACTTCCTAATTCTTACTCTGTTTATTATTCCTTTAAAAATTTTTATTGCAATGAATTAATTCACACGTGAACTAACTTATCCTCTTGATATTCTTCTTATCTTATAATTTTATAGAAATCTTGCCTGAACCTAGATGATTATATGAAGAATATACTGAATCCTTATTTAATCAATGTCACCCTAGCAGCCAAAATGTGTAACCAAGTGCTTTGCCAGGAACAAGGAGTGTGTACAAGGAAAAACTGGGATTCAAATGACTATCTTCACCTGAACCCAGGGAATTTTGCTATTCAAATTGGGAACAATGGAACGTACAAAGTAGATGGAAAACCCACACTTACAGACCTGGAGCAGTTTTCCAAAAATTTTCAGTGCAGCTGTTATACCAACTTGAATTGTAAAGAGAGAACTGACATGAACAATGTTCAAACAGTTAACGTATGTGCTGTTGAAAATGTTTGTATAGACACCAATGTAGGCCCACAAGCCGTTACTTATGCTCCCAAAGAGAAAAAGGATGTTGCTCACATTCTAAGCAATACTACATCTATCAACTCGTCTACCACCATGTCTCTACCTTTTCCTAGGAAACATGTCAGTGGGTGCCTCCTAGTTCTATGTATGTATTCACAGTATTTGAAATATTTGCTATAGGCTTGTGGCAATTAGGAAATACAACATTGGATATTATCTTAAAAAATGAGTCCTATGCTGTTTTATAATCAAGATTCTACTTTGAGTTTCAAAAGCAACATATAGCATAAGTTTTGTCAAAGATGGACTAGAAGACCTACCAGCACATAGGGGACTAGTTTTCTTCTGAGAAAAGTGAAGATTTGAATAAATCCATGTTTTTGAAAATGAGTATCTTTATTTTTAATTTGTTATAAAAATGCCAAGAAAATATTAAATTGAAAGCTTCTATTTTTTAAAAGGTAATAATATCCTAAGTGTACCAGTGTGCCTTGAGTAAGAATAATGTTTTTCAGCTACTTCATCTTAGAAACTAATTCTAGCTATGTTTTTATGAAACAATAACCTTTAGAAAATGATTGCTCTGTTTATTTTTGTCCATGATTTAATATGTCTTACATTCACATCTGTAAAATATTCCAATTTTTATCTCACTCATGATTGTCAAATGTAACTTTTAAAGAGATTTATTTATTTATTTATTATTTATTTAAAAGGCAGAATTACATAGAGAGAGAGAGAAAAACAGAAAAAGAGAGTGATCTTCCATCTGCTGGTTCACTCCCCAAATGACGGCAATGGCTGGGGCTGAGCAGAGCTGAAGCCAGGATCCTGGAAATCCATCCTGGTCTCCCATGTCAGCCATCTTTTGCTGATCTTCCTGGTGCATTAGAAAAGAAGCTGTATTGGAATTGGGACTCATATGCGATGCCAGTGTCACAGGCAGCTGCTTATCAACTGTGCCACAATACTGCCCCCCAAATTTAATCTTGTGTACTTAAAATGCTTGTGTCATTTAGTCACCCATTAACTTGGCCACTCACATCCTTCACCATGTTTACTTAGAGCTTTTTCTCTGCCAGGCTTGGTATTAAGTACAACAGAGTCAAGGTGAAGTGACATGCTTCTCTTATCAGAGTTTCTTGCATACTTTGAGAAGACAAACATTGGGAATAGAAAGTTACAACACAGCATGGGGCAAATGCTGTAAGTTTGGCAAACTCTGGCATATAACTAAGAATTTGGGTGTGCCAGAGCCTTCCAGAAAGAGCTGCTATGTGTGTGAGTTGCCTTAAAGGCTGAAAAGCTGTTAGGCGGTATGAGACAGAAGAGATAGCAGAAGGATGGAACACTGAACATGGTTATGATAGTGAAATAAAGTAGGTGGTGGCTAAACAATGAAAGTTTTCATAAGCCATAGTATGAAGTTATGATTTACAACAAAGTCACCCTCAGACCTTTAGACCTGCCCTGTTTGTCTCCACCCACATATCACAACAGGGTAGATGTATCTATTTTCTCTCCATCACTCCACAATAGTGTAAATATCATGGGGACAGGCATTTGGTCTGTTTTATTTGTGGCTATATCGATAATGTGATGAGCAGCACTTGGGACTGAAAGGTGCTCAGTAAATAGATGCTGAACAAATGAAACCCAAAGAGGACTTACTAAACGATTTTGAGCATGAGGATCGTCATGGCCACTTTGGATGATTCGGGAAATTTGAGATCAAATGCTGTCCTTTTCCTCTGCGCTGTATCCTTCACCCTTCACTCCAAATAAGATTCTCCTACCAAAGTTATGTTTTCCTAAGTTAGCTATGAAAGAAGACAATTTGATAATGACTTGGCAAGGATACTCTATATGGACGGTTTACTTAGAATACTTCAATGGCTTTCAAGTAAACAGTGATCAGGACTTAGAATGGAGGCAGCCAGGTGAATTAGAAAGGGAATGGGTTTCGGAATTGGACAGTTGCAAGAAAAAGTTCCAACTTCTAATATTTATTACCTACATGTCTGTGAGAGTTAACCTGGCTCAGTTTGCATTCACTAAAACCATAATTATATATATTTTAAGAGTTTTAGAGAATTTTGAATTATATACTTGCCAGTGAGAAGCATTTGGCCTTAGAAACAGCTCAGCAAATATACAGAGGGAAAAGGGGATGGATGCATTTCAAATATGGGAAGGTGCTTGCATTAGTACTGTTGGATAGAATACCAGAATAGTGTATTTCTGACAGCACAGTCTTGGCTCTGCACTTGGTAGTGAGAATAGGCTACTAACTAGAAAAACAGACTTGGCAGGAATATTTTCTATAATGCATAACTTTGATTGTGATTAGGTTTGCAGTAGCAAAATTATATCTCCAAATAGACAAAATATTTTTGCCAAGTATAATGCTGGTATCTGAGGAATAAAAAATAACATATAGTGTCTGCTTTTCTAGCATTTGCATACTGATGGGAATGACTGAAACACAAAAATTATCCATAAAATGTTACATAAACACAGAGTAAAAGTCAGAAAGCTTTAAGAACTCAGGGATTTCTAGTTAACACAAAATACTAAAGGAACTGAGAATTTGGCTTCAAAATGATACTGAATTAGTTTGTTGAATGCAGACTGTATCTCTAGACTTTCAAGTATATTATGAAACTGAGATAGTAGAGGATTCAAAATTCCAAAATGATTAGAGATTTGCTCTTATGAAACAACTGTTTTTTGAAAATGAACTTGAAAGGAGAATAAAGCCAACCACTGAATTTATTGTAAACATATTCAGTATGGTCAGAAGAAATCAGATATTTACTAAGAGACAACAAAAAATTAAGGATGTTTATTAAGGTGTAATGAAGAGTTAAGTGGTATTTGAAAAAAGTAGTGAACTCTGGAGCTATATGTACACATATCTTCATTTAGGAAAATCAATTGTTGGATTTTTAAAATACTTATTTTAAAGGCAAAATGACAGAGAGAGAGGTAGAAAGATAGATCTTCTATCAGCTGGTTCACTCCCCAAATCCCACAACATGCAGAGCTAGGGCAAACTGAAGCCAGGAGCCAGGAACTCCATTTCAATCTCCCATGTGGGTGGCTGGAACCCAAGTACATGGGTCATCACCAGCTTCCTCCCAATCACATTAGCAGGAAGCTGAATTGAAGTGTGGATTCACCAGGACCAGAACCAGACACTGACATATAGAATGTGGATGTCCCTAACCAGGCTTAACCTGCTGTACCATAGAGTCCATCCCAATTACTGGATCCTTAACATTTGCACACACTATGATACTCAACTAACAGGAAAATCATAGCCAGTATGGGTGTGTAGGACCAAGTGAAGAGTAGAAGATCACAAAACCAGAAAAACTTCTAAAGTGTTGACCTTTATTTGGCAATGAAGCAGTAATTGAAGATAATTTCTGCACTTTTTCTATGTATTAGTAACAGTGATATTTAGGTGGCATCTGACCAACCACTGAGGAAGAGAGACAGACACATACTGTTTTGTCAATTGACATTTGAGAATTTATGAGGGCATTCATTTGGTATGTACTTCATACTCTATGGTAGAGGAGTCTGATTTCGAAGCTATAGCCTCTTCACTTCCCTTCCAGGTGAGCTCACAACCATAAATACCAGGGCTATAGCGTAATAAAAAGTTGAAAACTATTGCAATGACGATTGAGTAGCCTTGCTACTGATTCAAAGGGAATTTGATTAACTTCTACTTGTTGGTTCACTATCATGGATGAATGCATTTTCTCTTTGCCAGAAGAGTCTGTATTTTGAAACACTTCAAAAAAAAGCAGTTTTAAACTTCGGAAGTGCTCCCCATACCTACCTGTTATTTTCTTTGAGTACATCCTGATGGTGATCTTACTTTTAAGTAATAAGAAAACAATGTTTTTTTGTTAATATTTTGTTTCTCACCACGAGTTTAAATGTGATTTTACATGTTAGCTGAAATGAACCATCCGTTCATTTTAAAGTGTGCTCTTTAGATTACTTAACTGTCTGATAGAAATATTTCTCACTGAAAGGTTAATTTTGGAAAGTTCTTTCTGAATGATTATGCCTAGGGAGTGGTGGTTTCCTTTGCACTTGATGGACGCTGCAATCTTGTATGGGTTCAGGATTTATATTCCAGGACTCACAGCTTGCCTCTCAAAACTGTATTCCCTAGCATAGAGTACATGGACTTACATTATCTATTTCTCTTGTAAAACT
The DNA here is from genome assembly GCF_051225735.1 of Oryctolagus cuniculus. Taxonomy (NCBI): domain Eukaryota; kingdom Metazoa; phylum Chordata; class Mammalia; order Lagomorpha; family Leporidae; genus Oryctolagus; species Oryctolagus cuniculus. Next base: position 159,951,620 of record NC_142869.1, read on the forward strand.
GCCAGGATTGTTTCAACATGGTTATTCTGCACGAGATATTGACAATTTGATAAAATTAAAATTTTGGCATGGGGTGGCTACGAATTTGAAAGTGAAAACCCATCCTGGATACTTCTTTCTTCGCTGCTTCCAATCAAGAGAGAGGGGGAGAAAGAAGAAGAACGATGCAAATGAGGCAAACAAAGGGGGGGGATGAGATAAGGGAAAAGAACCGGAAAAGTCTTTGCTTTCTCTGATTCCACTGAGAACACTAATTTGCACAGGATTGAAAGGGACATCTTATGTGGACACAATGAGTCTTCAATTCCCTTTTAGAGCCAGAAAGTTTGTGCTTGAATGCTGAGCTCACCCACACAAATGCTACTCCTGCCTCTTTCCTCTCTCCTTGCCTCAGACTTCTTTTACGAAACAAGAGATGAAGCCACAAACCAATGGTACTGCTTGGAATATGCCAAATCCAGTCTCCTATGTAATCTGATTAGGTCAAGGGTAGAGTTAAAATCACTAAGATATTAAACTCCGAGGTATTAAATTTCGTGTGAGATAAAAGAAAAATGTGTAACTTGTTATGAACCAAATTTAAATTTAAGCTTTATTTACCATAGGAATTGGGATAGAGCTGCTATAAAAGCAAAAAATAATTCATTATTATTACACATTGTTCTGCTCTAGTAATTTTTGAAAAAAACATGTATAGTCTTTTATAAATTACATTAGCTTAAAATATTTTTACCGATATAAAGTCATTGTGCTTATGGTAAAATAACACATAGTAGAAGATGAAAAATCCCCTTCCTTCCTACCCTGTCAGCAATAACTCCCAAAATGCCTGCAACAGCCAGAGTTAGGCCAGGCCTAAGCCAAGAGCCAAGAATTCCATCCAGGTCTCCCACAAGTGCTTGGGCCATCATTTGTTGCTAGGCATATTAGCAGGAAGCTGGATTAGAAGCAGAGATAGGACTTGATCCCAGGCACTCTTATATGAAGTACAGGCACCCAAGCAGCAGCATAACCCACTGTGCCACAATGCCTCTCCCTATCACTGTGTATTTCTCTCTGAATTTGTTTCCTGAACCACAGAAGGTCACCTGTTGAGAAGACTAGAAGTTAAAAGTCAGCTAGTATAGTGCTTGTCATAAGAATGGTAGAGGCTCAATAAATAACAAAATTACGATTTCTTTGAAGTCTTTATATACTTTCCAAAATTCTCCCCTATTAATGACTTAAGGTTTACATTTGGAATATAAAATTGGCTTGATATTTGCATTTTGTGGAATAAGATACTAAATGCATTTATAACATTTTTAACTTGACTGAAAACTATATGTTATCTAATTCTAGCACTATGGGCTACTTTATTGCTGTATTATTTTATACATATGTATCAATTATTAAAAATTAGCACCCTTTGGTAGTCTCATCTTTTATAAAGATTTAAAAAATTTACTTGAAAGGCAGTGAGAGAGAGAGAGAGAGAGAGAGAGAGGAAATTAGTCTTCCATCTACTGGTTCACTCCCCAAATTGTCACAATAGCCATGGCAAGACCAGCTGAAGCCAGGATCCTGGACTCCATCCAGGTCTCCACATGGTAGGGGACCAACTACTCAGGCCATCGTCTGTTTACCTAGGCACAATAGCAAAGAGCTGCATCAGAAGTGGAGTAGCTGGGACTTGAACTGGCACTTTCAATATAGGATGCCAATGATGTAAGTGGTTGTTTCATGTGCTACACCACAGTGCCTGTCCCTATCTTATGACTGATGTGATACATCTGAAATTAGACCTTACAAAATGTAATGTCTTGTGCTAATACGACCATGTTCACTTACTTAGTTTCTAAAAGTTTAAATACAGCACATATTTATTAAAATCCTTAATGTTTTTGGTAGAACATGCACCTTTTATTTTTTAATTTGGGAGGGAAACAGACAGAGCTCCCATCTTTTGGTTCATTCCTGCAGTGTCTAAGAAGACTGCAGTTGGGTCAGGCTGAAGCCAGAAGCTGGGAACTCAATCCAACTGTCCTCTACCAGTTATAAGGCCTCAAGTACTTGAGCCATCACCTCCTGCATTCCAGGGTGTACATTAGCAAGAAACTGGAATCCAGAGTTAAGCTGAGACTCAAACCTGGGTACTGCAAAGGGATATAGGTGTCCCTCTAGCAGTGTGTTAACCACTAGGTCAAATGCCTGCCATTCTCTGTTGGATTTTAATTAAAGATTGGAGGAAAAAGAAATTCCTGGGTGTGATGTTTATAACATGATTATCATCATTTTGTAGAAGTGGTACAAATCATTAAGACACTAATATCTAGTGTACAAATGCTTTTGAGAGTTGTGAAGTCAAAAATAATTTATATGTGCTGCAGAGGCACTTATCTCTGCATGATGAAAGCCCATTAGTGACTACTGATTTTTGTGATGTCCTGCCTCATCCTGTTCCCTTGGACGGAATTGTCAATTACTACTTTATAACTCCTGCCAAATAAGAAGAAGTTCTGTTATTCAACACTTCACTGTGTGTTTTATGTGCAACTTCTCATTTAATTTTTTTCCCCAGAGGAAGTAACTAAGCTTAAAGGTAAGTGACACATTGTCTGGTGCCGTGGCTCACTAGGCTAATCCTCCACCTGCGGCGCCAGCATACCGAGTTCTAGTCCCGGTCGGGGTGCCGGATTCTGTCCCGGTTGCCCCTCTTCCAGGCCAGCTCTCTGCTGTGGCCCAGGAGTGCAGTGGAGGATGGCCCAAGTGCTTGGGCCCTGCACCCCATGGGAGACCAGGAGAAGCACCTGGCTCCTGGCTTCGGACCAGCGCGGTGCGCTGACCGCAGTGGCCATTAGAGGGTGAACCAACAGAAAAAGGAAGACCTTTCTCTCTGTCTCTCTCTCTCACTGTCTAACTCTGCCTGTCAAATTAAAAAAAAAAAAAAAAAAAGGTTAACTGACACAGCTGAGTTATACAGTTACACAGTTCTTAAGATCCTGGAGCCTGAAAGAAGGCTTTCATGCCAAGCTCCTGCACTCACCATTACACAACACTGCCCCCACGAGGTTACAAGGCAAAATGCCTTACACCACAGAGCAGCTTGGAACCGGCTGCTGTTTCTTGTTTTTGCTCTAGGCTCCAGGTCTCCAGGACAGCCTCTGATTGTGAGTAACTGTCTGCTACTAAAAAGAGAGACAGAGAGAAAGGTCTTCCATTCGCTGGTTCACTGCCCAAATGGCTGCAACGGCCAGAGCTGGCTGATCTGAAGCCAGTAGCCATGAGCTTCTTCCAGATCTCACACACAAGTGCAAGGACCCAAGCACTTGAGCCTTCTACTGCTCTCCTAGGCCATTAGCTGACAGCTGGATTGGAAGAGGAGCAGCCGGTACAGGAATCGGTGCTCATATGGGATGCCATTGCTGCAGGCAGACACTTAGCCTACTACGCCACAGCACCAGCCCCTGGTTTGTATTTTAAATCTGCAACGAAGATACATTGAGGAGAAAGAGAATCTTTGAGTCCCAAGGCAGGAAAACCAGTTAGCAGGCCATTTTCATTATCTGGACGATAGATGATGAGGTCTCAAATTAGGTAAGTGTCAGAGATAGAAGATGATAGAATGAGAAAACTGAGTGACTGAATATGCAATGGAGAAGGGAAAGCAAAGAATCTTATCTGACACCAGGTCAGTCTTGCTAGGATGATGTCATCCATTCTGAGAAAGCAGTACAGGTGGAGGGGCAAGTGTTGGGTTCTCTTTGGAGTGTGTTGCCATTCAGGTGCCTGTGGGTTGTCTGGACAAGTTTTTTTAAATTGTATGATTTAGAAGTTCAAGGGCTAGATGAAGTCTGCATCTTTGAATCATGGCGATAATGGCTATAATTTGTCAATCAGGGATGGGGAACATCTGGCACATGGACCGTAGGAGGACTATGAAATCATTTGTCCTGCCAAGGCAACTTCAGGTGGGACTTGAACTTCAATAAATCTATAGCAGGCTAATTTTTAAGTTGATAATTTTGTGTGGAATGATGCTGTCAATATCCAAATGACCCTGGACAGAAAAATGGTTCCCCAACCCTGGTAGTTTGAGAACATGGTCTTTAGAACCAGACTCAGTTTGAATTCAAATGATAATATACTGTCTGAGTTTGGGCAGGTTACATAACTTCTCTGTACCTGAATTTCCTCATTTGATGCGAGAATTACATGAGCTGGTTTATGTAAAACTCTTAGGTCAGTACTTGGTGCATAGCGTGCACCACATGCTATTTGTTGTATTGTTATTTCTGCTTCAGCTTTCATTTATTGAACGTTTACTCTGGACCAAGCCTGTGCTAGCACCCTATAGGCAACTTTTATTTAATCTCTGTGATTCCCTGTGACACTGAAATTAAGATCTTAGGTCAAGTCACTTTTCCAAAATAACCCACTGGGAAATAAAGAATAGAGCCAGGATGCAAACCTAGGTCTGAAAGCCAAATAGGGACCTAAGTCCATTTAAATGATATCTGAACCCATAGAGTGGATGAAACTACTGGGGTAAAGTGCATAAAGGGAAAGGAACCAGAGAGAAGAACCACTTCTTTGTGGGTAAGGGTGAGGGCAGAGAAAAGTCACAACGCTCAGTGTAAGGAATGGGAGGAGGAGGGAGTCAAGTGCAATGGGAGCCATGGCCCACTAAAGTAAAGGGTTTTTTTTTTTCAGTCTGTTCCTACAAACACTTTTCTTTCACTACCCTTAATATTAATACTTCAAAATTCAAATTTTTAAACATTTATTTCAAAGACAAAGAGAAAGACAGACACAGAAAGGTCTTTCATTCTCTGGTTCACTCCTCAAATGCCCACAACAGATGAAGCCAGGAGACTGGAACTCAATCTTGGTCTCCCATGGAGGGTGGCAGGAACCCAGTCACCAGAGCCATTGTCTGCTGCCTACAAGGGTGTGCATTATCAGGAAGCTGGATCAGAAACAGAGGAGCCAGGACTGGAACCAGGCACTCTGATATGGGATGTCGGTATCTTAAGTGGCATCTTAACTGCTGTCCCAAACACCCACTCCTAATTTTTTTAAAAAAAATTTTTCCCATACTTTGTATGTAAAAAGGTAAGCAAATCTATATGTAAACACATAATGTGATGCCAGAGACATCACATTAGCAGCTCTAATAATGATGAAAGCACTTGAAACTTAGAACCTCGGAACTTCTGCTGTGTTTCAGTCCTAAGAGATATCCTATCCTTAGCAGCAGTCATGGATATTGGTAAGTCAGAGGTGCTTCTGCCCCAGCTTAGTGCTTCCTGCAGGGTCCCTTAGCCCAGATTCATGCTCTGTGCTGAAGTCCCTGGGATTTGCTCTAAAGACTTGTATTGGTTTTCTGGAGGCGCTGTAACATAGCACCAGAGACTGGGTGGCTTAAACAAGACATTTGTTTTCTGTCAGTTCTGGAAGGGGAAGTCTGCCATCAAGGTGCTGGTATAGTTGGTTCTCTCTGAGAGCCAGAAAGGTAGGATGTGTCCCAGGCCTCTCCCCTGGCTTATTGCTGGCCATCTTTATCCTGTGTCTTCCACATATCCCTGTTTGTGTTCCAATTTCCTACAAGAATGCCAGGCACACTGGACTAGCATCTACCCTGAGGAAATGTTAACCCAATTACCTCTGTCAAGATCCTGTCCCTATATTTGCAGCCAAAGCATTCACCATCAGTACACAGTCAATCCACTCAAATCACCATGCAATCATCCGCATGACTGGAACTGTCACACAGACTTAAATGTAATCACAGAACTGTGGCACTGGGGCTGGTGTCCTGTATTGGAGTCCCAGCGACTCTGCGTCTGATCCAGCATCTGCTAATGTGACTGGGAAGGTAGCAGACCATGGTCTAAGCAATTTGCTCTGACACCCACATGGGAGACATGGATGGAATTCCTGGCTTCTGGCTTGGTTTGGCCCAGGTATGGCTATTGTGGCCATTTTGGGGATGGGCAAGTGGTTCAAAGGTCTCCATTTCTCTCTCTCCTCCATGCCCCTTTTCTTCCTCTTTATCTCCATTGCTCTGACTTTCAAAGAAATCCTTATGAAAAGAATTGTGGTTGGGGCCAGTGTTGTGGTGTACCAGGTAAAGCTGTTGCCTGCAGTGCCAGCATCCCATACGGGTGCTGGTTCATGTCCTGGCTGCTCCACTTCTGATCCAGCTCCCTGGAAAAGCAGCAGAAGATGGTCCAAGTCCCCAGGCCCCTGCACACATGTGAGATACCCAGATGAAGCTCCTGGCTCCTGGCTCCTGGCTTTGGTCTGGTCCAACTCCAGTCATTGTGGCCTTTTATGGAGTGAATCAGCTAGAGGAAGACTTCTCTGTCTCTCTGACTCTGCCTCTCCCTTTCTGTAACCCTGACTTTAAAAAAAAAGAAAATAATTGTGGCACTAAAATTGTAATGCAAAACATTTTTTTCCTGATAAACATGCTACATCTCTGGTAACTGAGTGCTAAGGAGTTGGAGGAAGCTATATAACTTGAGTCCTTTTGTGTGGGGAGCAATCCGGACTGGACTAAGTTACTGGAATTAAGACTTATTCTATGCATCTGCTCTCCCACAATATGGCGCTGGGAGAGAAGTAAACAGCTTCCGCACAGCTGCCTCCAGTTCAACCAATTAACTGTAGGACTTGCTCCTGATTGGAGAGCAGCGTACTCGGCGTGTGGGCAGCCGAGTTAGGATTGGCGGAGGAGGACTATAAAGGAGGAGAGAGACGGCATGCACCAGGAACATCTATGGGGAACATCTAAGGGAACCCGTGCAGCCCCCGAGAAAGCCGGCCGGCGGTGTGCCGCTCCCCTGCGGAAGTGGGGAATGCGGCCAGGGGGAACTGCCCTTCCACGGAGGTGGAAGGGATAGTAGCCAACCCGGGAAGAACCAGCAGCAAACCCGGGGAGGGCCGAGCAGACGAAAGAACAGCGCAGGGTCCTGTGTTGCTCCTCCACGAAGAGGGGGAGCGACATAATGGTGCCGTGACTCGGATAGGAAACTTAGGAGGGAAGAAATGACTCGGATAGGAAACCTAGGACGGATAGCAAACTTAGGAGGGAAGAAACGGGAAGAATTGGGAAAATATCGGAGAGAGAGACTAGCAAACAGCCTAGGGAAAATATCGGAGAGAGAGACTAGCAAACAGCCTAGGGAAAAGCCGGACGAAAAGGGTGCCGGAAGAAGCTATTGAAAGCCTAGGCATAGACTCGGATACAGACTACGGGGGGAAGCTGGGAGAAATCTCTAAGGTCGAAAGCGAAAGTGAAAGTTAGAACAAACAGACTCGGATGCAGACTGTGGGGAGAGGCCAGGAGAAATGAGGGAGGAGTATTGTTGGAGGAAAGCTTGGGGAAACATACCGGGTAGAGAAAAATGTTAGGGAAATTGAAGCCGCGGGGGGCAGGCCAAGGCGGAAACGGAAGCCACTTTGGGATTCTCAAGTTAGCCCGGGAATGGGGGGCGAAAAGTTGAAACCAGAAGCTGAAACGTGAGCCTGGTTGGGATCCGTCTGATTAGCCCGGGGAGCAAAGGACGGGAAGCCAAACCATGGGGCGGAGACGTACGCTGGGTTGAATTCGCCAGGCTAGCCCGGGGAACTTAGATTGAATGCTAGTGGCGGACACGTAAGCTACGCTGTGTTACTCGCGGAAGCCGCCGCGTGCAGAGAGAGCACGGGGCGTGAATAGATAGGGAACGGGGCTGGCGTAGGCCGTGGTTCAGACGCGAAAGGGTTAAGCGTGGAGACCGCGGAGCGCGCGAAGCCGAGCCGCGCAAAGCTGGGAAGCTGCGCAGATGAGAGAGGCGCGCGGGCTGAAGCGGCGCAGAGCCGGGAACCCGCCGGCGGGGCGAGGTGCCGGAAAGCCGCAGGGATAAGAGAAACAGAAGTTTAGAAGTAAAGTGAGAGAAATAGGAATGCTGGAAGATAGAAGTAAAATGGGAGAAATAGGAATGCCCGGAGATAGAGAAATAAATAGAAAGGCCTCCCCTCAACATGGCAATTAGAAGGCTTGGATTCGGTCTGCCTGATTAAGTGAGGCGATGAGCACCTGGGCGGCTAGCAGCTTGTGCGCCGCAGGTCACCGAAGACGGGCACGAATTAACATCAGTAAGGCTTCCCCACAATACAACCATTAGGAGGCTTGGATTCGGTCTGCCTAATTAAGGCGGTAAGCGCCAGCAAGCAGCTCGACCAGAGTATGAGCTGCAGGTCACCGAAGATAGGCACAAACCAACACTAATAAGTCTCCCCCACAATACGGCAATGAGAAGGCTTGGATTCGGTTTGCCTGATAGGTTTTGTAAACACCTGCAGGCAGTTCTAGCAGAGCAGAGCATGCGCTGCAGGGCACCGAACACAGGCATGCATCAGCGCCTAAAAACCTCCTCACAACATGGCGAAGAGAGGACCCGGATTCGGTTTGCCTGATTGATAGGACTTGTAAGAGCCTGTGGCAACTCTAGCAAGTAGAGCAGAGTGTGTGCCGCGGGACACCGAAGACAGGCGCGTATCAACGCCAAAAAATAAAAAGAAAGGGGGATCTGTGGGGAGCAATCCGGACTGGACTAAGTTACTGGAATTAAGACTTATTCTATGCATCTGCTCTCCCACAATATGGCGCTGGGAGAGAAGTAAACAGCTTCCGCACAGCTGCCTCCAGTTCAACCAATTAACTGTAGGACTTGCTCCTGATTGGAGAGCAGCGTACTCGGCGTGTGGGCAGCCGAGTTAGGATTGGCGGAGGAGGACTATAAAGGAGGAGAGAGACGGCATGCACCAGGAACATCTATGGGGAACATCTAAGGGAACCCGTGCAGCCCCCGAGAAAGCCGGCCGGCGGTGTGCCGCTCCCCTGCGGAAGTGGGGAATGCGGCCAGGGGGAACTGCCCTTCCACGGAGGTGGAAGGGATAGTAGCCAACCCGGGAAGAACCAGCAGCAAACCCGGGGAGGGCCGAGCAGACGAAAGAACAGCGCAGGGTCCTGTGTTGCTCCTCCACGAAGAGGGGGAGCGACACTTTTGTATGTACGTTATTAAATCTCAATAAGCTAAAGTAGTGTCCTGTTTCATTGATTAGAATTAAAGAAAAGGAGACTTGCTAATCAAATTTAATGATGACATGCAATTGGGAAGACTGGAGAATGTGTGAGTGTCCAGGATTCTCTGGTGGAAGTGGAATATGACTTGCTTCGCATAGATGCAGTAAAAAGAACTGGGCAGAATGGATAGTGGTACATTTTAGTTACCTATAAGGAGAATAATTTCCCAGGAGTTAGAGCACACACATAGTGGACTGGATGAAACTATTGGCTTCAGCCTGGCTCAGCACTAGCTATTGTGGCCATCTGGGGAGTCTCTTTCTGTAACTCTGATTTTTGCAACAAATAAATAAAAATAAATAAATATTTTTAAAAAATGTGAAAGTTGTTCATCTTTAATATTTTAAAAAAGAGAAAATAAAATACTGATATTCCCATCACATTTGACTTAGAAACATGGCAGTTTCACAGATTCAACTTAACAGAAATGGAATAATGCCCTGAGGTAAAACATGATGTTGATTTTAGATCACTGATTGGAAAGGCAACAGTTATTCCATTCATCAACATTCATCTCTGTGAAGGTAATGGGGATTGGCTAAACCACAAAGTGATATTCAGCTCCTGGAACCTGCTAAGAAGATTTGATAGGAAGAGTTGCTGTCTGTGGAATGAGCCCTTTTGCTTTTGTTCACTTTGTATTTTTTCAGGGTAGGGAGAGATGGCATCAGCTTCAGAAGTAAGAATGTATCTCCAGGATAATTTATATTTTTTTCAAGAACCCACTTTTTATGGTTTATTTTGAATCTGTATTACTTCACTGGGAAATTAGCATCCTAAATTTACAATCAGAGAAGTAATAATACTTCCTTTTATTGGCTCTAACTTTAATCTTTCAAGTATCTAAGAGATCTTCTGAATTTTAGTATTTTGGTATATTAATCTGTTTATCCACAATGTTCATAGATTTCACGCTATTTGTATATACTTATACATTCATTACCTCCAGCTTCCTGGGATTTTAAAGTTCAAATTTTTTCAAGTTAGTCCCTAAATAATTTATTATCTTAATATTTTTTAGTTGTCTTTAATGAAAAATTTAGGTTCCAGCTCTCCAGATAACCACTTTATTACCATTTCTTTCATGCTTGCTTTGGCTACCCTACTCCTTCTGATTGCAATGTCTTTTAAGAAGTCTCCTTGGCATCTTTCACATTAGCTTGGACACATCTACAACACATACCTCCAAGGTCGAGCACTTTCCTATTATCTCTTATTTATTGTTATATTTCAAAAGTTTATTCATTTTAATTTGGAGGTGGGGTGATGGTGAGGGAGAGGGGCTGGAGTAACAAGAGAGAGAAGGGTAGAGAAAGAGAAAGAGAGAGAGGTTGAATGAGAGTGGGAGGGAGATCTTCCACCTGCTGGTTTATTTCCCAAGTGCCCGCAGTGGCTGATAGTGGGTTGGGTGGAAGTAGAGAGCCAGGGGATCCATCCAGCTCTTCTATATGAATGTGGATGGTGGAAACCCAATCACTTGAGCCATCATCTGTTACTTCCTAGAGTGCACACTGGTTAGAAACTGGTTTGGAAATAGAGGTGGGATTCAAACTCAGGAACTCTGATATGGGATGTAAGCATCCCTTAGAGCAGCTTATCTACCTGGCCACAATACCTTCTTCTATTTTTAGTTTTAGAAAGTCTGGTAGCACTTTTTATATGCTGGATACTGCTTTAAAGGCTTCACAATATTATTATTTTGATGTTTAAAATGAACCTATAAGGTATAACTATTCTACACATAACATATGGTTCAGCAGAGTGAAGCTAAGTAACTTTCCCAAGGTCACAGCTAATCAATGATAGAGCAGGAGTTGAACAAAGTGTTCTGTTCTGGCTCCTAATCTCTTTACTAGCATGCTATGCTATTTCTTACTTTATTATGATTGTCTGTTTCAAAGTAATACCCTTGCTCCTCCCCAGGTATTCTATCTTGTTAGACATTATATGCGACAACCAGATTGTGAACTCCTTCAGAAAGATAGTGACTATGTCTATATTGTTCCCCATTGCATTCTAGTACCTTCTAAGAGAGTGGTTAATTATATAAGGTCACATTCTGATGTACTGGGATTTAGAAGTTTAACATAGGAATTTTGAGTGTGGCACAATCAGCCCACAGTATCAATATCGTGATGAGGTTACTTTAACTGTTAAAAACTTTTTGAAGAATCTAGTGTAAAAGTACACTATAAGGAAAGAAACATACTCTATACACTTTTTGCGGTATCAATCAAAGGAAATATATTTCATTCCAGATCTTTCCTGTCATATCCCCCTTCTCCAATTCATAAGATACTAAACAAGGAGATTTTTTCCTTCCATTGATAAGGAGTAAAGATTTGCACCCAGTTTTTGAATTTGAAATTTGTGGATCTTCTTGTTCATTCAGCCAACTCTATCTCTCGTGGTGAATAGCCTTTCAGGGAATGAGAAATCATGAATGTTATGATCAATGTGCTTGGGTATGAAATGCAGTGACTTTCCTAAGTGCTGTGGGGAGAAGACAGGTTACAAAGATGGCCCTTGCCTCAAGAAAGCCACATTTCCAGGGCTGGCACTGTGGCACAGCAGGTAAAGCTGCTGCCTGCAGTGCTGGCATCCCTTATGGGCACCGATTCGTGTCCTGGCTGCTCCACTTCCTATCCAGCTCTCTGCTGTGGCCTGGGAAAGGAGTAGAAGACGGCCCAAGCCCTTGGGCCCCTGCACCCTCATGGGAGACCTGGAAGAAGCTCCTGGCTCCTGGGCTTTGGATCAGCTCAGCTCTGGCCGTTGCGACCAATTGGGGAGTGAACCAGCAGATGGAAGAACTAACTCTCTCTGTGTGTGTGTGTGTGTGTGTGTGTGTAACTCAAGTAAAATAAATAATTTTTTTTTTTAAAAAGAAAGCCACATTTCCAATGCTACTGTTATTAACCTCTTTGGCAACATAGAGAGGCTGAGAATCTGGTAAAAGCTATAGCTTCTCTTTCCAAAATTATGTATGAAACTTATTTTAACTACATTGACTCAAATACTTTTTATAAAAAATTATATTTTTTCCATCAATTTTGAGTGCAAAATTGATTTCAAGTAGTATTTAAAAAACAAGGAAAAGGAAAATAAGAAATCTAAAGTATGAAAATAAAATTCAAAATAAACTCTCTTTTTTGCTAAAATATACACTTCAATGAGAAGGCATCTCTCTGGGCTTGAAAGAGAAGCTGAGAGTTTAGAATGGCCTTTGACAAGGCAGCTCATATACTGCTCTGCCTGGCTCACAGTGATATGTTATGAAAACAGAATTAGTTCTTGTTCACAGGTGACACAATGGACTTGTGATTAGGGAACTTCAAGATATTTCAAGACTTTCTGAATTGGATTAATGTCTTCATTTTCTCTGGCTTCACATCACTGAGTTTCATCTTCAGCAAGAGGATGCTGTTGAAGTCAGCAAAGGGAGTATTAAGAATCCATGTTTCAATTTTAAGGTTGTCTGAGCAGAAGTACTTTAAAAAGAGCTATACTGAGTTTCAATTTGCTTGCATATTTCTGTACCACCAATTTGTTAAAGAGAAATTCATAGTCTGCTTTCATTTCATGAGAAAACACATTGAAAGGCCCTAGCATTAGTTGACACCTTGCTATGGACAAGCAGGGTCATAGAAAGCATAAAAATATTTCCTTCTCTAAGACAGTGAATCTCTGAGATGTTTGACTAAGCACCACCGGTCTTTCGTTTGGTTACAAAGGGTCCAATGAGCTTTATTTGCAAAAGAAACTTTCTAGCATTCCAAAGATGTTGATGGATTTGAAATTTTAAAAGCAATTTGCTAAATGAAGGCATTTAGTAAGGAATTCATCTTTGAAGGCATCAGGTGGCTAAATAGGAAGCTTCCGATTGCTCCATCACACGTCTCAAAACATTGATTTATTTTTTATTTTTTATTTTTTGACAGGCAGAGTGGACAGTGAGAGAGAGAGACAGAGAGAAAGGTCTTCCTTTGCCGTTGGTTCACCCTCCAATGGCCGCTGCGGCCGGCGCGCTGCGGCCGGCGCACCGCGCTGATCCGATGGCAGGAGCCAGGAGCCAGGTGCTTCTCCTGGTCTCCCATGGGGTACAGGGCCCAAGCACCTGGGCCATCCTCCACTGAGTTACCACATAGGGGCCGGCGCTGTGGCTCAGCTGGTTAACACCTTGGCCTGAAGTGCCGGCATCCTATATGGGTGCCAGTTTGAGACCCGGCTGCTCCACTTCTGATCCAGCTCTCTGCTATGGTCTGGGAAAGCAGTGGAGGATGGCTCAAGTCCTTGGGCCCCTGCACATGCATGGGAGACCTGGAGGAAGCTCCCGGCTCCTGGCTTTGGATTGGCACAGCTCCAGCCGTTGCAGCTTTTTTGGGAGTGAACCATCGGATAGAAGACCTCTCTCTCTCTCTCTCTCTCTGCCTCTCCTTTCTCTGTGTAACTTTGACTTTCAAATAAATAAATCCTTAAAAAAAAAAAGCTACTACATAAGGTGCTGGCATTGTAGTGTAGTAGCTTAAGCCTCATTTTTTTTTTTTTACAGGCAGAGTGGACAGTGAGAGAGAGAGACAGAGAGAAAGGTCTTCCTTTTGCCATTGGTTCACCCTCCAATGGCTGCCGTGGCCGGCGCACCGCGCTGATCCGAAGGCAGTAGCCAGGTGCTTCTCCTGGTCTCCCATGGGGTGCAGGGCCCAAGTACTTGGGCCATCCTCCACTGCACTCCCTGGCCACAGCAGAGAGCTGGCCTGGAAGAGGGGCAACCGGGACAGAATCCGGCGCCCTGACCGGGACTAGAACCCGGTGTGCCAACGCCGCAAGGTGGAGGATTAGCCTAGTGAGCCGCGGCGCCGGCTATCATCTTGATGATGCCAGCATCTCACATGAGCATTGGTTTGAGATCCAGCTAATCCACTTCCAATCCAGCTCCCTGCTAATGTGTGGGAGAAAGCAACAAGAAATGGCCAAGTTCTTGGGCCCCTGCACCGATGTGGAAGACCCAGAAGAAGCTGCTGGCTCTTAACTTCAGTTTTGATCAAACCCTGATCTTTGCGGCTATTTTGGTTGTGAACCAGCAGATGGAAGACCTCTCTCTCTTTCTCTCTCTCTCCTCCCACCTCCTTTCTCTGGAACTCTGCCTTTCAAATAAATAAAAAAATCTTTAAAAAAGAGAGTCACCACATGGACCAGATAATTCCATTTTATAGGAGCACATCTTTAACCTGCTTCCTCTGCTCCAAACCACACCCTGTTATGACAGTTTCGGTAATGCATGCTTTTACCTTGCTGCTTTTTTAAGACTAAGCTACTGTACCAGAGCTGATCAAATTTTAGAAGAGTTTTGCCTTTTCAACTCTAAGCCACCTTTTTTTGAGAAAAAAAAAAAAACTACACATATATTTTTAGAACAAAAACTATGAGATAGTGCTTCAGCATATTTAGCCTTAGGTTCTTTCCATTAGCAAGAATGTTTCAGTTTTTTTTTTTTAATTAATTTATTTGAGAAATAGAGATGGGCAGAGAGAAAGAGACCTCCAATGCACTGATTCACTCCTCAAATGCATTTAACATCAGGGATAGAGCGTGGGCCAGGTCCAAGCTGGGAGCCAGGATCTTTATCCATGTCTCCCGTGAGGGTGGCAGGGACCCAACCACTTGAGCCATCTGCCTGCTGCCTGCCAGGGTATGCGTTAGCAGGGAGCTAGAGTTGGGAGCTTGAGCTAGGAATTGAACCCAGGTGCTCCGAATTGGGACACAGGAATTATAATCAAAGACTTAGTAGGCCAAAGGTTCATTCCATTGGTAGGAATGTTTTCATAGAAATAACACTTGGGTTTTAGTGTTCTATCACAAACAGCAAAAAACAAAGCCAAAGGATATTAAATGTTTCTTCCTTATCAGTTTCTATGACATTTTCCAACTTAATCCTGTCATGACATAAACAACCTGTGATGGACGCTTGTCATCATAGTAAATCATAGGTTCTTTAATTTCTCCCAGTGAGAAGCTGTTCTGACATACCATTATAACACTGATGAGTTTACTGTTCCTGTCTACAGGAACAACCCATAATGGACATGAAACAAATGTGCAGACCATGATGATTTGGAAATAAAAATAACTACAGTGTAGGTTTCTGTGTGTGTGCATGCATACATGTGTGTGCATGCCTGAGTCACAGACCACCTTCTTATGCCTTTCCGTGAACATCAAGTTGCCCTCAAGTGAAGAAGTGGATGGCAACTTCCATCAATCCTTGAATCCAATGTGATGACAATGACCTGGCAGGGAGGGATGGGGACCTGGCATGGGGAGCCAAGTGGGAGCTGAACTTCAGCCAGACAGGCACCCCTGCTCTTGCTCTGGGTTGTTGGCCTCCACCTGCATCCTCATGTCCTCTGGAAGCCTGGTATCCAGACGGTGATGGTGGAGACATGTGGCACTGGGTCCAGCAGCAAATGGTTTTGACCCTTCACATCAAAATGGCATAAGAACTATTTATGTGACTAACAGATTCCTCAGAATCACCTCTGCACACCTCAGGAATGTATAGATAAAGAGATCATTTTGTCTAATTATATTGGGAGGCATTTTGCTCCAAAACATGTTTGAACAATTCAGAATTGTTTTTGGTCTAGCGTATGATTGATACGCCTACCAGCCCAATTACCAGTGGATTTCCAGTATTCTTTGTGATAATAGTAACCGCCATAAAGCAGGGATATGAAAATTGGTTGTGACATAACTCAGACAATGGAGTAAGTGGAGCTTCTATTTATGTTGTGGAAGGGTGACCTAGTATGAACTATATCAAAAAAATTTAGGCTGGTGATACAGTTCAAATAACCAAAAATGTAAATTTTCCCTGCACACTTGGTGCTTCTGTCCACAGATGGACTTGATGGTTCACCTCACCTAGCAAGTGCTATTTGGATGGAGAAACTAACCTAAAGATACATGTGGCAGTTCGTTCCAGAAACAGTGGTGTTACAAACAGCTGCCAATTTTAATGCTCTCTTGGTTATGGTGGAATGCCAGCCACCAGAGCAGACCTGTACAGATTTATGGGGTAAATGATAATATGCCAACCAAGGGAAGGAATTCTAAGACCTCTGGAACCAGAGAACCTCTTGCATTGTGGAGCTAGATTAAAAACCACAAAAGTAATTTTCGATGTTGCTACATACACCAGAATGGAGACTAAGATGCCATTAAATTAAAAGAGCAGGTCACAGAAAGGATCTGCAGCAGAAAACTCAATGAATATGTTTTGATTATTTATGTAATAATCCTTATTTCTTTTTTTCTTTTTTCTTTTTTTATTTGACAGGTAGAGTTAGACAGTGAGAAAGAGACAGAGAGAAAGGTCTTCCTTCTTTTGGTTCACTCCCCAAATGGACACCACTGCCGGCGCTGTGCCAATCCGAAGCCAGGAGCCAGGTGCTTCTTCCTGGTCTCCCACGCGGGTGCAAGAACTTGGGCCATTCCTCCACCGCCCTCCCGGGCCACAGCAGAGAGCTGGACTGGAAGAGAAGCAACCAGGACTAGAATCCGGCACCCATATGGGATGCTGGTGCACAGGCGGAGGATTAACCAAGTGAGCCACGACGCCGGCCCATAATAATCCTTATTTCATCAATACTATCTTGAAATTTGCAAGTAGTCTGGAAAATGGAATAAACCATGGCGAAAACAACAACAATGACAGCAACAACAAATCAACAAAAGAATTATAGTAAGAGTCAGATTTATTTCAGACTTTCTTGCATCTTTGGTATTTACAATTTCATCATTCTAGTTTCATTATACATGAGGTGAAATACAGAAATTATTTTAGATTATTTTTTATTGTCTGGAATCTTGATAGTTATAATGAAAAATCATATAAGAAGTCTCAAGTCAATATTTCTTTTTCTTGTTTTTTCTTTCTTTCTTTCTTTTTTTTTTTTTTTTGACAGGCAGAGCTAGACAGTGAGAGAGAGAGAGAGAGACAGAGAGAAAGGTCTTCCTTCTGTTGGTTCATCCCGTAAAGGGCCATCACGGCTGGTGCACTGTACCGATCTGGTCTCCCATGCGGGTGCAGGGCCCAAGCACTTGAGCCATCCTCCACTGCCTTCCCGGGCCACAGCAGAGAGCTAGCTGGACTAGAAGAGGAGCAACTGGGACGGAACTGGTGCCCTGACTGGGACTAGAACCCGGTGTGCCAGCACTGCAGGTGGAGGATTAGCCTGGTGAGCTGCGACGCTGGCCTCAGGTCAATGTTTCTGATCTGAAAGAAGAGCTTGGACAAGTGGAATATGGGTTTACAGACAAAACGGATACACTGACAAAAAAATGAGATGCAATTTTGAGAATGTTCAATTAATGGCATAAAATACCAAGAAATCAATGGTAGACTTGAACCTGAAGAACCCATACCAGACTCTTCAGAATGAAATTTATTAGTTTAGTAGTTTATCCATATTAACAATTTATCCCACTTACATTCAGTTCCTCTTTTAGGACCAGTCCTAAAAAATGAATTAAAGAGCACCATCTCTTCTTTAAAGCAATCAGTCTCTGTCAAACTGTACAAATTAGGAGGTCCTTGGTAATCCAAACTGGTCTCTTCCAGTTGGAATACTATGCATCTTCACCAGATGAACAAGTCCTAACAGAAACTGCTGCATGAAAAGGTATTTTGTTTATTTGCAATTCTGAAGAAACTATGGAAGTTAAAACACTTAAAGCTTCATTTTATGCAATTTGATCCAGGTCATAGGAGAATGAGTGTAATTTTTCAGCCCTTTGTGTGAGAATTTTTTATTTGCTAAAGGAACTAAGTCATCTATTGTCCTCAAATGTATAGTTGGAGAAATGGAGAAAACAAGAATTAATGTAGATGAACTTGATTTGAATGGGCTAAGGACTCTGTAGCCTATAGACAATTTATATCAAAAGAATAAGATGTGATAGATAAATGTCTGTTTTAAGTCAGGACTGCCCTGCTGCAATAGGAAGAGAAAATGACAGATGTCTTCCAGTTTATATAGAAAGACTAATATTACTTGAAGCTACAGCAGTGGAAGACAGACTACAGGGTAAAGGTCGAGAAGCTATTGAAGCATTGAAAATGGCTGGCATCAGAGTTTACATACTTACTGGAGATAAACATGAAACACCTGTTACCGCTGAGTTTATCAGGTGGACATTTTCATAAAACCATCAACATCCTTGAACACATAAATCAAAAACCAGATGGTGAATGTGCTGACCAACTGAGGCAGTTTGGCAGAACTACAGAGGATCATGTGATTCCGCATGGGTTTGCAGTGGAGGGAACCAGCCTGTCTCTTGCACTCAAGAAACGACAAACTGTTTATGGAAGTTTGCAGAAATTGTTCAGCTGTATCATGCTGTCACAAGGCATGATGGCAAAAAGCCACGGTATTAAGACTGATAAAAATCTCCTTTGAAATGTATATCATTGGCTGTTGGTGATGGTGCTAGTGATGTAAGCATCATACAGGAAACACATATTCATTTAGCTATCATGGGCAAAGAAGGAAGATAGGCTCTAAGAAATAGTGACTATGCAATAGCTAGATTTAAATTCTTCTCCAAATTACTTTTTGCTAATGGTCATTTTATTATTTTGGAGTAACTACCTCGTATGATATATTTTTATAAGAACACTTTTTAAAAATCATACCCCAGTTTGTATATCAGCTCTAGTGTTTGTTTTCCCAGGTACGTGACAGCATGTACCTGACTTTATACAATATTTGTTTTACTTCCCTACTTACTCTGATATACAGTCTTTTGGAGAGCATATAGAACCTCATGTATTACAAACAAACCTGCCCTCTACTGAAACATTAAAAAAAAGTCTCTTAACTGTTAAAACATTTCTTTATTGGACTATCCTAGGTTTTAGTTACATCTTCATTTTCTCTGTTGGATCCTATTTTATTTTTAGTTTTTTCAGATTTATTTATTTATTTATTTGAAAAGCAGAGTTACAGAGGGAGAGAGACAGGAAGAGATGGAGAGAGGTCTTCTATCTACTGTTTCACTCTCCAAATGGCCACAACGACCAGGAGCCAGGAGCTTCTTCCAGGTCTCCCACATACTTGGGCCTTTTTCTGCTGCATTCCAAAGCACATTAGCAGGAAGCTGGATTGGAAGTGGAGCAGCCAGAACTTGAACTGAAACCCAGATGGGATGCTGGAGGCTTAACTTTCTATGCCACAGCACTGGCCCCAGGATGTCCAGTTTCAAGACTCTTACTCAATATAGTGCTAGAAGTATTAGCAAGAATAATTAGGGAGGATAAACATCAAAATAGGAAAAGAGGAAGTCAAAATGTTCATGCTTGCAGATGACATGATGCTGTTCATGGAGAAACCTATGTACTCTACCAAAAAAGCTGTTAGAACTGATAAACTAATTCAGTAAAGTTGCAGGTTACAAAATAAACATCCCAAAAGTCAGTAGTATTTTTATATGCTAATGATGAACTCACTAAAAGAGAAATCATGAAAGAAATCCCCCCTACAAGAAATCAAGAAAGAAATCCTATTCACAATAGCCACAGAAAAATCAAATATATAGGAATAAATTTAACCAAAGAAGTTAAAGATCTCTACTATGAAAATAATAAAACATTAATGAAAGAAAACAGCAATGTCACACAAAAATTGGAAAGGTATTCCTTGCTGTGAATTGGAAGAATCAATATCATTAAAATATCTATACTACCTAAAAAAAAAAAAAAAAACCCAAACTACAGATTCAATGCACTCCCTACCAAAACATCAATGATATTCTTTACAGAATTGGAAAAAAAAAGTCCTGAAATTCATTTGGAATCACAAAAGACCCAGAATAGCCAAAGCAATCCTTAGGAAAAAAAATCAAGCTTCAGGCATCATAATACTGTCTTCAAAGCATACTACAAAGCTATAGTAATTAAAACAACATGTTACTGCCATAAAAACTGACACACAGATCAATTGAACAGAATAGAGATCCCAGAAATTAATCCATATAGCCAGTTGAGGTTTGACCAAAGTGCTCAGACCATGCATTAAAGTAAAAATACTCTCTTTAACAAATGGTGGTAGCAAAATTGGATGTATACATGCAGAAGAATGAAATTAGATCCATACCTCTCGCAGCATACAAAAATCAACTCAAGGCCGGTGCCGCGGCTCACTAGGCTAATCCTCCGCCTTGCGGCGCTGGTACACCAGGTTCTAGTCCCGGTTGCCCCTCTTCCAGGCCAGCTCTCTGCTGTGGCCAGGGAGTGCAGTGGAGGATGGCCCAAGTACCTGGGCCCTGCACCCCATGGGAGACCAGGATAAGTACCTGGCTCCTGCCATTGGATCAGCGCAGTGCGCCGGCCGCAGCGCGCCGGCCGCGGTGGCCACTGGAGGGTGAACCAACGGCAAAAGGAAGACCTTTCTCTCTGTCTCTCTCTCTCTCTCACTGTCCACTATGCCTGTCAAAAAAAAAATCAACTCAAGACGGATCAAAGATCTAAATTTAAAACCTGAGACTACAAAGTTGCTATAATAAAATATAGGGGAAACACTCCAAGACATTGGTGTGGGTGATGATCTTGGAAAAGCCTCCCAAAGAACAGGCAACAAAGGCAAAACTAAACAAATGGGATACAATCAGACTCAAAAGCTTCTGCACAGAAAAGGAATTGATCATATAAAATAATGGGAAAAATATTTGTGGGCTACCTTTCCAACAAAGGATTAATATCCAGAATATATCAGCAACTTTAAAAACCCAACAACAAACAACAAAAACAGTTTGATTAAGAAACAGAGAACTTCAGCAGACAGTTCTCAAAAGAGTAAATACAAATGGCCAACAAATATGAAAAAATTCTCAATATCACTAGCTGTCAGGGTAATGCAAATTAAAGCCGCAATAAGATGTTACCTCATCTTTGTCAGAATGGCTAAAATCAAAAGACAGACAATAACAAATGCTGACGAGGATGTGGAGAAAGGGGAACACTTATATACTATTGTTGAGAATGTAAATTAGTGAAGCCACTGTGGAAAACAGTATGAAGACATTAAAAAAAAAAAAACTAGAAATAGACTTGCTATATGAACCAGAAATTCCACATCTGGGTATCACATAAAAGATATGAAACAGTGTTGTATCAAAGAGATACCTGTACCACCATGTTTATTGCAACACTATTCACAATAGCCAAAATATGAAATCAACCAAGGTATCCATCATCAGATGAATGGATAAAACAAATGTGGTATATGCACATAATGGTATATTATTAAGCTATTAAAAATAAAATTCTATCATTTGCAGCAAAATGGATGCAACTGGAGAACACCATGTTGAGTGAAATAAGCTGGACACAGAAAAACAAATATTGCATATGCTCCCTCATACATGGGAACTGGAATTAAAAAAAGCTAAATAGGGAAGAAAGAAATGCCTGTGTGTATCAGTATTGCTATAAATACACTTTTGTCAAATTTTTTGTATCTTTGTGAAACTAATGGTTACCAGTGTTATACTACTACAGTTTTAATGATCTATGATTATTTTCAAATTTGCTGTGTATAGGTGAAAGTCATTTTTCCATTTGATTATTGTTTATAGCTCTTGCCTATATTTCTATTAAACCAGTGTCTTTTTTTTTTTTTTTTACTTGTTGAACTCTTTATTTACTGGGGATAAAGTCCTGGACTGCAATGTAAGTTAAAGATATGTTATCTCAAAAGTGAAGGAGAGAAGGGGGAAAAGGAGATAGAGAGGGAGGAAGAGGGAAACGGAACATCATTACATTCTTAGAATTGTATCCATGAACTATATTGAACATGTTAATAACTGAAAAAATAAAGTTAAAAATAAATAAGTAAACCAGTTAAAAACTGGAAAAAAAAGCATTCCACATTGGTTCTGAGGATCATTCATATTTGGAAACTATTATGGGTGGAAGCCCATCTCTGATACTTGGCTTTATACATCTATCATTCTGCTGCTGTCGCCCAATCTCTGGAACCAATGAGAAGGAATACAGAGGAAGAACTACGTGGTATGTTGCTGCATTTTCTCTTATATAAAAAGAAAGTAGATTGAGGGGCTAATGCTTTTCCTAGTTTGAAAAAAATGGGGATTTGAATGCTGTCAGTGTTGAAATTGATTCTTTATAAAACATGTATTAAGCAAATAATTTGCTATTTTAGAATAAGTGAGTCACAAGTATCATGAGACAAATTTTAAAACAGTTAAATCAATCCATTATTTCTCTTTTTTTATTTTACAGTAAGATTACTAGGTCATCCAGGAATTATATCAATGCAGCCTATTTTAAGTGGAGCAAAGTGTTTTCCAACCCTCCTATGATAGCCTTGGAGAATTGATGATGAAATATGTACCAGATAATATTAAGTGAACTCAGATTTCAAGGCTAGACAAATAAATTAAGGCAGAATTCTATCCTTGATCCTATCTTGTTTATTTTTTCAATAAATGATTTGTTTGAAAATGCTACAACATGTTTTGAATATGGTCAAGGCTGGGAGAGCTCACTAGCACTAAATTCATTCAAACTAAGGCTGACCATATGATCTTGACATGCTGGATCTTTAGGATAGAAAACAATAACAAAAAAGCCCCAATTTAATTGAAAAAAACTAAGAGGTCTCATATTTAGCCTAAAAATAAAACTTAAATAAGTATGATATATGTACAGTTAAAATGTCTGAAAAATTCTCGAGCATTTTTGTTGATTCCAAATTTGTCATGGTTGGAACATATAACTCAATTGTTGAAAAGCTAAAATTGGGTACCAGCTGTTTGGCGTAGCAGGTAAAGCCGCTGCCTGCAGTGTTGGTATTCCATATGGGCGCTGGTTCATGTCCCAGCTTCTCCACTTCTGACTGAGCTTTCTTCTGTGGCCTGGGAAAGCAGTAGAAGATGGCCCAAGTCCTTGAGCCCCTGCACTCGCATGGGAGACTCAGAAGTTCCTGTCTCCTGGCTTCAGATCGGCACAGCTCCAGCCATTGTGGCCAACTGGGGAGTGAACCACCAGATGAAAGGCCTCTTTCTCTCTGCCTCTCCTTCTCTCTCTGTGTAACTCTGACTTTCAAATAAATAAATAAATCTTAAAAAAAACACCCTGATAGACAGCCTAGTCATGCTTTATTATTGTTGCTGATTGATCACTCATCTCAGTGCCCTTTCAATTATATTTTTCTAAAGCAGGATAACTGAATATTTTTGTTGACCAAATCACACACAGAAAATTAACACTTTCAACAAGTCATTAATAATCAATTACAACTGGGAAATTCATCAACTGTAGAAATGTGGAAGCTTGCAGCTATTGTTTTTGTTTTGTATCTTCTTTTTGTTTTGACTTATAAGGGTTCTTCATCATTCTGGGTAGTAAACCCTTATCATTGCAAACATTCTTCTGTCCTGCAGGTTTTCTTTTCATTTTCTTGAAAATGTCCTCTGATACACAAAAGTTTTCAATTTTAATGGTATCCAGTTTTACTTGTTTCTTTTGTTGCTCATGTCTCTGTTTTTAAATTTACATTTGAGCAATTGCAGACTAGATGCATTTTATTTTTTCACAAGGAAAATATTAGAGGCACTTTGTTTGATCAGTTGATACCATGCATAGCTTTGCCTTTAGCTCAAAATTTTATTTTTCTTTTTTTAACTTTTATTTAATGAATATAAATTTCCAAAGTACAGCTTATGGATTAAAATGGCTTTTTCCAACCCATTACTTCCCTCCCACCCACAACCCTCCCCTCTCCCACTCCCTCTCCCCTTCCATTCATATCAAGATTAATTTTCAATTATCTTTATATACAGAAGATCAATTTAGCATATATTAAGTAAAGCATTCAACAGTTTGCACCCACACAAAAACACAAAGTGAAAAATACTGTTTGAATACTAGTTATAGCATTAAATCAGGATGTACAGCACACTAAGGACAGAGATCCTACATGGGGAGTAAGTGCACAGTGACTCCTGTTGTTGACTTATAAAATTGAAACTCTTGTTTATGGTGTCAGTAATCACCGTAGGCTCTTGTCATGAGCTGCCAAGGCTATGGAGGCCTTTTGAGTTCGCAGACTCTGAGCATATTTAGACAAGGTCATAGTCAAAGTGGAAGATCTCTCCTCCCTTCAGAGAAAGGTACCCCCTTCTTTGATAACCTGTTCTTTCCACTGGGATCTCACTCACAGAGATCTTTCATTTAGGTTATTTCTTTTTTTTTTCCACAGTGTCTTGGCTTTCCATGCCTGAAATACTCTCATGGGCTTTTCAGCTGGATCCATGTTCCTTAAGGGCTGATTATGAGGCCAGAGTGCTGTTTAGGACATCTGCCATTTTATGAGTCTGCAGTGTATCTCACTTCCCATGTTGGATCGTTCTCTCCCTTTTTTATTCTATCAGTTAGTATTTGCAGACACTAGTCTTGTTTATGTGCTCCCTTTGGCTGTTAGTCCTATCATTATGATCAATTGTGAACAGAAATTGATCACTGGGACTAGTGAGATGGCATTGGTACATGCCACTTTGATGGGATTGAATTGGAATCCCCTGGTATGTTTCTAACTCTACCGTTTGGGGCAAGTCAGCTTGAGCATGTCACAAATTGCACATCTCTTGCCTCTCTTATTCCCACTCTTATATTTACCAGCAATCACTTTTCAGTTAAGTTTAAACACTGAAGAATAGCTGTGTATTGATTATAGTATTCAACCAAAAGTATTAAGTAGAACAAACAAACAAAAAAATACTAAGAGGGATAACGTATTAAGTTGTTCATCAACAGTCAGGGTGAGGGCTGATCAAGTCACCGTTTCTCCTAGTGTTCATTTCACTTTAACAGGTTTCCTTTTTGGTGCTCAGTTAGTTGTCACCGATCAGGGAGAACATATGACATATGATATTTTTCCCTTTGGGAGTGGCTTATTTCACTAAACATGATGTTTTCCAGATTCCTCCATCTTGTTGCAAAAGACCGGGTTTCATTGTTTTTGACTGCTGTATAGTATTCTATAGAGTACATGTCCCATAATTTCTTTATCCAGTCTACTGTTGAGGGGCATTTAGGTTGATTCCAGGTCTTAGCTATTGTGAATTGAGCTGCAATAAACATTAAGGTGCAGAGAGCTTGTTTGTTTGCCAATTTAATTTCCTTTGGGTAAATTCCAAGGAGTGGCATGGCTGGGTTGTGTGGTAGGGTTATAATCAGGTTTCTGAGGAATCTCCAGACTGATTTCCATAGTGGCTTAACCAGTTTGCATTCCCACCAACAGTGGGTTAGTGTCCCTTTTTCCCCATATCCTCCCCAGCATCTGTTGTTGGTAGATTTCTGAATGTGAGCCATTCTAACCGGGGTGAGGTGAAACCTCATTGTGGTTTTGATTTGCATTTCCCTGATGGCTAGTGATCATGAACATTTTTTCATGTGTCTGTTGGCCATTTGGATTTCCTCTTTTGAAAAATGTCTATTGAGGTCCTTGACCCATCTCTTAAGTGGGTTGTTGGTTTTGATGTTGTGGAGTTTCTTGATTTCTTTGTAGATTTGGTTATTAACCCTTTATCTGTTGCATAGTTTGCAAATATTTTTTCCCAATTTTTCGGTTGCTTCTTCACTTTCCTGACTGTTTCTTTTGCAGTACAGAAACTTCTCAATTTGATGCAATCCCAAATGTTAATTTTGGCTTTGACTGCCTGTGCCACTTGGGTCTTTTCCAAAGAGTCTTTGCCAGTGCCAATATCTTGCATGGTTTCTCCAATGTTCTCTCATAATTTGATGTTGTTGGGTCATAGATTTAGGTCTTTAATACATGTTGAGTGGATTTTTGTGTAAGGTGTAAGGTAAGGGTCTTGCTTCATGCTTCTGCACGTGGAAATCCAATTTTCCCAGCACCATTTATTGAATAGACTGTCCTTGCTCCAGGAGTTGGTTTTGTATCCTTGATCAAATATAAGTTGGCTGTAGATGTTTGGATTGATTTCTGATGTTTCTCATCTGTTCTATTGGTCTACCCATCTGTTTCTGTACCAGTACCATGCTGTTTTGATTACAACTGCCCTGTAGTATGTCCTGAAATCTGGTATTGTGATGCCTCCGGCTTTGTTTTTGTTGTACAAAATTGCTTTAGCTGTTCGAGGTCTCCTGTGCCTCCATATGAATTTCAGCATCATTTTTTCTAGATCTAAGAAGAATGTCTTTGGTATTTTGATTGGTATCGCATTGAATCTATAAATTGTTTTTGGGAGAATGGACATTTTGATGATATTGATTCTTCTAATCCATGAGCATGGAAGATTTTTCCCTTTTTTGGTATCCTCTTCTATATCTTTCTATAAGATTTTGTAATTCTCATCGTAGAGATCTTTAACATCCTTGGTTAAGCTTATGCCAAGGTATTTGATTGTTTTTGTGGCTATTGTGAATGGGATTTATCTTAGCAGTTCTTTCTCAGCTGTGGCATTGCCTGTGTATACAGAGGCTGTTGATTTTTGTGCATTGATTTTATATCCTGCTACTTTTCCAAACTCTTCTATGAGCTCCAGTAGTCACTTAGTAGAGTTCTTTGGATCCCCTAAATAAAGAATCATATCATCTGCAAAGAGGGATAGCTTGACTTCTTCCTTCCCAATTTGTATCCCTTTGATTTCTTTTTCTTGCCTGATGGCTCTGGCTAAAACTTCCAGAACTATATTGAATAGCAGTGGTGAGAGTGGGCATCCCTGTCTGGTACCAGATCTCAGTGGAAATGCTTCCAACTTTTCCCCATTCAATATGATGCTGGCCGTGGGTTTTTCATAAATTGCTTTGATTGTATTGAGGAATGTTCCTTCTATATCCAGTTTGCTTAGAGTTTTCATCATGAAAGGGTGTTTAATTTTATCAAATGCTTTCTCTGCATCTATTGAGATAATCATATGGTTTTTCTTCTACAGTTTGTTAATGTGGTGTATCACATTGATTGATTTGCGAATGTTGAACCATCCCTGCATACCAGGGATAAATCCCACTTGGTCTGGGTGGATGATTTTCCTGATGTGTTGTTGTATTCTCTTGGCGAGAATTTTATTGAGGATTTTTGCATCTATGTTCATCAGGGATATTGGCCTGTAATTTTCTTTCAATGCTGCATCTTTCTCCAGATTAGGGATTAAGGTGATGCTGGCTACATAGAAAGAATTTGGGAGGATTCCCTCTTTTTCGATTATTCTGAATAGTTTGAGAAGAATTGGAGTTAGGTCTTCTTTAAATGTCTGGTAGAATTCAGCAGTGAATCCATCTGGTCCTGGGCTTTTCTTTGTTGGGAGGGCCTTTATTACTGCTTCAATTTCTGTCTCAGTTATAAGTCTATTTAGGTTTTCTATGTCTTCCTGGTTCAATTTAGGTAGATTGCATGTATCCAGGAATCTATCCATTTCTGGCAGATGTCCCTGTTTGCTGGCATACAACTCTTTGTAGTAATTTCTGATGATTCTTTTTATTTCTGTGGTGTCTGTTGTTAATTTCCTTTTTCATCTCTGATTTTATTGATTTGGGTCTTTTCTCTTCTTTTTTAATTAGTTGAGCCAATGGGGTGTCCATTTTATTCATTTTTTTCAAAAAAACCAGCTCTTCACTTGGCTGATTTTTTGTAATTTTTTTTATTCAATCCTGTTGATTTTTTTCTGATTTTAATTATTTCTCTTCTCCTACTAGATATGGGTATGGTTTGCTGCAGTTTTTCTAGATCCTTGAGATGCACTGAAATCTAATTTATTTGGTGCCTTTCCAATCTCTTGATGTAGGCACCTATTGCTATAAACCTTCCTCTCAACACTGTTTTTGCCATATCCCATAAGTTTTGTATGTTGTGTTGTTATCCTCATTTACTTCCAGAAAGTTTTTGATTTCTCTTTTGATTTCTTCTATGACCCATTGTTTATTCAGGAGCGTGTTGTTCAGTCTCCATGTGTTTGCATACTCTCTAGGGATTCCTGAGTTGCTAATTTCCACCTTCATTCTGCTGTGGTCTGAGAAGCTGCATGGTATGATTCTAATTCTTTTAAATTTGCTGAGACTTGCTTTATGGCCTAGTATGTGGTCAATCCTAGAGAAGGTTCCATGCACTGCTGAGAAGAATGTAAAATCTTTGGATGTAGGATTGAAAGTTCTGTAGATATCTGTTAGGTCCATTTGGGCAATAGTATTGATTAAATCTGCTGTTTCCTTGTTGATCTTCTGTCCTATTGATCTGTCTATTTCTGAGAGTGGAGTATTGAAGTCCCCCAGTACTATTGTATTGGAGTCTAAGTCTCCCTTTAAGTCCCTTAACATACCTTTTAAATAAACCAGTGCCCTGTAGTTAGGTGCATATACATTTATAATAGTTACATCTTCCTGTCGAATTGAACTCTTAATCATTATATAGTGCCCCTCCTTGTCTCTCAACAGTTTTTGTTTTAAAGTTTATTTTGTCTGATATTAATATGGCTACACCTGCTTTATTTTGGTTTCTGTTGGCATGGAATATCTTTTTCCAACCTTTCACTTTCAGTCGGTATGCATCTTTGTTGGAAAGATGTGTTTCTTGTAGGCAGCAAATAGATGGGTTTTGTTTTCTAATCCATTCAGCCAGTCTGTGTCTTTTAACTGGAGAGTTGAGGCCATTAACATTCAATATGACTATTGATAAGTAGTAACTTTGCCCTGCCATTTTCCCAAAGCTATTTTCTAGAATATGCTTGGAGCTTCCTATGCTCTTTTACTGGTAGGTTTTCTTCCTTTACCTTCTTTCATATTGATGGCCGTGTTTCTGTGTGTAGCACATCTTTAAGCATTTTTTGCAGGGCTGGACAAGTGGCGACAAATTCTTTCAATTTCTGTTTGCTATGAAAGGTCTTTATTTCACCTTCATTCACAAATGAGAGCTTTGCAGGATATAATATTCTGAGCTGGCAGTTTTTCTCTCTTAGTACCTGGGCTATATCTCGCCATTCCCTCTTAGCTTGTAGCATTTCTGATAAGAAGTCAGCTGTGAGTCTAATTGGAGGTCCTCTGAGAGTAATCTGACATTTCTCTCTTGCACTTTTAGGATCTTTTCTTTATGTTTCACTGTGGTGAGTTTAATTACAACGTGTCATGGTGAGGATCTCTTTTGGTCATGTTTATTAGGGTTTCTATGAGCTTCCTGTACTAGGATTTCTCTGTCCTTCTCCAAACCCGGGAAATTTTCTGCTAGTATCTCACTAAAAAGGCCTTCTAATCCTTTCTCTCTCTCCATGCCTTCAGGAACTCCTAGAACCTTAATGTTGGGTTTTTTAATAGTATCCTGTAGATTCCCGACAATATTTTTTAGATTTCTAATTTCCTCTTTTTTTTCTTTGGTTTGACTGTATACTTTCCTGTGCTCTGTCCTCTAAGTCTGATATTCTCTCTTCTGCTCCACTCATTCTGTTTTTAAGGCTGTCTAATGTGTTTGTCATTTGATCTATTGAATTCTTCATTTCATTATTATTTCTCTTCACTATCACCATTTCATGTTCTACTAGTTGCTTCATTTCATTTTGATTCCTCCTTAATATTTCATTTTCACGAGAGAGATTTTCTATCTTGTCCATTAAGGATTTCTGTAGTTCAAGAATTTGTTTTTGAGAACTTCTTAATGTTCTTATCCATTTTTTGAGATCTGTTTCTTGCATTTCTTCTATCTCATCATCTTCATAATCTTGAATTGGGGTGTCTTGTTCATCTGGAGGTGTCATAGTGTCTTCCTTGCTCTTGTTTCCTTGGTTTCTGCGTTTGTTGCTTGGCATTGTGGAGATATTCTTTGGTTTCTTCACTATGGTGTTTTTTCTCGTTATACTACGACTCTAGATTAAGTGGACTGTCTGCTTTTGATGTATCCGTAGAGGCATGTGATGGGTATGGCCAGAGAGCTCTGTTTGGTTCTTCAGGGTTAAGGGTATGCCAAAGGTGACTTACTCAGGTTGTTCTCTCTCTCTCTCTTTTAACTCAGAAGGGAAGTAATTCCACACAGCTGAGCAGAATTGAGGGTAGTCAATGTATGAAATCTGGCCCCTGTGTGTATATTTGTCAGCTCTGCTGCAAGGACCACACAAAGGGTCTGTGCAGTCCTCCGTGTGATCTCAAATTCTGCAATCTCCCACCTGGTTGCCAAGGTTACTGAGTTTGTGTACTCATGAGTTCTCTTCCACACCCTCAGATTTTCAGTCTCAGTTCATTTGCTCCACACCTTCACTAGGTCCTAACCTCCTGTTATTTCTCCCCACCAGAGTCAGGTTTTTCTGCTTGGTTGATGGTGGGCACCGCTTTACATATGTCCAAAATGGTGGCTGCTGTTTGTCTTGCTTGCCTTTGTAAGCTGAGTGGAGAGAGAGGCTCGTGTCCCTGCTGTTCCCTTTTATTTATTTATTTTTTTCTCTCCTCTAGTTAGCCGGGTGAACTTTCCCCAGCGGGACAGTAAGCCTCGTTCCCTCTAGGCTCTTTCTGCTGTTTCCCTGCCAATGTATCGGGCTACTGATCTCACCTCCCCTTCTTGCGCTGGTGTGTAGACTCCATGGCTGGGCTCCCGAGCCGTGGGCATCCTTGCTCTCCCCATAGGTCCTCTGTGTCACATCCACTAGATCCGGAAGAGTTTCCTCTGCAATTTTTTTCCTGAGGCTTTCCCTGAAACTACAGTAACTCCACTTTTATTAAACTATCTTTTCCTGGACTATCAGTGCATGCCCTCACTATTCCACCATCTTGGCTCTGCCCTCAATCTTATTTTTCTTTAAATTTCAATTACCATTTTAATTACATGACTTATTTTAGTGGTATATACATATATATTCATAAAAATTACTTTTTCCTTGTATAATAGAAGTATTATTTTTAATTTTTAAATCAAGTTATTTAAAATAGTGAACTTTAATAATTTCATAATATGTATGAAATGTGTATGTGCACCAAGTCAGCAGAAGCTGTGAAGGTGGTGTGGAGATATGACAAGTCTATGAAACATTACACTAGACCAAGGTTTAGCAAATTATGGCTCTTGGGCCAAATCCTGCTCTTGGCCTGCTTTTGTATATAACGTATTATTGGAACACAGACACACCCATTCATTTACCATTGTCAATGACTGCTTTCCCCTGCAATGGCAGAGCCAAGGAGTTGAGACAGAGATTTGATGGCCCTGGAGACCTAAAATGTTTACTACTTGCTGACTTCACCAGCATACTATAAAATCTAATTTTTAAAAATCTAATTGTTGGGACCGGTGCTGTGACATAGTGGGTTAAGCATTCACCTGCAGTGCTGGCCTCTCAAATAGGTGCTGTTTGTGTGCTAGCTGCTTTTCTTCTGATCCAGTTCATTGCTTATGGTCTGGGAAAGTGTTGGTAGATGGCCCAAGTGCTTGGGCCCCTGCACCCATGTGAGAGACCCAGAAAAAGCTCCTAGCTTCAGTTCAGCCCAGCTCCAGCTCTTGTGGCTACTTTGGGAGTGAACCAGCAGATGGAAGACCTCTTTCTCTGTCTCTCCCTCTCTCTGTCTATAACTATGCCTCTCAAGTAAATAAATAAACCTTTAAAAAAAACACACATAACTATATCAGGCATCGATGCATTTAGCAGCCAAATTTGTCTTACACTGTCCCTTTTCTACATTTAAAACAGTTTAATGCCTTTCTACAGATCTGGAGCATTCCAGGACACCAAAAGCTTGAGGCCATGTGAACACTGGGCTATTATGAGAATTTCTTTGTTTACTGTTTGACAGGATAGATTCTGTCTTCTCAGATTCTATTTGATCAGAAGCACTGTGGCATAATAAAAGGGGCAGAGGAATTACTGAGGCCCTGAAGTCGCACTGAAGATTAGAGTAAAACCTGAACTTCAAAAGATTCTGGTAAAAGAGGGGAGGTTGATAGCTTTCCATTCTAAATGAAGGTGAAGCAAGGGCATGAGAACTGTCACTCCTAACAGCACATCTGCAGGGCAGTGTGGGGAAGTTTTGCCATGATCTGTCTTCATTTCCCTTTTTAATTTAACAAATGCCTTCCCTGTCTTCCATACTCAGTACTGCAAGAGGGCAGAGCCCCTGATACGTGAACATATCCTTTGAGTGGATGCTATTCTTCTCTCTACATTCCAGCTGATTAACATTATGAGCCTTGGCAGTTACCCAAAGAGGAAACACATCATCCTTTATCTTACAACTTTGATCACAGGCATCTCCCAATGTGAGTGAGGGGGCTTCTCCATGGAAAAAGGTTTAGCTTGTAGCCTCAACTTGTCTCTGTAAAGTCACTTTTTCCAGCATCCCATGTGCTGTTTCTCAACTGTTTGGTATCTACTGGGTCTTTTCACACCTACAATGACCCATGAGGTGGGTTCCATTATTATCCCTATTTTACAAAAGAGGACACTAAGGCACGGAGAGATTTAGTGACTGTCCAAAAATCACTCAGCTAGTGCTTGGCAGAATGAAGATCTGATTGCAGGGTTTACTCCATAGCCTGTATTTTAACCATTGCATGGGTTTGTGTCTTTTCCGGTCTAGACACTATTGAAGCTGTATGAAGCCATGCCATCTTTAATGTCAATCCCTAAGAAGAGATAAGGGCTTAGGCAGGAAACTGCCACCAGAAAGACTGGCCTTGGACTATCTAGAAAAGAAATTCCTGCCCTCCCACTTGATTTTTCTCTCTCCAGACTAAATTTTTAGGGAGGCAGAGGCTTAGGCATTAGTCCTTGGCTGTGGACTGCCAAAGTCAGACACTTCATGTGGAAATAAGACCTTCCAAGCAAAGAATTTATGGTTCTTTGTTTCCCAAATTATGTAGTTCCATTAGTTACCTTGTAGCTTTATTTTCCCTTGCTAATCCCTGACAAAGTCCTCATTTAGGTATTCTGGCCTCATATCATTTGCATCAATGGTACCAAAGGGACAACCACCCATATTTAGTGAGAATGCTTAAGGAGAAAACTGTACACCTGAATCTAAGGTTAGCAATTTGATGGCAACAACAAGTAGGGAACCCTAAGGGGGAAATGTGATTTTCCCAAGACAAGTTGAGATCACAAATGGACACTTCTACAGAGAAAGCCCCCTTGCTGCATTGGATAATGCTGTTGTACAAAACTGGAAGGTACAAAAAGGGTGATGTGGTTCCTGTTTGGGGGGTGTTCACAATATGCTAGAGATACAAACAGTATTATATAACACATATTACTCACTATAAAATATGATGTTTCATAATAGCATAAACAGAGTTAGGAGGAGTTAGGAGGCAGATGCACCATCAGGTAAACCTGATTGTGGAGGGACAGAGAAAGCTGGATTAAGTTGAGTAGAGGTTAATTCACACAGAATGACAAAATAAAAAGTCTGAGTCCAGGCTGGATTTTTTTTTTTTGTTTTTCATCGTAGTGTAGGCCTTGGTGAGGAATTTTTTTATGTGAACTAAAGGGAAAGTGGGAGCAGCAGGAAATGTTTAAGTAAAGAGATAATATGTATGCTCAAAAGTAAAAAAAAGCCTGGAGTTTGAGGCTGCACTGTAGAAGGGGCTGTAAAACATTTGCAAAGTCAAGTTGAAACTGTTACAAACCTGCACAAAGGAAGAATGGAGAGAACCTAGTGCTCAGTGCTGCTGCCAGTCATGTGGTAGGGAGGTCAGGGAAGAGAGACTGGTTGACCTCTGATTTGGCAACTTGAAGGTCATTATGACCTTCACAAGAGCAATTTCCATTAGTGGTTGAGATAAAACCTACTTAGAGTGAGTTCAAGTGGGGAAAAAAAAACAAACTGTAAATGTGGAAATCTCTTTCACATGGCTTTGCTGTAAAGGAGACAGAAATGGGGCTGCAGGTAGAGATCTGTGAAGTTAAGTGAAGGTTAATTTTATTTTGTGCTATTTATTTTTTCAAGAAAGGAGTTGTTAAGGTATATTTGTTGGCTGATGACAGTGATTAATGGGGATAATTTGGTACTGGAGGGAGTGGGATTAATGTAGGTGCAAATAAAATATTCTTTATTATTCATCATTGGTTGCTTTAGTCAAGGTATGGAATAGGTGGAATGGGCTTACACAGGTTTAAAATTTTGGAAAATATGCTCAGAGAGAAAGACAGAAAAGGGCAGTGAGGATGTGCACACAAGGGACTGATTACAGCAATGAATCCTACTCTCCGAGTTGAGTAGAGTAGAGGACAAGACTTGGAATGGAGGAGTGAGGTGGAAAAAGAAGAGGTGGTGCTCTATTGTGCTCACATGAATACAGATCTGACCACCTAATTTGCAGAGCTCAGTACAAAATAAAAATGTAGGGGTACTCACTCAAAATTAGTTAAAGAATTTTAAGACAGTGACAGTTGAACATTAAACAAAGGGATTGTGCAAATGTGGGACTCTGTGCTGCTGCGTGGGTCAAACAGCCATGAAGCTGGCCCTGCAAATTGCATATAGTTATGTAAAAGTCTGTTTTTTTTTAATCTATTTTTATTCTCTCAGGCCCCTGATAACAAAAAATCAATTCTAAATAGCCAAAAAAAAGAAAAGAAAAAGAAAAAAAGGTGATGGTTAGAAAGAGGGAATGCTTGAAGTTTTGGAGAGTTTAGCTGGTCTAGGATAGGTCCTACTAGAGAGAGAGCAGGATCACTGACCTTGGAAGGCTCAAGGACAGAGAAGTTAGGTTCTTGATTTATTAACCATGTAGCTATTAAAACCACTAGGATTTACAACATGAGTAGTAATGGGAGTGGTAGCTGAGGGACCTGGCAGAAGAGCAGATAACTATAACAAAGAGGAAATGAAAGACTGATCCGATGACATAGTTATCAAGATTGAATGTAAAATGGGAAGAGAAACAATGGGAACATTACTGAAGGTCTAAGAGGTCATCATTACACTTCCAGGCCAAGAGGCACATGGAAAATGCAGAAAAATAGCCATCCCCAGAGCTGCAGGGGGCGCTGTGTCTTAGAGGACAGACAAATCTCAGCTGAGCAAGAAGATGCAAGGGACACTCAAGAAGAGTTTGAGAATATTGGGTGGGGTTTGCTATGACTATCTCTTCCAAAGGGCACCATAAAAGGGCTTGGAAGGAAGGGAAGCGTGGGCACTAGGTCAGGCCAGCTTTATGAGACAGTGAGTCCTGGTGATAAAGGATGACCTAGAAACTTGGGTTTCTCATGCGTCACCAAGGACAATAGGATCTAAGGTACTCTATTAGCTTAGCATCGAGATAACAAAATCTCTGAGGCAATCATTTTTATAAGGAGATAAGGTTTATTTAGGTCATGATTTTGGAAGTTCAAGTCCAAGATCTGAAGGCTTTATTGGTTTGGCCTCTGGTGAAAGTGGTAGATGGCAATGGTGGAGTATGGCCAGAGAAAGGATCCCTTGGTGAGTCAAGAAGCAAAGAGAGTGGCTGGACCCAACTTAGACCTTTATAATAGTCATTTAGTAAGACCTATTGCAAGGTGTCCGGCACGTAACAAATCTTCCCAGACAGATGAATCAATTAAATCACAAGCTTTTATTGGGATTCCGCTCCCGGGCAAGGTTCACCCGTCCCAACAGAGCAACAGAGCGGGGACTGGGGAAGGTGCGTGTTAGAGGTTGGGAGGGCTCCTTTTATAGATACAGGGAGTGGGGGTTAAAGGTTGAGGCAGGTCTGATCCTCATTGGTTGACCTTTAGGCACCCGTGGGGACCTTGACAAGGACTTTTCTTCCCCAGAAGTACAGGTAGGGACTCTCCATTCCCAGAAGTATAGACCTTCCCTTCTTGCAGATTCCAAAGCTACCATCTCGACCTTTTGATGATAGGAAAAGGGGCGATGATGAGTCTCTCTGGCTACTTCCTGCTAATTGGGGACATCATCTACAGGGGCCCACTGGGGGTATCTTGGGGCTCTGCAGCGACAGGCATTTTTGGATGGAGAAGCATCTGGTTGACTGCTACTCTGGAGGCTTCCTGGATTTGATCTTTTATGAGCCTTTGATCCGGGGGATTTGCCAAAGCAGTCATGTCTGTGAACTCCACCACAGCAGACAGTTACCTGGATTGTTGGTAATCCAGTGAAGGAACATTGGAATTGTGGTGATGTTCCCTCATAACACGTGGCTGGAAAGTAAGATAGGTGGGAGGAGCATGAACATGTGGGCAGGGACTGAGCCGAGACCAGGATCTTAGGAATCAGGGGTAGGACCAGGAGGACTAGGATTATGGACAAACTTAAGCTTGGTAGGCCCCAGAGCAGAGTGTCAGAGGATGCTGATGGCCCTGGGGGAGGGGAAGGTGCCTTCTTGAGGCAAGATACATGATACCAGTTTTCATGACCCAGTAGTTTGGCTGCAGTTGGAGTGGTGAGAATTACGACGTGGGGTCCTGTCCAATGGGGATGGAGTGGCTGGTGCTGGGAGGATCGGAGCAGGATGGAGTCCCTCGGCTGGAGAGGCAGGACCTCTGGACCAGCTGGGTGATGAGCAGATGGGGATGGGAGATGTCGGTCAGATGTTCCCCTGAGAAGTGAATGAAGTAAGGTGAAGTAGGGGAGGTAAGAGGCCAATGGCGGGGTGTGGACCAGCAGGTTATGGTTAAGAAGGAACGGTCTTCCATACATGAGCTCAAGTGGGCTAAGTCCCAGGGGCTTGCGCGGAGCTGCACGGAGCCTGGTGAGGGCCAACGGGAGAAGTTGTGGCCATCCCATCTGAAGTTGGATGGAGAGTTTAGTAAGCTGGTCTTTTAGCATGCCGTTCGCCTTTTTAACTTTACCCGAGGATTAGGGGTGGTAAGGGATGTGTAACCTCCAGGTGGTGCCAAGGGCTTGTGTAACTTGTTGTACCACCCATGATACAAAGGCCGGCCCATTGTCCGATTGGATAGAGGTAGGCAGCCCGAATCGTGGGATGATGTGCTGTAATAAGATTTTAGCCACCATGGCTGCTGTTTCTGAAGTTGTAGGAAAGGCCTCTATCCAACCGGAAAATGTGTCCACCATGGTTAGAATATACTGTAAGCATTTGTAAGGGGGCATATCAGTAAAGTCTATTTGCCAGTCTTCACCAGGAAGGTGGCCTCTCATCTGGTGGGTGGGTATCTGGGGCTTTAGCTTTCCCTGGGGGGATATCAAGGAACAGATAGAACAGGACGAGTGAACCTGTTTAAGGAGATCTTTAACAGTAAGACAGTAAAACAGAGGGGTCAGAAAACGGTAGAGCGAGTCTGGGTTTATATGTAGAGAGTTGTGAATGTCAGTTAATGATGGAAGGGAGTTTTGAATAGGGAGAGCGATCTTGTCTTTGAGAAAAATCCACCCCTCAGTATGTTCCTTACCTCTGTTTTGTAGTAGTTGATGCCTTTCCTGAAGGAGGTAAGTAGGCTTAATAGAGGTTGTGAGAAACAATAATGGAGCAAGGGGCTCCTGTGTAGGCGGGTCTTGACTAGTAAGTGTCTGAGCCACCAAGTCTGCTTGCCTGTTACCCATAGACACCGGATCAGTCATTTGTTGGTGGCCCTTGCAATGGATTATCACCACCTGGAGGGGCAGAGTGAGGGCCTGGAGAAGCTGGTGGATGTGGGCAGCATTAACTATCAATGTTCCCCGTGACGTCAGGAACCCCCTTTCCTTCCATATGGCAGAATGGGAATGAGCTATGAGAAAGGCATATTTAAAGTCTGTATAGATGTTGACCCCTTTGTCCTTAGCAGGTGTAAGAGCTCGGGTCAAGGCATGGAGTTCTGCCTTCTGGCAGGTGGTTCCTGGGGGAAGGCATTGCACCTCTATGGTCTTATTGAGGGTAACCACTGCATATGCTGCTCTCTGCACCCCATCTGTCCCCCTCACTGAGCTGCCATCCACAAACAGTGTTAGGTCAGGGGAATCTATTGGGGAATCTAGAACATGGTCTGTTGGGGTCTGGAAGAAATTTAGTACTTCAGAGCAGGAATGAGAGTCAGGAAGAGGCTCCATGGGGGAAGATGGGAGCAGAAGGAGGGTGGCTGGGTTTAAGGATGGGGAGTGGGCTATAGTAATATGGGGATTTTTGATGAACAGGATATGTAGCTCCTGGACCCAGGAGGGGGTAAGGAGGGGGAGGAACCTCTGTCCCAAAAGTTCAGCTAAGGCCGGCGCCGCGGCTCAATAGGCTAATCCTCCGCCTAGCGGCGCCGGCACACCGGGTTCTAGTCCCGGTCGGGGCGCTGGATTCTGTCCCGGTTGCCCCTCTTCCAGGCCAGCTCTCTGCTGTGGCCCAGAAGTGCAGTGGAGGATGGCCCAAGTGCTTGGGCCCTGCACCCCATGGGAGACCAGGAGAAGCACCTGGCTCCTGCCATCGGATCAGCGCGGTGCGCCGGCCACAGTGCGCTGGCCGCGGCGGCCATTGGAGGGTGAACCAACGGCAAAAGAAGACCTTTCTCTCTGTCTCTCTCTCTCACTGTCCACTCTGCCTGTCAACAAAACAAAACAAAACAAAACAAAAGTTCAGCTAAGTTGTAGGATGACAGGACTGTGATAGGCTGCTGCAGGGTGAGCTTGGTGGCATCTTTGGTAAGTGTAGCCGCTGCTGCCAGAGCTTGAATGCACTGGGGCCAGCCCCAGGCTGTAAGGTCAAGCTGTTTTGAGAGGAAGGCCACCAGGCCACCTGCCAGTGTGTGGGGCCAGATGGTTGGGCTAGGAGGCCAGCAGTGATTCCACTACATTCATCTGTGAACAGATGGAAAGGCTTTGTAGGATTAGGCAAGGTCAAAGGGGGGACTCAAGCAGGGTATCGCAAACAGTCCTCCAGGCACGAGTCACAGTGGTTGGTGACGATAAAGGGCCCTTTGGGGTCTCACGAGTGGCCTGGTATAAAGGTTTAGCCAGGACAACAAAGTTAGGGATCCAGTGTTGGAAAAACCCCACCAATCCAAGAAAGGAGAGTATGGCCCCAGCATCAATTGGTGGTTGGAGAACTTTTAGGGCCTGACGCCCATCAGCTGTTAGTGACCGGGTGGAGGGTGTCAGAAAGATGCCTAGATAAGTCACTGATAGAGAGGACAGTTGGGCCTTAGTGGGAGATACCCTGTACCCCTTGTCCCCTAGGAAATTTAGGAGAGCCACTGTCTGGGATTCGGAGTCCTCTTTGGAGGGACTGCATAAGAAGAGGTCATCCACATATTGTAGCAGGGTGGAGTTGTGGGCCTCAAATGTTGAAAGATCACTGGCCAGGGCTTGTCCAAATATGTAGGGGCTATCTCGGAACCCCTGGGGGAGTACGGTCCATGTCAACTGTCGGGCCTGGTGAGTGTCTGAGTCTGTCCAGGTGAAGGCAAATAGATATTGAGAATCAGGGTGTAAAGGAATAGAGAAGAAGGCATCTTTAAGGTCTAGTACTGTGAAGTGGGAGGTTTTGGGGGGGGACATGTGATAGCATTGTATAAGGATTAGGCATCACTGAGTGCATAGGGATAACTGCAGCACTGACCAGGCGGAGGTCTTGGACTAGTCTATACTCATCCGACGGTTTTTGTACTGGGAGTATGGGCATGTTACAGGGGGAGTTAGTGGGTATTAGGAGATTTTGTTGGAGGAGCCTGTCAATGATGGGTTTAAGGCCATGTCTGTGGGTTTCAGAGATGGGGAATTGGAATCAGTTAGGGTATGGAGTGCCCTCCAGGAGTTTAATAAGGGCTGGCTGGTGGTGGGTTGCCACCACCGGTGTTGACAAATCCCATACTCAAGGGTTGACCTTTGTGGGAGAGATTGGCCATTGGAGGTTTGATGAATCAAAGGAAGGGGTGGGAGAGGTTAGAGAAGCAATTAAAGGAAGTAGGAGAACAGCTGAAGGTTGTCGGGGTAGAATCTGGAGACTGGAGCCCAGTTGGAATAGGATGTCCCATCCCAGTAGGGGGACTGGGCAGGAAGGGATTACCAGGAAGGAGTTGGAGAACGGGTGGTCTTCCAATTGACAAGGCAAGTCCGGCATGTGCCTAGGGTGGGAGGGAGTCCCATCAATCCCCATTACAGAAATTGAAGAGGGCAGGAGTGGGCCTGCATAGGCTAGCAGGACAGAATAGGTAGCCCCCGTATCCACCAGGAATTCTGTGGACTTACCCGCTACCTGGAGCATTACCCTGGGCTCAGCAAGGGTGATAGGGGTCCCTGAGTCTGGGCTCCGTCAGTCTTTGGCCATCCCCAGCAGTTGTAGCGTAGAGTCCTCTGGAGGAGTTGGGCTTCCACGTAGAGGCACAGGAGTCAGGCCTCCGCTGGGGCAATCACTCTTCCAGTGGCCTGGTTGGCCACATGTGGGGCATGCCAGGTGTGTGTGTGTGAGGGTTGGGACATGCTCAATCCCAATGTCCCTCTCGTCCACACTTGAAGCATGCCCCGGGGGGCTGGTTGTGCTCAACTGCCTCTTCCTGAGTGTTATAGACCTTGAAAGCTATCTGTACAAGGTCTCTAATGGGGATCTCTGGACCATCCTCCACTCTTTTTAGCTTTTTTCTGATATCAGAGGCAGACTGGGAAATAAAATGAGAGGCCAGAATTGCCACCCCTGAGGGGGAATGAGGATCCAGTTTAGTAAACTTAGGGCCTCAGTGAGCCTGTTTAAAAAAAGAGCTGGGTTTTCTCCCAGGTCCTGGGTGACCTCTCGAAGCCTATCAAAATTGACCACCTTGTGGGAGACAGTGTGCATGCTGGCCAATAAATATCTTACCATATTGGCCATGTTTTGTCTTCCCACCTGTCCTTCCTGGTAGCCCCATCCTGGTTCTACCTCTGGTACCCCCTGGGCTCCTGGTGAGAGAGTGGGATCAGTTAATAGGGCCTTGTCAGCCTCATCTGTCAGACCTGTACCCATTCCTCAGAAGTGAGAGAGGAGGAAAGGATAATATCGAGGCCCTTCGTGGTGAGGTCGTTTGTTTGAGAAAGGTATCTAAACTCTTTTATGAACCTAGTTGAATTTTCTGAAAAGGACCCTAGCCTTTCCTCAATCTGTGCTAGGTCTTATAGTGTGAACAGAACATGGACATGTACAATACCTTCAGCCCCAGCCACCTCTCGAAGTGGCAAGAGGTGTTGGAGCTTCTGGTCATGTGACTGTGTGCTCACGCTTATGGGCGACAGCGATATCACCTGGGTGCCAGTCATAGGTAATGGGGAAAGGGGTTCATTGCAGGTTATGGTGAAAGTGGGTTAGATGAAGGACCCGTTTCAGGGGGCGGAACAGAACATGGTGGCCAGGAGGCAGAGGGAGGGGCAGGACATGGCGGCAGGGCAGAAGAATGTGCATATGGGGGAGGGAGGTTCCTGGCTAGCTGTGGGGTCCCCAGGAACTCAGGAGGGTCCAAAAAGGTGGAGGGTGGAGAGTTTGGCAGTAACACAGAAGAGGGGTCCTTAGGAGGTGAGGCTGTGGTCCTGGCCAGCAAGACCTGGGCCATGGAACAGGAAGAGGAGAATAGGGCGGGAGCAGAGATCCCAGAAAGCTTGGACATAGGAGACCTCTGACCAATTTTCTCTCCCTGCGGCAGAAATTCTCAAGGTTGGTGAGGACCTTGGGATCAAAGCTTCCCTCAGGGGGCCACTTTAGATCCATTGTCAAGTACATAATTAGGCCATGCCTGGGTGGAGTAGAGGATTAGGCGTTTACGCCATAGGTCCAGGGCCAGTCCCAGTTTCTTCAAGTTCTTTAGAAGGCAGGCCAGCGGGCATGTTGAATCCCACCCTCGGGATTGGCCAGATCCCATGGTCTCCCTGGTAGCCCAGATCTACTGAAATTCCGGCAAGGTGTCCCCTGTCCCAGACTTCGGTAGACAGATTAGAGGTCAGTCCTCTACGGGGCCAAGCCAGCGGTGGGACGTCTCCACAGCCGCTGGGAGGCTAAACAGTGGCGAGCAGAGCCCATGTGAACATGATTTGGAGGTCTCTGTCCGGACGGAGAGCTAGCTGGAGATCACAGAGACTGGGCCAACCCAGAGGAGGGAGGGAGACCAGGGGAGGAGTTATTTACAGTTGGTCCAGCATGGTGCCTGGGGCACCAGACAGGTTCAAGGAGCGAGAGGGCCTCAAACCCAGAAATGGGAGGCACGCACCCTCAGCTCCCGGGTTTCGGCACCATCTGCAAGGCGTCCGATGCATAACAAATCTTCCCAGACAGATGAATCAATTAAATCACAAGCTTTTATTGGGATTCCGCTCCTGGGTGAGGTTCACTGGTCCCAACAGAGCAACAGAGCGTGTTAGAGGTTGGGAGAGGGTTCCTTTTATAGATACAGGGAGTTGGGGTTAAAGGTTGAGGCAGGTCTGATCCTCATTGGTTGACCTTTAGGCACCCGTGGGGACCTTGACAAGGACTTTTCTTCCCCAGAAGTACAGGTAGGGACTCTCCATTCCCAGAAGTATAGACCTTCCCTCCTTGAGGATCCCAAAGCTACCACCTATCTTCCAAGGGAATGCCCTAAATAACCTAGGGATTTCCCACTAGGTCCCACCTCCTAAACACCATAATTTGATTAAATTTCCACCCTCTTAGTACCCTAAACTCGTGACTTAAATATCTGCCTGAGTTTGCAGGCCAAATCATATTCAAATTACAGTAAATGTCATAGGGTTTAGTCATTTATTTTGCTGAAGGATAGATGATTTTCTTGGTTGTAAAAAATTGTATAGAAAATGTGTAAGCATTAAAAACATATTGCCCCTTTCTCATTAGCAAGATGGTGGAGTATGACTTGACTACTTGGATTACCATCTAATCTTTCAGCTCCCATAGAGGAGATATATGATCTTTGTAAAGGAGATATATAACGGAAAAGAAATATTACAAGCAAAGTTGGATCTTCTTAGGGATACCAACATGGTAGACTTTGCTATGAATGTATACCGAAACCTTTCTTCTGGTGATATTCCTCATGCTTTGAGAGAGAAAAGGAACTATATATGTTGCACAACTGAAATAACTTTAGGCAGAAACAAACCAATTGTGAATATATTTGAGGATCCAGAAACTGCATGGCAAAAGCAGTCAACCAAGAATGGTCAGATGCTATTTGATTACCTGGCAGACAATTGTGGTAAGGCAAGGATATTTAGGTACACTCTGTTGGTATGCAAAATTCCTGTATGAATGTGGGAATTATTCAGGAGTTACAGAATAGTTTTATATTTTTAGAGTGTTGGTTCCAGCAACAGATAAAAATGCTTTAAGTTCACTCTGAAGAAAAATGAAATTTTAATGCAGACCTGGAATGCAGCCATGGGAGACCTTATGAGAGTAGAAGAGACCATAGATGGCAATTCTGTTAGTTCTCCATTCCAGTCACTTCAGAAGTGAACTTGGCTTGTTCACTGTCTCTGTTTTCTTCAACCGCCCCTAAGGTCATGATAACATTATCAATCTCTTCCTTTACCAGCCACAGTATTTTTATGCGATTCAGACAATGCCTGGACAGAATGTCTGCTGTTTGACTACAGTCGTCATAACAAACAAAGATGTTTGAAAATGCTGGTGGCGGGTCCTACAAGATCTAGTCAAAGTTATTCAACAGGCATCTTACATCTAAAAAGACCCAATTACAGAATTTGTTGAAAACTTTTGTGTTAACTTGACTCTGATGGACTCAGAAAAAGCTGAGGGAATGTGAATCAGTGCAAGTGAATGACTTCTTTTTTGTAACTTGTCTTG
This sequence comes from Oryctolagus cuniculus, assembly GCF_051225735.1. Taxonomy (NCBI): domain Eukaryota; kingdom Metazoa; phylum Chordata; class Mammalia; order Lagomorpha; family Leporidae; genus Oryctolagus; species Oryctolagus cuniculus. The sequence goes on from NC_142869.1 coordinate 159,995,429, forward strand.
AGGATTTCATTGAAAATGCCAGTCTCTTCATATCTGATTTTTTTTGTATCCACCAGCATATCAGAGTTAATTGTTGACAGATAAATTGAATATGTCTTCAGAATGAAGCTGAAAGGTGCATTGTGAATTTGATTGGGAATGCAAGACTGGATGCCAAGATTGATTCTAAATTAGGTCATGTAGTTATGAGTAACAAGGCAGTCTCATCCTGTTAGTGAGTGAGTGAAAAGACCATACGCCTTTCTTTTAGAAGCCAGATGTTGGCCGTGAATATTAAGAAACAATCAGAATAGTGGGTGAGAGGCTCCTAACTGGACAACTCGAAACTCTAGCTTCTACTGAAGAACTATAAAGAAATGATGAAAAAAACTACAAAACAAAGATGATATGATTAAACCATGTCATAAGGAGTGACATACATCTTAGAAAAAAACACTGAGTATAAATTTTGGAGAATTTGAATAAAATTGACTTTGGCTTATTAAAAATAATATTTCAATACTGTGTTGAATATATCAAAATATTTCAATTATTTTGCTTTCTTCTCTGTCTCATTTAGTTTTATATATATATATACACATTGGAAGAAGAAATGCTATAAAAAATAAAATTTAGCTAACTTATTTCAACTTTAAAGCATCTTGTTCTAAGTCTTCATTTTTATTTGAGTGATACAATTTCACAAATCTGGGGCCAGCATTGTGGCACAGAGAGTTAAGCTGCCACTTTCAATGCCAATATCCCATATCTGCACACCAGTTCAAGTACCAGATGCTCCAATTCCAATCTGGCTCCATGCTAATGTGCCTGGGAAGGCAATAGAGGACAGCTCTAGTGCTTGGGCCCCTACCATGGATGGGAGAATGTGATGGAGTTCTTGGATCCTTTAGACTGGCCTGTCACTCATTCTTTGAAATAAATAAAAATCTTTTTTAAAAAATTCATAATTTAATCTATTCCTAATTAATATTTCTGGATTTTAACCATATCCATTTCCTTTAAATTTACAACAGGGTATATTTTCAAAAAATTCTATCATAACATGTAGTTGTTACTGCCTCTTGGAATTACTGAATGATAAATATATTCAGAAGAAAGCAAAGATATTTTAAGAAGCAAAATGCTCACAAATTTCAGTTTGGAAATTTTAAGCAAATTACTCTAAGATATGTTCATATGTGAAAAAATGTGAGAGTTCAGCTGTATGAACCACCTAATAAATCATGGATAATAATCAAAAGAACTGTCAGACTAATACAAGAGAAGTTATTATACATTCATATGTATTATGTTTATATTTATCATTTGTTAGGTGATATTATAATAATGTAGCATTTTCATGTTATGACATTTTTGTTTTAATAAGGATATCTTTTAAATTTGAGGTGACAGATGAGAAAGACAAGTAAAAAATAAGTATTTATTTTCAACTTAAATCTGGAACGAGATATTCTGTTACTAAATCCTTCCCTCTTTCTTAATTGCACTTCTATAGCCTATGTGGATGACTAAGTGGATTTCTCACTCTCCTTTGGACAATATTGGAAGTAGGTCAGATACCAGGACTCTGGTTTGTCAGAACTCCTAGGGCTGTGGGTAGATTGCAGTGTGGGTCAGTCTGTAACAGACACATGTGTACCCAGTGAAGGGTTGTGTTATTCAACTTAGGTTTTCTCTCAGCACCACTGGGTCAGCCTAGAAAAGTGTCCTTGATTTAGCTCGGATCACAGTATTTTCTTGCAGGCTGCAATTGGGGGGAGGGGGGCGGGTCTTATCTCTTCTGCTAAAACTACACTCTTAGAAAGCTCTCCCACAGTGGCCTAAGGGAAGAGAGAGAAGCTAGCTGTGGGGAGAGAGAAATGGATGGGACAATGTGTCCTGCTCAGGAAGCTGCTTGTGTTTATTTTCTGACCCCAGGTCTGGGAACTTGGTGGCACCAATCTTTCAATTCTGAGATTCCCTCCTGAGAAAGGACTGAATTGTCAAGACCTGCTTTTTGTTTACATTGCTCCCAAAGCCACTTAATTTGCAATTACCAGTAGTTGTTCTGTCCCTCCCCATTAGTTTCTAAATTGCTGTGAAAACATTGAGATTGTTGTGCTAATTAAAATATCCTTAGCACAGCTGCACTTTCCCTGGAGCAGGCTAGGGAAAGCCTCCAGTGCTGCCTTGAAAACCTCCATGCATCAGGTCTGTGACCTTCTGTGGCCTATGGGTGAGTTGGTTCCTAGTCACTGATGCCCTGAGGGACTTCAAGCAAATTTCACTCTGAGCCACTTTGTTACTCCTTCTTTAAATATCACAACATATTTGCAAAACACTTGAAAAGTGAAAGTAAAGCAGCATCTGGCAAACTGCATGTTTATTAAAACAAAATATCAGAAAAATGAATTATGCAAACTCTAATATACATAAAGAAGTCACAAGAAGTTTTTACATGTGCAATTCTGTAAGTCTTGCCGTTTACATTGTAAGACAAAAGGTAAGCTTGAAATCTGAAAAGAGAAAGGAAGAGACAGAGGAAAAGAAGGAAAAGTATGAGGAGGACACAGTGTTTCATCAATTCTGTAGTTTCAAAATGATTCACTTCTTTACTTCAGTGAGAGAGTGAGAGAGAGAGAGAAAGAGATCTTCCACCCATTGGTTCACCTCCCAAATGGCCCAACAGCCAGATCTAGAACAAGCAGAAGCCAGAAACTGAGGACTCTATTCAGTCTCCTATGTGGATGCAGGGGCCCAAATACTTGGAAAATCTTTTGCTGTTTTCCCAGGCACTTCCAAATTGTAGGAGCTGGGACTTGAACTGACTAAATCTGCTGTGCCACAAAACCCACTCACTCATCTATCATGTACTTGAAGCCAGACAGCTTGGAGTCACAGTCTTTCCTAGGTCTCTTGTCCCATCCAACAAATTTCCAGAGCCCACTTTACAAAATGATTTTTGCCCTTAAGCATTCTTTGCTTGGATTATTACTGCAGCCTTCCAGGTTTTTTTTTTTTTTTTTCAATTTCTATCTGCCCCTGCTAACCAGAGTAATCTTTCTAAAATCCACATAACTCACAAATCGTTCACTTTCCCAATTCAGTTGACACCCAGCATCCATGGGATAATTCCCACTCAACATAGTTTGCACATTTCTTTAGAGCCTGATCCCAGTCCAGTAGCACCTTGCAGCCACTGCTAACATGACTTCCCAACTTGCTGCCTTGGACTGGAATGTTCCATGTGCTCTCCATCTCCATTCAAATTAAATGTTTATCTATATGCTTGGTTAAATACCGAACTTACTTGTGAAGGATGCAGAAAGTGTGCTCAATATCTACTCTCAAAATTAACTTGAGGTTATGGCTTACTTCTGACCGAATTTTAAAGGAAGATTTTAAGTGAATATGGAATTTTGAGATAAATATATTTCTGCAAGTTTCCTGAAAAAGAAAATGTCACCAACCTCCATGGGTAAGAAGTACCTCCTATTTGCAGATGATATGATTCTAAATATATGGAATCCAAAAGACTCTACTAAGAGATTATTGAAATTCATAGAATAGTTTGGTAAAGTAGCAGGATATAAAATCAATACACAAAAAATCACCAGTCTTTGTATACACAGAAAATGCCATGGCTGAGGAAGAATATCTAAGATCAATCCCATTCACCATAGCTACAAAAAAAAAAAAAAAAAATCAACACCTCGAAATAAATTTAACCAAGGATGTCAAATATCTCTATGATGAGAATTACAAAACATTAAAGAAAAAAATAGAAGATACAAAAAAATGAAAAAATATTACATGTTCATGAAGTGGAAGAATTAATATCATCAAAATGTCCATACTTCTGAAAGCAATTAACAGATTCAGTGTGATACCAACCAAAATACCAAGGATACTCTTCTCTGTAAGATCATCACAAAACACTGGAGTAAGGGAAAGGGTTTATTGGGGAAAACCCAGCAGACTGGAGGGAAGGGGCAAAGAAGGTAAAAGAGGGAGAAGGAAACAGAGACAGAGTCTAGGAGATGGAGAGGAAGAGAGAGTGAGAGAGTGAGAGAGAGAAGAGAGAGTGAACGAGAGGAGAGAAGAGAGGAGCCGAGAGAGAGAGAGAGAGAGAGAGAGAAAGAAAGAAAGGAGAGGAGAGAGCCAAGTGTTCAGGAACAGGTCCTTTTAAAACTTTGCTGGAGGGCAGGCAAGGAAGCAGGAGCAGTGAATCCCATTAGGATGGGGGTGGAGCTTCTTAACTGGGCTGTTTGTTTTGTTGTGGAGTTTCTTGATCTTTTTTATATATTCTGGTTATTAATCTTTTATCAGTTGCACAGTTTGCAAATGATTTCTCCCATTCTTTTTGTTGCCTCTTCACTTTCTTGACTATTTATTTTGCAGTACAGAAGCTTCTCAATTTGATATAACCCCATTTGTTCACTTTGGTTTTGATTACTTGTGCCTCTGACAAGGTGACACTGGTGGTTGGGCCATGTGGCCACCTGGCTTCCAGCAATGGCGGTGGGGGCTAGAGCCTAGGATGGTGTCAAGGTGTAGATCATGCCATAGATAAAACTGTGCCAGTTTCCTAACATTCTCAGACATAGAAAAAATGATGTTGAAATTCATACGGAAACAAAGGAAATCCCAATTAGCCGAAGCAGTCTTATACAACAAAAACAAAGCTGGAGGCATCACAATACCAGATTTTAAGACATACCACAGGGAAGTTATAATTGAAACAGCTCAGTACTAGTACAAAAGCAAATGACACAGAATAGAAATGCCAGGCATCAAAAATCAACATGTATTTGACAAAGGAGCTAAAACCAATCCCTAGAGCAGGGACAATCTCTTTAACAACTGGTACTGGGAAAACTGGATTTCCACATGCAGAACCCTACCTTACACCTTACACAAAAATCCACTCAAAATGAATTAAAGAGCTAAATCTATGATCTGGTATCATCAAATTATTAGAGAACATTGGGGAAACCCTGCAAGACACCGGCACAGCAAAGAGTTCTTGGAAAAGACCCCAGAGGCACAAGTAATCAAAACCAAAGTGAACAAATGGGGTTATATCAAATTGAGAAGCTTCTGTACTGCAAAATAAATAGTCAAGAAAGTGAAGAGGCAACAAAAAGAATGGGAGAAATCATTTGCAAACTGTGCAACTGATAAAGGATTAATAACCAGAATATATAAAAAAAGATCAAGAAACTCCACAACAAAACAAACAGCCCAGTTAAGAAATGGGTAAAGGACTTAGATACTTTTCAAAAGAGGAAATCCAAGTGGCCAACAGACATATGAAAAAATGCTCAGGATCACTAGTGGTGAAATGCAAATCAAAACCACAATGAGGTTTCACCTTACCCCAATTAGAATGGCTTTCATACAGAAATCAACAAACAACAAATGCTGGTGAGGATGTGGTGTAAAAGGTACCCTAATCCACTGTTGGTGAGAATGTAAACTGGTAAAGCCACCATGGAAGACAGAATGGAGAAACTTCAGAAATCTGAATGTAGACCAACCATATAACCCAGCTATCCCACTCCTGTGAATTTACTCAAGGGAAATGAAATCAACATATGAAAGAGTTATCTGCATCGCCATGTTTATTGCAGCTAAATTCACAATAGCTAAGACATGGAATCAACCCAAATTCCTGTCAACTGGAGACTGGATGAAGAAATTATGGGATTTGTACATCATAGAATACTAAACAGTGGTAAAAAAATGGAAGAATCTGGAAAACATCATACTTAGTGAAATAAGCCAGTCCCAAACAGACAAATACCACATTTTCTCCCTCACCTGTGATAACTAATAGAGCACCTAAAAGGCAATTTGTAGAAATGGAATTGATATTTTGAGAGGCAATGACTTGAACAGCCTTTGTCTTGATTGTTGAGGAACAATTTTAAAAAAAATACTACTTGCTGATCTCTTTACTTAACATAGAGTTAAACATATGTGTGTAAAGTAAATCGAAAATGGATCACAGTAAAACATAAGAGTGGGAATAAGAGAGGGAGGAAGAAGAGGGGTGGGAGTATGGGTGGAAGGGTGGGCACACTGGGAAGAATCACCATATTCCTAAACTTGTAATTATAGAGTGTATGAAGTTTGTAACTGTAAGGCTGTATAGTTCTTCATACATTCCTATGGACTTACTTCTAAGGGTACAGCTTAAAAACTTGCCTTGGTATCCCAAGTCCCCTTAAGCTGGGTGGTAAAAATACCAACTTAAGTGTTAATGTGATCATATGGATAGGATTAAGTGTCTGGTAATAATAATAATAATAGATAATTAAAACGAATGACTACTCTAACATGGGAAGCAGTCCACACAGCAGACTCATAGAATAACAATTGTTTTAAGTAACACTATGACCTCAGAATCAGCCCTTAAGGCATTCTGGTCTGGCTGAAAAGCCCATGAGAGCATTTCAGGCATGGAAAGCCAAGACACTGTGGCAAAAATGAAGGACCTCTGTGGGTGAGACCCCAGTGGAAAGAAGTGGTCATCAAAAAGTATACTTTTATTTGAAGGGAGGAAAGAACTTCCACTTTGCTTATGACCTTGTATAAATACTGATTGAGTTTGTGGATTCAAAAGGCTTCCATAGCCCAGGCAGCTCATGTTAAGAGCTTTGGGTGATCACTGACATCATACATAAGAGTGTTAATTGTTAAATTAACAACAAGAGTCACTATGCATTAATTTCCCATGCAGGACTTCTGTTCTCAAAGAGTTGTATTATAATTATATCTAAGTGTTTGCAAAAGATGTATCATTCTTGGATACTTCTTTAAAGTTAATTAAGTTTCAAAAAAATGAAATTAACTTTAAGATGCAATGACTTTGAATGCAAATTTTTAACTCTCTTTACTTAGTATAGAATTGATCTGCTGTGTATAAAGTTAATCAAAAATAGATCTTAGTGGAGAATGGGACTGGGAATGGGAGAGCGAGGAGGATGTGTGGGAGTGTTGTGGGAGGGAAGATATGGTGGGAAGAATCACTATATTCCTAAAGTTGTGCTTATGAAATGCATGAAGCTTGAATTCCTTAAATAAAGGTTTCTTTGGGGGTGGGAGAAGAAGTGCCTCCTGGGCAAGGGTTGGGTGCAGTTTAAGATGTTGTTTGGGTAGCCCACATCCCATGTCAGAGTGCATGGGTATGAGTCTGGATTCTGTTCCCTATTCCAGCCTCCTGTTTATGTGCATCCTGAGAGACATCTGGTGATAGCTCAAGTACTTAGGCTCCTGCCACCAAATGGGGAAATCACAGTGGAGTTCCTAGCTCCTGGATCTGATCTTATCTCAGCCCCATATATTATGGGCATTTGGGAAGTGAACCTGTGGGTAGGAGTGTTCTCTCTCTCTCTCTCTTTCTCTCTCTCTTTTCTAAAACACAGAAGTGAAAATTAAATTTCAAAAAACTACATAAAAAGTGCCTCCAGCTGTTTAACATTCAGGTAGATCTGGCCCACAGGAGGAAGAAAGAGAGTGCAGCCTTTATAGAAAAAACAAGTGAACACACTGGCAAGAGCTAGTGACATTATTTCTGTGGTTTATGAAATATTTTTCATCCCTGTTAAATGATAGCTATGCCTTTCCATAATCTGACAGCAAATTTTTAGTGGGAAATGAACTAAAAAGTCAATATACACATTTACATTCTCTATTTTAAATTAACATACTCCATCTCTTGTGAAAAAAAATTTTTTTTGACAGGCAGAGTGGACAGTGAGAGAGAGAGACAGAGAGAAAGGTCTTCCTTTGTCGTTGGTTCACCCTCCAATGGCCGCTGCGGCCGGTGCGCTGCGGCCGGTGCACCACACTGATCCGATGCCAGGAGCCAGGTGCTTCTCCTGGTCTCCCATGGCTGCAGGGCCCAAGCACTTGGGCCATCCTCCACTGCACTCCCTGGCCACAGCAGAGAGCTGGCCTGGAAGAGGGGCAACCGGGACAGAATCCGGCACCCCGACCGGGACTAGAACCTGGTGTGCCGGCGCTGCAAGGCAGAGGATTAGCCTAGTGAGCCGTGGCACCGGCCTCTTGTGAAAATTTTATATCACAACTTATTTGGTCAATAAGGAAAGAATTCAGAGACGGCTGAACATAAAAAAAAAAAATAAAAGTTGATTTCAATCTGAATCTATCTGGATACCGACATGGAAAGATCATATGGGAGAGGGTTATTCATTAATCAAACAGTAACTGATCACTGAGGAGTCCAAATGGTTGGCGGCATACCCAGGAGAATGAATTCCATGAAACACAGAGGAGGCAGGGAGAGTTACATGGTCAACAAAGGAAAGTCTCTAAGATGAAGAGATGAGAGAGGGTACAGGGCTCCTGAAAGCCCCATCAGATAGGGGAAGGCAGGTCCTAAGATTTCTGAATGGTAGTCTTTATACTTCCCCTAGTTCTCATTCCACACATCCACTGACATGCAAAACCTGCACTTACTCCCATTCTCTTCAAATTGTAAAATCTTTTCTCTGAATTGCAAAGGTGTAGTCTCCTAAGGGATTTGCTGTAAGCAAACAGAGGACTCTAACAAAGTAGAAGGGCTTTAATTTCAAAATCACATAATCCATTTAATTTTTTTTTATTCTTTTAGTCTCCACTTTTCCAATTACCTCCAAGTCTTAGAGACTTGGAGTAGGAGAAACTTAGTGGTCTTATAAAGAGCATTTTTTTCTTGCCCAGCAAAGGCTAGTCATGCAGATGTTTTTCTGTTTGAAAATATTTTGTTTCATCTAAAATTTTTGTTATTTGGGGCATAGCAAGCTAAAATGCTGCTTAGGATGCCTACATCTCATATCATTTTCCTGGTTTGTGCCCTGGCTACTCTGCTTCCCATTCAGCTTCTTGCTAAGATGCCTAACAGGTAGTAAGACCATGACTCAAGTTTTTGGGCACCTGACATCTACATGGGAGACCTTTAAGAAGTTCTTGTCTCCTGGCTTAGGCTTGGACCAGTCCTGGCTGTTGTGAGCATTTGGGGATTGAACAAGTGGATGGAATCTCTCTCTCTCTCTCTCTCTCTCTCTCTCTCTCTCTCTCTCTCCCTCTCTCTCCCTTTTTCAGCCATTTTGCCTCTCAAATAAATAATATTTTTTTTAAATAAAAATCTTGTTTACATAAAATCACAGCTTTAGGTATCAATCTCTTCTACAAACCAGGTTATATAAAAAACTGAAAGTTGTAGAACCATGCTTCTGAAATGTCTATTCCTATTAAGAAGAGGACAATGAATATAATTTTTATTATTAGTGACATAAATAATAAACAGGGGCAGGTATTGTGGTGCATGGGTTAAACTACCACTTGTGACCCTGGTATCCCATATCTGAGTGCTGGTTGGAAATGAGCTACTCTGCTTCCAATCAACCTTCTTGTTAATGAGCCTGGGAAGGCAACAGATGATGGCTCAAGGTCTTCGACCCTGACACCCACACAGGGAACCCAGAGGGAGTCCAGGTTCCTGGCTTCAACCTGGCCCAGGTCAGAGCTGGAAGATCTTTCTTTCTCCTCCTCTTGTCACTTTGCCTTTCAAATAAATAAACAAATCTTTAAAAATGGTGAACAAATAAACAAAAGAGGACTAAACCTTGTGTTTTTAGCTTTTAACTGAATTTAAACCTTAAAGAAATCTAATACATTAATACAAAGCAAGCCCTATAGCAATACTGCTGACTTAATATGAGGAAAGATATTGCCAGCTACAAGTCAGTTACAGGTATTAGATTTAGAGTTGCATGATGTAGTTTCTGATATTGTTCTCTATTTGGTCTGTCTCTATGCTCCAGTTCACATAAACATTGTTTCCGTAATTCATTTATGAGAATGCCTTTGATGTGCTTTTATTGTTCTTAATTCAGGATAATCAAATACACTAGTCAATCACAAATGTCAACTTTAATGAAGCAGTAACTATATAACTTCATAAAGCTATTCTTTTGTTCCATTGAAGATAAATTTAGTACTGTAGTGTTAATTAAATCTACTTCAGTTGATCATTTGATCCAATTACCACTGCATTTGGGAACAAAACCAGGTATTTTTGGTGGTAATGAAATGAAGTGATTTGGCAATCCAAGCTGTAGACTGACTACAGTGTAGTTAATCTGAGGCCAATTTCCCTGTATTCACAGGAATATTGGAACAAACCAGGTTTCCTGTCACAAATGAACTATAGTTCATTTGATGTGCCTTAAAATCATTGACCATAAAAAAAAAAGAACATTGACCTGTTGTCCTTGCATACATTTCCACTGGACTAAGGTCTTCTTATTCTTCACTTGTTGAATTCTTTATTTCGTGGTGCATTAAGTCTTTGACTGTAAAGCAAATGAAAAGCATGTTGTCTCAGGTACTGGCACTGTGGTGTAGTGGTTAAGCTGCAGCCTGTGATCCCAGCATCCCATATGGGCACCCATTCAAGTCCCAGCTGCTCTTTCCATCCAGTTCCCTGATAATGGCACGTAGGAAAGCAGTGGAAGATGGCCCAAGTGCTTTGTCCTTTGCTACCCAAGTGGGAGGCCCACGTGAAGTTCCAGGTTCCAGGCTTCAGAATGGCCCAGCCCTAGCTGTTGCAGCCATTTAGGAAGTAAAACAGCAGATAGGAGATATTTTTTCTCTCTCTCTCTCTCATTACCCTTCAAATAAATAATAAATCTTTAAAAAAACATTATCTGAGAGAGAGGAGAGAGAAGTATTTGATCTATGAACTACATTGAATTTGTTCTCTTTGTATTAATATCACATTAGAATGAGAATTGATGAGAAAAAATGAGCCATTTACATTATCTGAAAAAAAAGAAAAATCATTGAATTTTCAATTTGGCACAACCTCAACAGCACCCACTATAGTAATTAGAATTTTAAATGATAGAATAATACTGCAAGCAAGATTATAGGATGTAGGATTTAGTTATATCTCTAAAGTAAAAGGGCAAAAATGTAAAGAAATTATCTTAGAAATTAGTGCCATATTGGTTGTGAAATAGCTTTAGAAAGGAAGAGAAGAGCTAATGGGAGTGGGCATTTGGCCCACGGTTAAGATGCAACCCATATCAGAGTGTCTGGCTTGAGACCTGATCCTCCCCCATTTTTGATCCTGCTAATGTGCACATTGGGAGGTAGCAGATGATGGCTCAAGTACTTGTGGCCCAGTCATCTGCATGGGAGACTCAGATTGAATTTGAGGCTCCTGGCTTCAGTTCAGCCTAGCAGTGGCTTTTGCTGGCATTTGAAGAATGAACCAGCAAATAGAAGCTCTCTTTCTCTCTCTCTCTCTGCCTTTCTGTGTTTCAAATAAAATGAAAATTATTAAATAAAATAACTTTTTATGCAACTAAGGGACATTTTGGTGGTATACATTGTGTTATACAAAAATACATAACACACTATTTTTCTGGTGAGAGGCAGGCTTGCTACAACTTTGCCCACAGAAAAGTTTTCTTATCATGGAAGAACAACCATGCAATTGAATTGTGGTAAACTCAGCTTCTTCTTTGGGGAGAGTGGAAAACAACTCTGAAGACATCACAACACGAACTCTTTGGAAGAATTATCTAAGAATTGTAAATGAGGACAGCAGAGAAATCAGCTCAAATGTAGTTGATTGTTGCCTTAATGCTGGCCTCGGAGAAGTGCTGGAGTTATAAGGAGAAAAAAAAATAAGATACGATAAAAAATGGTGGAAGCCAGAGACAGTTCTAGTCAAACTACAAATTCAAAAATATGCAGAGGAATCTATGTGGACCTCTTAAGAGCTTTTCCAGGAACTGCCTGTTTCCAATGCATATGATTAAGCTGCCTTTGTTCTACTCTAATTTGAGAATAAATCAGGGTTTTATAAAGCAATAATTGGTAATCTTAGATACTTAGTGAACAGTTAACAGCAGCTAAAGTAATTGTTTTTCTATGAGAAAAAGTTTAATAAAGTGTTACTTTAATTTCTTTTTCAATGAGATAGCAATGGTATTTAAAGAAGATTAATTTAGACAAATTAAATTGTATAAAATGGGTGTTAAGGAGATCAAATGTGAGACTGTTCTATTAAATTTCTATTCCTTCCAAAGGCTGATGAAAGAGAAAAAATATGAACTATAATTCAAAAAGATGTAAAAATATTTGATTATTGACTATATATAAGTTATGCAAGAAGTTCTTTCTAACTCTTAGACATTGAGGTTTGTTGAATAAGTTTATACCCTGGGTAATGTAGTGCTTTTGTTGTTAACAATAGTAAGACGACTGGAATGAAACATGGGGTAGGCTGGATGTTAGCTGATAATGTTGAAGGCAGTATTTCTCCAACTGCATTGTGCAAGGGGTCAAACATAAAACAAAATGAAAGAACTCAAGGGATCTGTTCTGTACTTGAAACATTTGGGAAACACTGAAAGATGAACATGAACATTAACCAGTAGAATCTCTAATTCTTATTAGGCAATGAGGTCGTTGTAGTTACTGTTACTTAAAGTGTAATGAGGGACTGGTGTCTTTGTAAAAGGAAGGACTTTAGACACGGTGTCTTGGTCTACTGTGGCTCCTTTAACAAAGTACCATCAATTAGGTCATTTATAAACAGCAGAAATCTCTCCCAGTTCTGGAGGATGAGAAGTTCTAGATCAAGGTAGATTTGGTGTCTGGTTAGAGCCTAATTTCTGGATTGTAAGCAGTGACTTCTTGCTATATCCTTACCAAGTGGAAGGCACAGGTAAGCTGTCTGGAGTCTCTTTTATAAGCACATTCATGAGGCACAACCTTCATGACCAAATCATTTCCTAATAGCATCACCTTGGGGATTGGTTTAATTGTATGACCTTGGTGTATGGAGGGTGGGTGGGTACACAAACATACAGCACAGAGACACACAGAGAGGTGATCACATGGTGATGGACTCAGAGATTGGAGTGAATCATCTACAAGACAAGGAACACTGAACATTGCAGGCAAACACCAGAAACTAGAAGGGGTAAGAAGAATTCTGTTCTGCAGGTTTTATAGGGGCCATGGCACTGCTGACTCCTTGAGAACAGACTCCTAGCCTCCAGAAACCATGAGAGAATAAATTTCCATTGTTTTAAGCTACTCAATTCATGGCAGTTTATTAAACTAGCCCTAGAAAGCTACTACATATAATATAGAGCTATATGCCACAATATAGTCACCACTAGCCACATGCGACTACATGATTTTAATTTAGTTAAAATTAAATACATTTAAAATTCAGCTGCTCAGGTGAGTATTCCAGCTGTTCAGTCACTGCCTGTAGTCAGTTTCAGATAGTGCAGAATGCTCTGTTGAACAAGCCTGGACTAAAGTAATTTATCAACATGTAACAGGTGTAGGGAAAGAGCCTACTCAAGTAAGGTTGGCATTGAAGAATAAAGTGGTTTTGCAGAAAGGTCATTTTGAGTGGCTAACTTCAATCAAGCTTTCTATTGATCTCCGTAAACTATTTGGAGGCAGCAGTTGATTCCTAACAGAATTGTTTAAACATTGAGATACCAATATTACCTGAAAGATATAATTACTGTAGCAAGTTTAAAAATTTGGAATTATGGAGCAGAGGTTTATTGGAGCAATTAACCTGTTGCTTAAGATATCCGCATTTCAGGCCGGCGCCGTGGCTCACTAGGCTAATCTTCCGATTTGCGGCACTGGCACACCGGGTTCTAGTCCTGGTCAGGGCACCGGATTCTGTCCCGGTTGCCCCTCTTCCAGGCCAGCTCTCTGCTGTAGCCAGGGAGTACAGTGGAGGATGGCCCAAGTGCTTGGGCCCTGCACCCCATGGGAGACCAGGAGAAGCACCTGGCTCCTGCCATCGGATCAGCGCGGTGCGCCGGCCGCAGTGCGCCGGCCGCAGCGCGCAGGCCATGGCGGCCATTGGAGGGTGAACCAACGGCAAAGGAAGACCTTTCTCTCTGTCTCTCTCTCTCACTGTCCACTCTGCCTGTCAAAAAAAAAAAAATCCATATTTCAAACCAGAGTGCTTGCGTTTGAATTCCTGCTCTGCTTCTGATCCAGCTTCCTATTGATGTGCTCCCTGGGAAGCAGCATATGATGGTTCAAGCATCTGGGGCCTTGCCACTCATGTGGGAGAACTAGATTGAGTTTCCAGCTCATTGCTTTGACCTGGCCCAGCCTTGGCTGCTGTTGGCATTTGGGGAGTGACTCAGTAGATAGAAATTCTATGTCTTTCCTTTTGCCTTTCAAACGAATATAAATAAATAAAAATTAAAAATTTGGAATTTGTTTGTCTTCACAAAATCAACCTAGATGTTTCAATGGAAAGAATTACTCGTTCCATTTTTAGTGCATAATGGGATAATGAGTTCTAAGACAAAGTGTGATGTGAGAAGCAGCTCTTTATAGTTTAGTGCTTTAATTGGAGAGAGAAACCATGAATGTGTAAACTGACAACAGTGAGGCCACCATTTCTTTCTCATTTTTTTTTTAAGATTTATTTTATTTGGAAGGCAGAACTACAGAGAGAGATAGGGAGAGGCAGAGAGAGAGAGAGAGAGAGAGAGAGATCTTCCCTTCCCTGGTTAACCCTCCAAATGGCCGCAATGGCCAGAGCCAGGCCAGACTGAAGCCAGGAGCTTCTTCTGGGTCTTCCATATGGGCGCAGAGGCCCAAGGACTTGGCCATCTCCCACTGCTTTCCCAGGTGCATTAACAGGGAGCTGGATCAGAAGTGGAGCAACTGGGACTCAGCATCTGGTGTTGTAGGCAGCAGCTTTACCTTCTACACCAGAATGCCATCCACCCCCCATTTCCTTCTGACATTCTGAAATATTATGGTTTCGATGCAGTTTCCAAAGTGATGTAAGATTTTCTGGGCTCTTTTGGCTAAGAAACTTTCATTTGGCTAAGAAATTCAAGTACCCCCAATAAGCACACTTAGGGTTATTTATAGATCATCTAGAAACACAATTAGGAATTCATGTTTCTGAAATGAAATAAATACCTTATAAACTTAATGGAAATGCAGCTATCATTTATAACACACCATTTATAATACATTGAAAATTGACTTCGTAGTCTTGGCTACTGTGGGGAGCAGCTCGGACTAGACTAAGTTACTCGAATTAAGACTTATTCTATGCATCTGCTCTCCCACAATATGGCGCTGGGAGAGAAGAAAACAGCTTTTACACAGCTGCCTCCAGTTCAACCAATAAACTGTAGGACTTGCTCCTGATTGGAGAGCAGCGTACTCGGCGTGTGGGCAGCCGAGTTGGGATTGGCGGAGGAGGACTATAAAGGAGGAGAGAGACGGCATGCACCAGGGAACATCTAAGGGGAACATCTAGCTGAAGGAACACCTGTGCAGCCCCCGAGAAAGCCGGCCGGCGATGTGCCGCTCCCCTGCAGAAGTGGGGAATGTGGCCAGGGGGAACTGCCCTTCCACGGAGGTGGAAGGGATAGTAGCCAACCCGGGAAGAACCAGCAGCAAACCCGGGGAGGGCCGAACAGACGAAAGAACAGCGCAGGGTCCTGTGTCGTTCCTCCACGAAGAGGGGGAGCGACATAATGGTGCCGTGACTCGGATATGAAGCCTAGGCAGGGCTTAGTGTCGTTCCTCCACGAAGAGGGGGAGCGACAGCTACAATTGATCAGCTATTCCAATCCCTTGTCTCAAGACATATTTCATAAAATAAGTGAGTTGGCTCTGAGGAGAGCTGCCCTCCAAGGCTTGGAGACAGAGTGCCTGCCACCAGCTGTTTCCAGGGAATGAATATTCAGTTAGAAACTAGACGTATTTAGAAGAAGAAAAATAAAAATGGGAAAGGGCTGACTTTAAAATCTATGTACAAATCCTAAGAAAGGTTAAAATTAGACTCGGACAAAACAGATCTCTTCCCTAGAGTATAAAAATAGTTGGCAGTTGGATTATATAACATCAGAAGGACAAAACTAGGAGGATGCTCCCTCTTTTCTCTGTCTAGTGGCACAGCCCTGAACTTTCTGAGGCAGATAATGTTGCCTAAAAATAAGCTGCAATGGAGTGTCATTCCTATCAGTGCCAGCCCCAGGTCCTTTTCCCCTCTGCACTCTGTCCTTTCGACGTTTCCTTTTTCCTCTACCGTTAGTGTACATGTTTGGAGAATGCTGCTGGGGACCCAAGTTGCATAAGTCTGAATCCTGGCACTACTACTGTGGTCTTGGGAAAGTTGGTTAACCCTCTTCTGCCCTAGTTACAGAATATATAAAAATAAAGATGATAGCAGAGCCTGCCTCGTCAGATTGCTGTGAGAGCAGCATAAACCGAGAAGTCATGCTTAGCAGACAAATGGTGAGCTCTCAGTAATATAAGCAATTATGTCATTTCTAAGCACATTTTTAAAATAAGAGATTTATTTAATTGTTTGAATGTCAGAGTTAAACAGAGAGGGGGAAGAGAGAGATGGGGGGGAGGGAGAGAGAGAGAGTGAGAGAGAGAGAGAGATCTTCCATCCACTTGTTCACTCCTCAGATGACAGCAGTGGCTGGGGCTGGGCCAGGGCAAAGCCAGGAGCTTCATCTGGGTCTCCCACATGGGTGGCAGGGGCCCAAACACTTGGGTCATCTTTTGCTGCTTTTCCCAGCCCATCTGGATCAGAACTGAAGGAGCCAGGACAGGAACCAGCACCCATATGGAAGGCTGGCTTTGCAGGTGTCTTAACCATGAAGCTTTGTATCTTTTTCCTCTTTTATAACTTCAACCTCCATATTTGGTTGCATTTCTTCCCATCAGAACTTATATTCACACAAAACTTCAAATTTTGAATACAAATAAATATCAAAAAAAATCTTCCTTGAGTCCACACCCATCTTCAGCTGTAAGCCAGTTTATCTCTACCCCATAGTCAAACTATTCAAACAAATCACATATGTCACTGTTATCATTTTTTTTTCAGGTTACTCCTCCATATATTTCAATCTAACATCCTCTCACCCCTATGTACACCTTGATTTTCTGAATATCTTGAAATGCAATGGTCATAGATTCTACTGGTGTTTTACTATATTTTCAATCTGAATCTGGTGATCCATGTATTCTTCCTATTCTTCTCCTCTTTTTCTGGCCTGAAGTTTGTGTCCCCCTAAATGTCCATGTTAAAGTCCAACTTCCAGGATGATGGCATTATGAGGCAGGGCCTTGGAGATGATTAGATCATGAGGGTGATGCCTTTATGAATGGGATTAGTGTTCTTGTGAAGAGACTCAAGGGTGCTTGCTTGTCCCTTTCACTGTGAGAGGACACTAAGAAAGGGATCATTTGCAAATCGGAAAACAGCCACCTGACACCAGACACTGAATCTGCCAGCACCTTGGTTTCTTACAGCCTCTACAACCATGAGAAATAACTTTTTTGTTTTTTAGGCTACCCCGTTTTTGGCATTTTGTTACAGCACTCAGCCACTGATCTTGTTAATGACACCACATTCTCTGGACTTCTTACCAGTCTCATTGGGTTTATTTCTGTCTCTTGCAGACCTCCTCTTTTCACTAAGTTTGGGAAATCCTCAAGGCTCTAAGTCTGCATTCACTGACATCAGTTCCAGGAAACTCAAATATCACTGTGGCCTACTATCACACTAGGAACTCAAGGAGGTCAGATGATCCATGCAGCTTTGGTTCTAGTCTGTTTCACAGTGAGTTCCCGAACTCAATTTAAGTTATTTCCCCAGTTTCAGAATATATAATTAGAATAGACATTTTTAGCGGCTGCAGAATCCTCATATTAGTTCCTTAACCTGTGGTATAATGACCACTCATATTATGGTGTGGAAGGCCAAGTAGAAATCATTAGAACTGCCTTTACCTAGGGAAATAGTGGGTCAACAGTAATACCATATCTTTGGAGGGATTGCAGAGATTCACACCACTATCAAGGACTTGAAAGATAAAAGGGTTGTGATTTCCAACACATCCCCATTCATTTCTTCTATTTGGTCCATGCAGAAGACCAAAGGATCTTAGAGAATGACAGTGAATTATCACAAGCTTAGCCAAGTCGTGATTCCCATTGCAATTGCTATACCAAATGTAGTGTCATTGCCTAAGCATATCAATACATCCTCTGGTACCTGGTATGCAGCTACTGATCTGGCAAATGACTTTCCTGTATCTACTGATAAGACCCACCAGAAGCCGTTTTCTTTCAGCTGGCAAGGCTAGTAACACACCTTTTCTCTTTTATGTCATGTTTCTATTCACTCTCCAGTTCTATGTCACAATTTAGTCAGTAGGGATCTTGATTGCAGTTCCTTTTCAGGAGATTTTACACTGGTCCATTACCTTGGTGATTTTATGCTTACTGGACCTAGTGAGCAAGAAATAGCAACTACTCTAGGATTGTTGGAAAGACATTTTTGTGCTACAGGGTGGTGTCAGTCTATTTTGTGTGATAAAACACCTAAATATGATAAAATACCTAGCTCTGGGAACTTAATAAAGAAAAAAAATTTATTTAGCTCACACTTTTGAAGGCTCAAAGTCTAACACTGGGTAGTCCCATTTGCTTTACCTCTGTTGGAGGCTTCCCTGGTTGTATTACAACATTGCAAAGCAGTAGCAAAGGAAACGGCTGCATGCAAAAGGGACCAAGTGTGTAACTGTCTTATCTTTATAATAACTTTCCCTCAAGAGGAATATCATACTCTTTGGAGGAAGCATTCCCCCTTCTGAGGATGCTGGCTACATGGCCCGGTCACCTGCTATTCAGCCTCAGTTCCACTACTTCATCACCAACACATGGCCAAGTTTCCAGTGACCTTTGAAACTTTGAGGAATACAACCAAGCCATGTCCAAAGGACAGGTGTTTGGCCTAGCAGTTATGGTACTGATTAAGGTGTATACATCTCATGTCAGAATACCTGGGTTCAATTCCTTGTTCCAGCTCCTGATTCTAGGTTTCTGGTAACGTGAACCTTGGGAGAGAGCAGGTTGTGGCTCAAGTAGTTGGTTTCCTGTCATTCATGTGGAAGATGTGCTTCCTGGCTTCAGCCTGGGCCAGGCCATTATGGGTGTTTGGGGAGTGAACCAGCAGTTGGGAATACTTTCTCTATTTCTCCTCTCTTTCCATCAAATCAATTTGAAAAAAAATGATATTCAAACTGTAGCAGGCAGGAAATATTTTTGACAAAAATTCAGAGACCTTCTACTCTCTAGTCTAGCGGTATGGGGCACGTTGAGAAGTTCCATCCAAGGTGAAGGATAAGTTATTGAATCTGGTCCTGCCTACAACCAATGCTAATGGTCCTCTTGATTCTGGAAGAAAAATATTTATCATTTTCTTATGTGTTACTCTGGCCCATTTACTAAATGACCTAAAAAGTTTGTAGTTTTGAGTGGGACTTGGAGCAGAAGACTCTGCAACATGTCCAGGCTGCAGTGCAAGCTGCTCTGCCACTTCAGAAATGGGGCCCCTAAGATCCAGGGGTGCTTGAAGTGTCTGTGGCAGACAGCGATGCTGCTGGAAGTCTTTGGCAGGCCCTGAGGATTCTGGAGAAAGACCCCTGTCATCCTCAGTGGCTATGTATTCTTTTGAGAAACAACTCTTGGCTTACTACTGTGGTTTAGTAGAGACTGAATGCTTAATCATGGGCTGCCAAATTAGTATGTGGCCTGAGCTGCACATCATGAATGGTGCTATTTGAACACCAAGCCACACATTTGGGTGTATACAGCACTCCATCATCAGATGGAATTGACATATACATGAGTACTTCACATAGTTCATGGAACATTGGAATAAAAGACAATGTACATTTTTCATGAACTTTGTAAAGTACCGTTACATATGATCAGGCCTAAGCCAGCCATAAAGGCAAAAGCAAAGCTTATGAAGTAGTCTAAATGTCCATGTTATGGTGCCTTCTCTCTCTCCACTACTGCACCTATGGTCTCAAGAAAATTCCCTACAAGCAGCAGGCAGAAGAAGAAATGACTCAGGCCTGGTTTACAGATGATCCTGCATGGTTTGCAAGGACAGCACAGTGCGGCTCCTTTCTGGGACAGTGGTAGCATCCGGCACTGTGGCATACTGGGTAAAGCTGTCACCTTCAGTGCCAGCATCCTATATGGGCACCAGTTTGAGTCCTGACTGCTCCACTTCCATTCTATTTCTCTGCTGTGGACTGGGAAAGCAGTAGAAGATGACCCAAATCCTTGGGCCCCTGCATCCATGTGGGAGACCCTGAAGAAGCTCCTGGCTCCTGGCTTCGGCTCAGCGCAGCTCTGGCCATTGCGGCCATCTGGGGAGTGAACCAGCGGATGGAAGATCTCTCTCTCTCTCTCTCTCTCACTCTCTCTCTCTGCCTCTCCATCTCTCTGTGTGTGACTCTGACTTTCAAATAAATAAATAAATCTTTTTTAAAAAAGAAAAGCAATTGGTTAAAATATTTTTTTAAAAAAGAAAGACAGTGGTAAAGGCAAATCTCAGTAGACAGAATTTCAAAGAGTACACTTGGTGGTTCACTTTGCTTAGAAGAAAAAAATGGACAGATGTGTGATTATTGACAAATTCATGGCTGTTGAAATGATTTGAATGGGTGAATCTCCAATATGGCACCATTCCTTGGGGGTGATCAGCCAGCATCTTGGACAGATAGATTACATTGGACCACTTCTACCCTGGTGGTGGTAGAGGTATGTACTTACTGGAATATATGTTCTGTATATAAACATGCTATCTCTGCTGGCAAAAATTCTGCCAATACCAGCATCTCTGTACTTACAGGATGTCTTATCTACTATCATAATAAAAGTTTCTGACCCATGAACTCACTTCACAATAAATGAAATATGATGATGGGTCCATACTCACAGAAATCACTAGTTTTACTGTGTTTTCCTCACACTTGATTTAACTGTATTGATAGAATAGTGAAATATTGTTTGGAATACTCAGTTACAGCATCTACTAGGGGGCAATATCTTTTAGGGCTGTGACCCACAGAGAAATTATTTGCCTTTGTTCCCATGTCTTTATGCTCTGGTGGTGTAGAGAGCTTAGATACATAATGATGACTATACTGAACTGGAAATTAAGACTGCCGCCCAGTGGCTTTTGCCTCTCAGTCAACTGGCAAAGAAAGGAGTTGCTATGTTGGCTAGAGTGATAGATCCTAACAATGGGGAAATTGGAAAACTACTACTACACAGTGGAGGAAAACAAGAGTATGTCTGGAACACAGAATATACCTTAGGAAATCTCTTAGTATTATAATGCCCTATGGTTAAGGTCAATGGAAAATAATAACTTGATCCATTAACCCAGGCAAGACTACTAATGCCCCATTTGGGAAGGTTTGAGTCACCCAATCAGGTAAAGAATCATAACTAGAGGCTGGTGTTGTGGTGTAGAGGTAAAACCACCGCCTGTGACACTGGCATCCCATATAGGTGCTGGTTTGTTTCCCAGCTGCTCCACTTCCAATCCGGCTCCCTGCTAATAGCCTGGAAAAAACAGTGGAAGATGGCCCAAGTGCTTGGGTCTCTGCCACCCATGAGAGACTACATGAAGCTCCTGGCTCCTGTCTGGCTTTGGTCAGGCCCAGCCTGGGCCATTGTGGCCATCTGGGGAATGAGCTAGTGGTTGGAAGATCTCTCTCTCTCTCTCTCTCTCTCTCTCTCTCTCTCTCCTTCTTCTTGTCACTTTGCTTCCACATACATACTATTGGTGCTATTTTTCTGGAAAACCTTGACTACAATCTACCAATAACAACAGAGTTGAGATACCAAGAAGTGGATCAGAATCATAGAAAACAAAACATAAATATTTGTTACTTGCCACTCCCAGCAATTTTCTAAAGTTATCAAGTTTAGAACTTTATTTTTCTCCTTTCAAAAGTCATTCATATCTAGAACATCATCAACAAAACCAATGATGAATATCCAGAGGCATCAACAAGTTGCAAACTGAACAAATCAATTTTTAGGGGAAAATCAGGTTGTAAAACATACAAATGCATATCATTTGTTCTTTTTTTTTTACATTTATTTATTTATTTGAAAGGCAGAGTTACAGAAAGGCAGAGACAGAGAGCGGGCAAGAGAGCGAGACATCTTCCATCTGCTGGTTCACTCCCCAAATGGCCTCTCAAGAGGGTCTCTCAAGAGATTGCAGGGGCCCAAGAATTAGGACCATCTTCCACTGCTTTCCCAGGCATATTAACAGGGAGCTGGAGCATAAGTGGAGCAGCTGGGACTTGAACCAGTGCTTGTAAGTGATGCTGGCACTGCAGGCGGTGTCTTCACCCACTATGGCCAGAGCGCTGGCCCCTCATTTGTTGTTTTTAAGTTCAGAGATCATAAATAATGTTTTAAAGTGTTGATGGGTCCCCTTTTCCCCATGAGGGGGACTTGGAAGAAACGCCTGGCCAGGCCCTGGCCATTGAAGCCATCTGGGGAGTGAACTAGTGGATGGGCGAGCTCTCTCTGTCCCTCCCTCTTTCTCTGAAACTCTGCCTTTCAAATAAATAAGCCAATCTTTATAAAAAGATAAAGGGTTGATGGGTTCTCAGGCTAGCCTAAAAATCAAAAAACCCTCAATGTTGCTAAAATCTCTTACAGAACTAACTGAACTTTGTGCCTGCAGAAGACAGTGCTGAGAAAAGGAGGGAAGAATCTGAGAAACTAAACAAGTCCTACCATTTTTCTAGGTACAAGGTGATAGTGGTGTATGTAGCACAAATAAACATCCTGTTGAAATCACATGCTAAGGGGCTAGCATTGTGGCATAGAAGGTCAAGCCTTGGCTTCCCATATAGGCACCGGTTCAAGTCCTGGCTGCTCCACTTCCAATCCAGGTCCCTGCTAATGTGCCTGGGAAAGCAGTAGAAGATGGCCCAAGTCCTTAGGCCCCTGCACCCACATGGGAGACCTAGAAGAAGCTCCTGGTTCCTGGATTTGGCCTGGTCCAGCCCTGGCCATTGCAGCCATTTGGGGAGTGAACCAGAGGATGGAAGATCTCAGTCTGTCTGTCTGTCTGTTTCTCCTTCTCTCTATATCTCTGCCTTTCAAATAAATAAATAAAACTTAGAAAAAAAAAGAAATCACTTGCTGCCATCTGGCAACACTCCTAATTTTTGCTTTCATTATTAAGTTATGTCTAAAATGAAAATTCAGAGAAGCTCATCAACAAAAATTATTTTGAGCATTTATTCTTGGCTAGCTTCTTTACTGAGTGTTCAGAAAATAGAGAAAAATGAAGTGATGCTTAATTCCAAAAGAAGAGAGTACAAAAATAGGTAAAACAAAGAAATAAAGAGTAGTTTCAGTGGTAACTTTTCAGTTCAAGTTCTAAAGTTCTACAACTTTTAATTTCAGTAGGTTGTGAGCTGCTGACCTGTACATTGTGTTCCAACTCCAATGACGCTGTTATTACAACTTTTACAACATTCCAATGATATGATTTCACAAAATAAGCTCATCAAGCATGTAATTAGCTCAGCAGTTAAGACATCCATGTCCCATATCAGAATATCTGTGTTTGACTCCTGGCTCTAGCTCCTAACTCCAGCTTCCTGCTAATAAGGATCTCAGTGTTGTGACTCAGGTGACTGGATTCCTGCCACTCATGTGGGAAGCCTGGACTGAGTTTCTGACTCCCAGCTTTTGACTGACTCAACCTCAGCTGTTGTGGACATTTGGAGAGTGAACCAGCAGATGGGAGCTCTCATTGTCAGTATATCTGTCTTCTGTCTGTCTCTTTGCCTCTCAAATAAAATAAATAAATAATTTTAAAAATAAGCTCAGAAATTTCATTGAAAAAATATTAACAATAAAGTATACATTTTGGCACTCACCAACTTAAGGTAGGCAGTGTTTCATGAACATAAAATTCTTTTTGCAATGCAAATTTACATGCTATAGAGACTTAGAATAACATTCATATATTTGAATCATGTTGTTCACAGAAAAATAATTCATGGCTTCCTGAAGGCTATGGAATACCATCCTTTTCACTGTATCTTCAAATTCCTGCCTTTATTCTTTTATTTTTTGTTTTGTGGAAATATTTACTTATTTATTGTTTTCTGAAAAAAAAAAATTGAAATCCATGACTTGAGCCATCCTCCACTGATTTTCCAGGAGCATTAGCAGGGAGCTGGATCAGAAGTGGAGCATCCAGGTGCCCATATGGGATGCTGGCACTATAGGCTGGGGCTTTAACCTGCTGCATCACAGTGCCAGCTCCTCCATGAACATTTTAAAGAATCCTCACATATGTAAGATTAATTTAAAAGGCAAAGTGACTTTTAATATAAGGAAAACTTTATTAAGATGCATTCATATCATACAAAACAGTGACTAATTTATTACTCTAATTCTGTATCATGAATATAGCTTTCTTTCCAATTATATTGATTTTTTAAAATGTGTTTTAGAAATAGAAAAAGAAACAAACCACTCTACTAAAATTCTTTACCATCATTCTGAAACAGAATCATGTCCATCATGCTGAGAAAGACTATTTCAAAACAATATAAACGCCCCCCCCAACACACACACAAAGGATGAGATTATTCAATCAGAGTGGTTTCTGTCCGAAACAACAAAAATTATTCATATTTTCTGAGCTTTGTTTTGCTGAGTTGAAATATTAGATGTAAAATATTTACCATAGAATATTCATAGTCAAGTACACTGTATAATTGAAATGTTTATAGTGTTGAAATGGAGTTTCAACATTATGGGAGTCCTTGCATGGTATAGAAACTTCTAAATTCATTGTTGACATTAAAAAAGTTACATTCCTCTTTAGAATCGGAGCACAAATGAAATTGTTTGAAAATCTAAAGCACCTCTAGTAAGAAATTTCAAGGCTGGGTAACGTGGAGGGAAAACATGGAAGGAAAATTATTTGTTTTTACTGTTTTCTTCTCATGTTTTTCTAGTGAGACTACAGACTCTGAGGTATTTACTAGAACTCAGCATAAATATATCTGTTAAAAATTTTATTTTAACCTTGGCTGCTTGGCTCTTATAATGATACTCATTCTGAGTACGATATTAAATTTATAGAAACAATTAAGTTTATTTTTCATAGCTTGTAAGGTATTTGCATTTAGCATATTAGTCTTACGTTTTTGTGCTGAAGAGTCTCTGGTTTCAAACAAAGAGTTCCATTTCAGAGCACACCTGAATATAAAGACGGATCATCTGAGGATTAGCACTAGACTGATTGTCAGTTATGCATCCTGCTATTAGCTCCCTGGTTATTTATCACAGGAAGACAACATGGAAGAGTCTTTTTGCTAATGGTGCCAAACTCTTACACAGCTACTCTTGCATCTGCAAGTGTGGAGGGGAAGAGCAATTCAGAATGTAAAATCAAATGCAGAGAAGGCCCAAGATCGCTGTAGTCAGTAGACTGGAGGCCAATTGCACTGCTAAGAATACCTGAAGTTCAGTGTGCACGGATTCACACCTAAAAGCTCAATGTTTGATTTAGACACTTATGTAAACTATAGGGACTTCAATTTTGCTGTTTTCATTAAAACTGTTGTTAGAGATTTAAGTGAATGTAAGTTAGAGATTTATGTAAATGTATGTATAGACATATGAATACATATATATAAGATTTTATATGTATACTTGAAGTACATACAAGATAATAGGCACATATAAGGTGTTCAGTTAAGATATATGAATATATATGTTCACCTAATAACATATTTATACACATTATACTTATTCATTCACATGTTACAGCAGTTCCTGACACTGCTTAAATATTAACTATTATTAATTTGCCTTATCATTTCCATATCTAAATTACTAAAGTGTAAGAAAATTGAATTTATCTTATTATTTCTTTTTTCCCCTAAGGGTTCAACAAATTGTCCCTTTCTAAAAAGTTGAGTAAATATACTACAAGAAGCCTAAAGCTAGGTGCTGAGTTAATAGACAGGATAATCACTTCATGAGTACATAAAGGCTAGCTATTTGAAGAACCAGTAGAGGGACTGTTAATGGGGTTTTGCTTCAGACTTGATGGATTGATCTATTAGGGACAGGCTTCAGGAGAACTCTCAAAACAACTGCCTTTCCTGGCCCATTACGGAAACAGCAGCCTTGCAAATGAATAGAATCACATGTAAATCAAAACATGATCATGTGATCATCCTGAGGACAGAGATTTTCTCTGTGTTGGTTCACAGTTGTATCTACAGAGTCCAGGCAAGTGTCCAGAAAATAGTGGAAGCTCAATAACTATTTCTTGAATGGAGCAAATAAGCAGAAAATTTAACCCTTTCTTCAAGCAGGATTAACATTAGAAGCAAAATAAAATAGCCTGTTTTACTATGTCCTGATGGATTTCTGACCCTGAGAATGTTGGTAAGGATAAATGCAAATATGTACATTTAGCAAGTATTTCAGGAATGATGATTTGGTTGAGTATTCACAGGAATGCATCTTGTGAAGTGATGCTACACTTAGTTCAGACTCATGTGCACATGTCACATTTGAATTGCAAATATTTTGCCCAGCCTCTAACTTTCTTGTCAATGCTGACAGGTTTTTCTCTCCAGGGTTTTCAGAAATCTTTGACCTGTAACTAAACATCATGAACTTTTCTGAAGTGAAACGCTGCAAACATTCAGCTTACTTTTAAGTTTCTACAGTTTTAATTGGTTCAAAATCAGTTTTGGACATGATCCAGTTCACAAGTGGGGTTGATGATGTGGTGTTATGTATAATGCAGCTTACAATATCAGATAGTGAATCAAAATAATATAACACCCTTAAAACCATGACTGACTTAATTAAATATAAACACATATTCTTTACTACTCCGATAGTGAACATTTAAAAATTTTAAATAAAGGAATTGCTTGTTTATTTGAAAGGCAGAGTTACAGAGAGGCAGAGGCAGAGAGAGAGAGAGAAAGAATCTTCCATCTGCTGGTCCACTCCCCAAATGGTCACAACAGCTGGAGCTGGGCTGTTGGTCTCCCACGTGGGTGCAGGAACCCAAGGACTTGGGCCGCCTTCTATTGTTTTCCCAGGACATGGCAGAGAGCTGGATTGGAAGTGGAGCAGCCAGGACTCGAACCAGAGCCCATATGGGATGCCAGCACTGCAGGCAGCAGCTTTATCAGCAATGCCACAGCACTGGCTCCAAATAAAGGATTTTTAAAGCAATTTAAGTTTTTATTTGAAAAGGGGAGAGAGAAAGAGAAAGGGCTCCCATCCACTGGTCTCTGCCCAAGTGCCTGAAACAGCCAGTGATGTTACACCACCTTCAACATCACTTGGCCAGGCAGAAGCCAGGATCTGGGTCTCCCACATGGGTGGAAAGGAACCACTACTTAGCCATCATCTGCTGTCTCTTAGGGTGTACATTGGCAGGAAATTGAAATGGAGAGTGGAGCTGGGACTTGAACCTGGGCATTCTGATATGGGATGTGGGTGTCCCAGTGGCAGTTTAATCACTGCACAAACACCTACCTTATTTTAAAGTTTGTATTTATCTATTTACTTATTTAAATTAAGTGACAGAGAGACACAGATAAACAGAGAATGCTCTTACCTACTGATTCACTCCCCAGATATGCATGAGAGCCAAGAACTCCATCCAGGTTTCCCACATGGGTGGCAGGGATCCAAGTACTTGACACATCACCTGTTGCCTCCTACAATTCGCATTAGCAGGAAGCACAAGCTAGAACTCCAGAGGAACCCAGGTTTTCTAATATGGGATGTAGGCAGTACAAGTGATGATGTACCTCCTGCGCCAAATACCTGTCTTGCAAATATTTTCTTGTAGCAGAAAAAGAAGTCCTTGTCTTTTTTACAGCATAAACAATCTAATGATTTGAAAAGGAAACTATTCATCAATACACACTGTGGGGGAAAGTGTTTGGCCTAGCAGTAAGGCATTGATCAGAATGCCTGTGCTTCACATCAGAGTGCTTCCATTTGATTTCTGGCTCAACTCCTGATTCCAGCTTCCTGCAGCCCAAGGAGGCATCAGTGATGGCTAAGTAATTGGATTCCTATCATCCAAGTGGAAAATCTGGATTCAGTTCCTGGCTTCCAGCTCTCACACCACCTGCCACCAGCTGCCACCTGAGGAGTGAACAGTAGATGCAATCTCTCTCTCCTTCTCTATTTCTCTGTCTCTCTGTCTTTTAATACAGTAAAGCAATGAAAATACACATTGTTTTCCTATTTATCTTTGTAATGAAAACTGAGATGGGTATTAGTCATCCTTGGGTAAACTGCACATAATTCATCTATCTGTTCTAAATACAGTAAAAACCCAAAACAACCTCAAAATACATCACTAGTTAATAAGATTTGATTTCTTAAAATGGTGTCCATGATCTCATTTAACTTTGGAGCTTCCAGATGTTAGTAAGTCACCAAAAAGCCATCACTGATTTATAATGCACATGACCACATCAGGCCTGGCCCAAGAACTCTGGGCCTGGAAAGAAACACAGAAATGTTTACAAGTGAGTCACTGCAGAAATTCCCTGAACATTTATTTTTGTCTTCACAGAAATCAATGAGGCCTAATTTAATCAGAATGAACATTCAGTTTCACTTTATTCCAACCTACTGTTTATATACTTGAAGCCCTGTGTAGAAAAGGTTTAGGGTTAGAACATTGCTAAAGGTGGTGTAACATCACTTGGCCCTTGGATATGTAGGGTGCACATTTCACATCATTGTACAGTAACAAATGTTTACAGTTACTCAGGATCTGATCAACATGAACACACTTCCTGCTTAAGGCTAACCAATATTGGAAAGCAATCACTTCTGGGATCTCGATCCAACATCTTAACACAGTGTCACCTGAGTTGCTAGAAAAGATTCCTCACTTAAAAAATCTATTGGCAGGATGTCTTCTCATCTGTCAGCTTCTTTTCACTTGCGTATTAGAGGAGGCACTTTAAGAGCTACTAACTAGCTTCAGCAGAACAAGACATTGGGTTTCAGGAACCACTGGTAATATGGAGAGGAATTAAAATAAAACTGGATTAAGTGGTAAATCAGTAGATCCGAAAATTTCTCTAAATTTTGTAAACAAGAAGCCACACTGGTCTTTGATTTTAACAATTGCCTTACTTAAAAAAAAAAAAAAAAAGCCAGAGAATTACTTATCATCCATCTACATCCAGATATGTGAACAGTACAGTTTTCTGATGTTAAGGTATAATGGTTTTGCTGTTTGGGCTTTTAAAGGTTTTATAATATAATATTGATGAGTTAAGTACTTTGGGTTATTTTTTCGAGTAATACTTCAAAATATTGTATTATAGATAGGTCTCAAGTAGAAAAACGAAAAGGTCGAATACAACACTGGAAGAGTTTAGTAAAGTGTATAAAAATTAAAAGACTAAAAATACCACTCTGTTTTAAAAGTGTAAAAATAAATCACATTCAGTCTCGAGAATCCAGTGCGTTACTTTTTTGGGGGGTCGGGGTGGGAGGTGGTGTCTCAGCTGGGACGTACTGCACCCTCCACAACACGTTGGAAAGCAGGTCCTGGTACACACTAAGGAATATCCAACCAGGCAAATACATCAGGGTAATGAGGCCCATGAAGTTGAGTGGGTAGTGAGAGTAGTCCCAAGAACAAGCCCCGCACATGCGAAGCCCCAGCCCCCAGGACAGTTCCCACGCGTAGATGAAGATCACGTA
The DNA here is from genome assembly GCF_051225735.1 of Oryctolagus cuniculus. Taxonomy (NCBI): domain Eukaryota; kingdom Metazoa; phylum Chordata; class Mammalia; order Lagomorpha; family Leporidae; genus Oryctolagus; species Oryctolagus cuniculus. The sequence continues at coordinate 160,025,102 of NC_142869.1, forward strand.
GATGGGCACCCGCTTCCACGTGCCCCAACCGCGGCTGTAGTAGAGGTAGAAGTAGAGCTTCTCCACCACGAAACTGCAGCTGCCGTACATGAGGAAAGACCAGAGCGACGTGTGGCCGGTGGTCGCCTTGTCCCCCTGCCCCAGCACGTTGAAGAAGAAGGTGAAGAAGATCTCATCCAGAAAGCCGTGCATTCCGAAGAACAGAAAGCGGAGCGGGTCCGGCAGCCCCTGGCGGGGGCCGCCTCCTGCACCCGGGGGGCCTCGGGTCGGTGGCCGCCTGCCAGCGGCTGCAGCAGGGGCCCGGGCGCCGGGGGCGGCGGGGAGCGCGCCCTTCCGAGGCTGTGGCTGCTGCTGGCGCCGCCGCTGCCGCCCGTACCGCAAGCGCAGGAAACGCTTGAGGAACACTTGGCAGTGGTAGAGCGCCAGCACGTACTGCAGCGCCAGCTCCAGCGCCCCCGGAGCCGCCGCGCCCCCCGGCCCGCCGCCCAGGCTCAGCAGCAGCGCCTGACCCGCCAGGGTCTGCAGCCCCACGTGGGCCGAGGGGTAGAGGAGGAAATTGAAGACGAAGGCGCTGGGGCAGCGCGGCTGCTGCAGGTAGACCTTCTCCAGTGCGAAGTGCGTGAGCGAGTGCAAGAGGCAGCGGTAGGGCGAGGAGAAGCCGAGCATCCGCAGGTCGGGGCTGCGAGCGAAGCGCCGCGCCGAGGACAGCAGCACGTCCAGGGTGATACCGTGCATGCCGTAGAAGTAGAGGCGCATCCAGGCGGGCAGTGCTTCAGCAGTGGACAGCGGCTCCGGGCAGCCGGCGGCCGCCTCGCCCCTTGGCCCGCTGGGGGCTCCCGGATGCCGCGGCGCGCCGCCCCTCCGAGCCGGCCCTTCGCTGTCCACATCGCTGCCTGCCATGGACTCCGACGCTCCGGGGCCTCCCGAGCCCGCGTCCTCGCCGCCGGTAGCGTGGAGCTGCGGGGCAGACAGGCCGAGCCCCGCGCCGCCTCCCGGCCGCTGCCGGCCCCCGGGGGTCGCGCAGGAAGCTCCGTCTCTGCCGCGCTTTGGCGGCAGCAGGACGTGGTGCGTTCCGGGGATGCGCGGGCCGCCTGGCTGGCGGAGTCCCCACGCCTTGGCCCCGCTGCGTCCTCCCTTCCAGTCCCGGCCAGGTGCCGCGGGCCGGCGCCCGCGCTCACCCTGCGCGGCCTAGCGGGCGCCGCGGACAGGCGAGAGGAGGCGGCGCCGGGGCTGCGAGGGGAAAGGCAGAGGCTGGTACCAGCCCCATCCCCTGGGCGGCTCAGCCTCGCCGCTTCTGCCGCAGGCTCTGGCAGCGTAATGCCAGCAGCGACGGCCCTGCCCCCGGCCCTGCCCATGCCCCTCTCCGCCCGTCTCGACCTCGCCCGTCCTCCCTGGTCTCCTCCCCGTCCCAGCCTTCCGCGCCGAGTCGCGGGAGGGTCTGCTCTGGGTGCCGAACTCTGCTGCTTCTCAGCACCCCGCCGCCGGCCGTGCGGGGGCCGCTGGCTGTGGGGAGGCGGGGAGCGGAGAAACACCTGTTAGATGTGACAGCGGGCTGGGCATTCCCTGCGTCTGGGAAACCAGGGCCGGGGCTGGCCCGGCGGGGGGCGAATCCTGGGCGCCGGGCCCGAGCTGTGATGCTGTGTATGAAATGCTCGTGTTCAAAGCCAGCTGTGCCGCGGTCACAGAGCGTAAACGCGAGACTCCACGCCTGACCGGCGGGCATTACCCTGCGCTGGAGAGGCTGCCCGGGAGGGCATGAGCCGCTCTGTCCCTGGCCCGTAGGCTTTTGCTCTGTTAGTGTTTTCAGGGCCTCGGGCCGATTGGAAGTCCTCTAGAATGTATAAAGTGATGTAGGACCAGTTGAGCTGCACAGGAGGGAACGCGTTGCTATGGCTATCCTGGGGTGGGTCTCAGGTCGAGAATGGCACCTTTGCCGGCTCTGGCACATCCCAGGACTGCCTTTTCCTCCGCGCGACCTGGGCGGTCGCAACAGAGAGCGAAACAGAGGGTCAGGGCTCGGCTTTGCATTTTCTTGCCACCCTCCCTGCTTCTCCCCCTCCTTCCTTCTCTTCCTCCTTTTTCTTTGGAGGTGAAGAGGGTGAAGGGAGTTCAGAATTTTGATGTGTTGGGCTTAGACGCCACCATTTTCTCCAATTTTGAATCAGGCTTTGAATTGGGGGAAGCAAAAACCGTAGAGGTAGATTAAACTGATCACCTGCCAATTTTCCCATCTTTCCCCCAAATTCATGCCCAGGCAGAAACTTGCTAACAGTTCTAATCTGTAAGGACATCCAATCCTCTCTGGACAAAAGGCTTTCTGGATTTCTTTATATATATAAAATCTTCTAGAGAATAAACCTTCCAAAGCACAACCTCCATTTCTAATGCTAACTTGTTCTGCTCTTCCCCCTTTTTGTTACAATCCTTGAAGTGGGTGTGAGAGAAAAGTCAAGTTTGGTGATGGCAGCACTTGCTAAAGATGAAAGTACTGATTTTTAAAAACTGTTGAGCATGTTGGTGACTGTCAAGTCAGTCAGTGGGGATTGTCACCAAGGCAGCAATGTCAGGTGCAGGGCCCCCAAATGTGCTGTAGGAGACAAAGCTAGTTGCCCAAGTGCCCGAGGAAATAAAATGAAGAAAATAATAAGATGCACCGCCTTAAAGGGACCTAATGGGAATGATTTAATGGGAATAACAACCATATCTGTGTATCACACCTGTGTGAAGCCTGCCTACTCATGATTATGATGAATATCTAAGGTGCAGGCATTTAGACTAAAGGTTAAGACATCCGCAGCCCATACCACACTACTTGAGTTTGCTTTGCAGCTCTAGCTCCTGGTGCCAGCTTCCTGTCAAAGCAGACTCTTGGGAGGTAGCTGTGATGGCTCAAGTAATTGGGTTCCTGCCACCCACATAGGAAAATGGATTGTTCCCTAGTGCCTGGCTCTGCCTCTTCTTGCCTGTTGTGTACATTTGGGGAGTGCACCAGCAAATGGGAACATTTTATGTCTATGTATCTCTGTCTTTCTCTGTATGTCTCAAATAAAGAAAAAGAAATAAAAAAAAAGGTAATAAATAATTGTGAGTGGCTAGTAGTAGTTGCAAAGTAAAATACAGGGCTTTTAGGGGAGTTATTTTATTAAATAAGCTCAATCCTTGTGCAGTTGATCAGACATCAAAAATAACTAGTCTTTCTCCATAATTGCTATTCAGATGAGAGAAAACAGTTGATTGTAGTAGCAAAGATGTAGCCATTCAAACCTGTGTATAGTAACTTGCTAAATTAAACTTGCATTGTTTTCAAATATAAATTAAGGTTTACTTAAAAAAGTTTAAATTTTTTTTTATCTACTTGAAAGGCAGAACAACAGAGAGAGAGAAAGAAAGATTTCTAACTGTTGGATACTCCTCAAATGTGTGCAACAGCTGGGGCTAGACTAAGCAAAAACCAGGAGCATGGAACCCCATTTGGGTCTTCCATGTGGGTGGCAGGGGTCCAAATACTTGAACCAACATCTGCTGCTTCCCAGGATTGGAAGGAAGCTGGATTGGAATCGAAGGAGCTGAGACTCAGTCTGACACAGCTATATACAGTACAACATCCACCTCATAAATTAGACTTCAAAGGCCCAAGTCTTCTATTTATTCTTTTTCTTAGGAATGCTAGAAAAAGAAAAATCTTGAAAGGTCTACTTGTATAGTTTAGTTTAAATTTCATCCCAGAGAGTGTGAGAAAATCATTTTAATTTAAAAAAATACAGCTTGTATTTCTGTATTTTTAATTTGAGCATTTAAAAATGTTTCATTTTTTGTATCCTATATTTTATAAAATATATTAGTATAATAAGACATATGTAAAATTTCTGTGTCTATACTCATACATATGAAACATGCTTTTTTTGTTGAGGACACACAATAAAAGCTTGTGGCTCACTGCCATCACTGTAGTGCTCTGTCCAGTGGGTCAGACTATTAAGGATCTTCTCATTCTTCTGGATCTGTCTCTAAAGCTATTTCCCACTTTTCACAGAAATGGATAGAAAATATTAGTGAACAGTTATAAAAATACAGCTATTTTCTTTTTTAAAAAATATTTATTTATTTATTTAAAAGGTAAAGTGACAGAGGGAGAGACAGAAGGAGAGGAAGAGAGACAGAGATACCTTCCATCCACTTGTTCACTTCCCAAATGTCCTCAATGGCCAGGGGCTGGGCCAAGCTGAAGTTGGGAGCCAAGAGCTTCACCTTGGTCCCTCATTTGGGTGGCAGGGTCCCAAATACCTGAACCATCTTCCACTGCTTTTCCCAGGCCATTAGTAAGGAGCTGGATCAAAGTGGAGCAGCTGGGACATTATCTGGCAACCATATGGGATGGTGGCATTGCAGGAAACAGCTTAACCTATTTCACCACAATGCTTGTGCTTAGGTAAATCTTTAAAAAATTCTATGTTTTTTTTTTTCTGTTGCAAGTAGCAAATATTGTCAAGACACATCTGTAAACCCATTAACGTTCTGGGAGTTGGTGGGCCTCAGGATGAGGGAAATTTAAAAATAAGAAACAAGAAACAATAATGAAAGAGCATCAGTTTGAGATTTCTAAAGTTTGGCTCTGTGGCTCAAAAAGTATTCTGGAGTAATGTTCTGGCACTGAAGCAGTCTTCTATGACCTCAGGGGTTAAGAGACTGTCTGGGTACTCACACCTACAGATGGGTAAAAGTTCATGTGGCACCAACACTGACCTTACTGGACTGGTCAGCTTGCTATGAACTGGTGCAAACTTTGGCACCAGGTAGTCAGTGTGGCTGGAGAGAGAGATCTGGGAATTATTAGAAGCACCTGGTCTTTCTGAAGTTAGTGACAGTAGATTCAAGGTTGTAGTTTTCTCTCTTTTTCTCTGGCTGAATGGCATATGTGAAATCTTTCATTGCACATCAGAAAAACAAAAGGAAAAGATGTGGAGGACACAGCATTAGGGGAATTTCAATAAGGCAACACAATTTAGATTGAGCTGTTTGGTCTATAGTTGCCTCTGTACATATATGAAGTTTATCTGAAACATTTCTTTATACATTGTGACTGTAATATAACTTTATTTATGCATACACTGTAGCCCACTTTTGTAACAAGTAAGTAAATACCAGTCACAAAGGGCCAACTATTCCACCCATGTTCAAGTAAGGCAGAGATGAGCTGTGGCCAATCAGGCAGTGTTGGCACCTCACTTCTATTTTCTGTATGTCACTTCCTCTTCGCCAGCTATAAATACAACCCACCCATATGGCAGGACAGAGCATTTTGAACCATTTTTGGTCTGGACTACTGCCCAATTCCAGAACTGCAAATTCAGTTAAGATCTGCAAAATGAGGCTTCTTGTAATTTCATTTTTTAACGGTTCTGGTGAACATACAAAGGAACCAGAAGGAGACCTGCTCTTGATTCTCAATATCCCTCAAGAAACACAAGGATCTCTATGGTCCTCTGCCTTCTTTATGGTGCCCCGAGGGATGTCAGTCCTCCTGGTGGGGACTATTCTCTTTTAATTGAACTCCCCAGATCTTACTGGCTTTTAAATGTGTTACAGGCCTGAGAGTCTTAATCTTTATTTCATGGTTTTGCCTCTACAGTAATAAGAATTCAAAGCATTTAGTGCACAAATGAGGGCAAAATTTATTTGAGAGAGAGAGAATATACATTCATGGGTGAGTTTGAGCCATCTCACATGGAGAGAAATCCATCATGAGTTGGCCAGAGTGTTGGTTATAGGGAGAGAGAGGGAGAGGAGGCCCAAGAGGGATCCCAAAGATGCTCAAGGGCAAATCAGGGCCCCTCTCATGTTATCAGTCCCTTTTAAGAGGTAGGGAGCTGTACCTTGAAAAAACAAACCTGGTGGTGTCTTAGCTTGTGTGAAACCTTCTGGGTTTTTATGGAATTCCCAATGTGGAATTTAACCTCCATGTGGCCATCATGGAGTCTTTTCCTTCCTCGTCCTGCATGAGTCACAGGTATATCCCAGGAAGGTGGGCCTATTAGATTGACAGGTGAGAGTATAAAGTTAAAATGCAGGACTGCAAAATTCTAGCTCGCCTATTTCTGTCTAACTCCCTGCCTGGTTTTACTATATCAAAACCCAGGGTTAATTTCTGTTGTGAGAGGGTGCTTGACTTTGAGGTACCATGGGTTAGTTTGTGTTGAGAGAGCGGTTGATGTTTGGGCTTATAGTACCTGATGGGCCATTGGCAAGAGCTATCTTTTTAAACATAATGGATAGTGCTTGTAGGATGTGGTTATTGTGGCAGAGGTGGGAACTCCAGCTTTCACTCAGGTGCTTGAGTTTTATTTTATCTTTTCTTTTCTTTCCTTTTTTTTGCACACATAGGTAAGGGAGGCATCAGGTATAGCCTGGGTCAAGGAGAAGCTGACAGTTGATGGCAATTTACTGCGAGGAAAATCATTAGCTGTATTGGTCAAGGGAATCTCTGAGCCAAAGCCACAACTTGTGGGCATGGCAGCAGAATTTAAATGCATGGCATGCTGGAGACCTTTCATTGCTCAACCGAAGAACAAAAGGAAAACACCTGGAGAAGACAGCATTAGGCTACTCTTCAAATGGGATCCAATCTTCTTGGCATTTCCTCCTTAGGTGTTCATCACAGCTCTGGGAGACATGAGATTTAACCTAAAAATGACATCCTTGCAGTCTCAGCAGGATGATCTTGCTGAGATCTCAGCAATCTATCTTTCGGCCATACTTGGATTTTACAGTTTACTTGGGTTTTATAGTTGTATTAGTTCATGGAAAGTGTACACCCTTATAAAGTGGGGAAATCTTACTAAAAATTATGTAAAATTATGACAGCCATTATGTGGACGTTTCTGTAAAGTTTTCCAAAATGTCTATTGCCTCCTTTAAATGGTTCTTTTCAAAAGACCAAATAAAAAGTGGGATCAACTAATTGATAAGAAAAATTGAGTCTATCATCCTTTTTGTTTAGTGACTATCCCACCTTGGGGAGAAAAAAGCGACTTATATAAAATATCCATAAAAGTTAGGCCCACAGGTCAAGGAGGCCTTAAAGCCAGCTTTGTCTGTGATGGTCTAAGTAGAAATCTAGTAAAAAGGCAAAGTTGAAAAGATCACTTATCAACTAAATTGGCTCCAAAGTACAACTTTCCAGCATGTTCTCGGCTATTTTGCAACTCATAGTCAATAAAATTTTACATCTGTGAAGGACATCTCTGTTGTAAAGGTGCTTCCTCTTTGCACTAATTGTACTTTAAAGTTCTCTTCCTGGTCACCTTGTCTTAACTGGGCTGTTCAGACTAATGCAGTAGTCAAAATGTCTCGGTTGCAGTCTTATCTTCTAGCTCAATGACATCACTTCCATGTCTCCTGGTGGTAGTATTGGAATTAAAACCTAGAAGTAGACAGAGCATAAAGTTGTGGTAGACAATAAGATGCCTAGGTGTAGATGGTTCAAGGATTTCACAATCTAATGGTGAGACTATTTTGGAACCCAAGAAAGGAATCATTGAAGATAGCTAAAGATACATGAAGAAATGAGACTGACATTTTGGTTGTAGCTAAAAATGAGCTCCCTCCCAGGGTATGTGGCAGTTAGGGTAGAGGGGGAGGTTGATGGGTTGTTCAATAAAACCATATCTGAATGCTGTATTTACCATATGTTTGTGTGTGTAATCACATACTCTTTCTTAATTAGCTTCTTTGTTATTCCAAGTTAAAGAAATCCTTCTATACATTGCTTAAACATTAGAGAGAGCAAAGTACCCTCGGGATATCACTATTAATGTTTCATGACAAATGCAGGAAGCTCACATAAGCGCATATAAACTTTTTTCAATTTGATATTGTTAGGGGATCATCTTGGAAATCTGCTCAGTTATTTCCTTGCTATAAAGCTTTTTCTTTTTTATTATAACCAATTTATTCTTCTTTCAAATAATCTAATTAATGGGGGTGTCACACTGGTATCAGGGATTTCCTTTCTTTTCCTTTTGTTCCTCCTCTTGTGCCTATATATATATATATATACACACACACACACACACACACACATATAAAATTTGTTGAAAGGCAGAGTATCAGAGAAGGAGAGAAAGATAGAAAACTATCTTCTATCTGCTGGTTCACTCCTCAAATACCCAGAACCATCAGTTCTAGTCCAGGCAGAAGCCCAGAGCCAGGGCAGGGGCCCAAATACTTGGGGCATTATCTGCTGCCTTCCCAGGAAATTAGCAGAGAGCTATCTTGTAAGCAGAGCTGCCAGGACTCAACTGGCACTCTGAAATGAGATGCTGGAATCATAAGCACAGCTTGACCAGCTGCACCATAATGCTGGCTGCAGCTTTACCTTTTTATTCATCTTTCTAATAATCTGATTAATGGGGAGTCACATTGATATCAGGAATTTCTTTTCATCTTGTTCCTCCTCTTGCATTTTTAAATGTTCTTTTACTTTGTTAATTTTTAATTTCAGGCCTTCTCCTCTGTCCCTGGAATTTCTTGGTATTTCTAGTTGATATCAAGAGGTATTGAGTCAACTGAGGGTTGTTTCTGAGAGTTCACTGAGTGTGGTTCCTGAGGCACAGACTTTGAATAAGTTATTTTCATTCATAAAGCTGACATGTTTGCTTAAAAAATAAAATTTCACCTCTAGTCCCATTCATGTCAGGAACGTGCACCCTTTGTGTAGTTTTGTCTGCCTGCAGGTGCTTCACCCTGAGTCACTAGGCAGATGGTTTTCCCCATCCCTGTTTACTCTACTATGCTTCAAAAGAAACAGCTTTTTTTGAATAATACTCCCCTCCTTTGCATCGGTGGGGACATAGAAAGTTTGTGAAGGCATACTATATATCACAGTTAATAGATGCTACTTATTGAATATCTTCTTGTCAGCTATACACATCACATATATTATTAGTAAGTCCTAAACTGTTGTTTCTCTCTCCTCTTCCTTCCTCTTTCTCTTGAAACAGGCTCAGAAAAGCTGCTTGCTCAAGTTCTCCTAGCTGCTTAATCCAAAACAAAGCCATGAGGTCAATTCTACTTGACACTAAAGGTCATTTGTGTCACGCTGTGCAACCTCCACATCATACTGAGGCTATCTTGAATAAGTTGTAGTTGCCAATTTGATAAGGATCGATGATGTTTATAGTTTTTGTAAGGCGTAGTAACAACTTCTTATCCTCTCCAGTCACCCCTTCCCTCCTTTTTTTTTTTTGAAAAGGATTTATTTATTTTATTCGAAAGGCAGAGAGAGAGAGAGAGAAAGAGAGAGAGAGAGAGAGAGAGAGAGACAGAGACCTAGCTTCCATCAGCTGGTTTACTTCTCAAATGGCTGCAATGGCTGAGCCCAGAACTCTATTGTGTATCCTACTTGGGTGACAGGGACATGTGTATTTGGACCATATTCCAGTGTCTTCCCAGGTGCATTATTAGGCAGCTGGATTGGAAGCACAGCTGCTGAGACTTGAAACATCACTCTGATATGGGAGTCTGCATTGCAAGCAGTGGCTTAAAACTCTGTGCTAGAATGTTAGCCCCACTCCCTTTCTTGCATGACCATGAATTTCTTTTTTGTGACAGGCAGAGTGGACAGTGAGAGAGAGAGAGAGACAGGGAGAAAGGTCTTCCTTTTGCCGTTGGTTCACCCTCCAATGGCCACTGCAGCCAGCGCATCGTGCTGATTCAAAGCCAGGAGCCAGGTGCTTCTCCTGGTCTTCATGCGGGTGCAGGGCCCAAGCACTTGGGCCATCCTCCACTGCACTCCAGGGCCATAGCAGAGAGCTGGCCTGGAAGAGGGGCAACTGGGACAGAATCCAGCACTCTGACTGGGACTAGAACCCGGTGTGCTGGCGCCACAGGCAGAGGATTAGCCTATTGAGCCGCGGCGCCGGCCTAATTTTATTTTAATCAATAATCTTCTGAGCAATTTATATTTCCCCTGCATGATTACTTATTATATCCTATTTTTCCTTCACAAATTAGTAAGTGGCTATTTGAACAAGAGTAGCTATATGGGAAACACTGTTTCCAGTTTAAGAACAGAAGTTGAAGGCTAGACAACAGGAAAATGGGTATGTTAGGTAGCCTGTGTCTCTGTTGGCTATTAGTATGTGTTTCTAGATTCTTAAGCTAAGCTTTTCAAGTTGTTAACACCCTCATTCGTGATTATCAGAATTGTAAGAAGCTTGTCTTGGTGCAGTGCAGTGACTTAGCACATAGATAGGCATAAGTTCATCAGTGTAACAGTCCATTCATACTGGTGAGTCTTCAAAACCATAGGACATTCTATTTTAATATTTAATACTATTAGTATTTAATATTTTAATATTTTGAATATAGAAAAAATACTAGATCACCAAATTGCTAATCACTGGATTGCTAGTCTGGAGACTGGGAAAAATCTAAGCAATTTTTGAAAGCATTTTTGGCAGTGAAGTGTGATGGCAGGAAGATAAAAGTAGCTGAAAACACCTCAGTCAAAGAATGTAAGCCACGAAATGGAGATCAAGTTTCATGTATGTTTGGACCCTGTCTCCTTTCTTAAATTTATTGAGCACCTGTTACATCCTAGGTCTTTTGCCATGAACCAAAGACACACAGCTGAACACTACATGGATCTTATCGTCACTGAGATCAGTTTAGTCTGAGGCGTTAACCTTCAATCATTGCAAGCAAGATGAACAGGTTCTGGCACGGTATATGGCATAGTAGGCATGAAGTTCTGGAGGAATCTGATTTGAAGCCAACATGCAAGGACTGCCAGGTCCTACTCTCATAAACAAGAGCCCAAGAACCATAAGCAAGAATTGAGCTTCCTTCATACACAGAGCCATCACAAAGCAGTTACCTGCTGTTTTTCACTTTAACCCTGGTCTCCTGCCCCATGGTCATTGTCCACTATGGAGATAGACTGGAGACAGGAGGTAGGGAGGGGGTGAATGGGATTCTTTGCTACCTCAACAGAGCTACATTAACACTACAATGAAATATGTTTTCTCCTACTACTGGGTGCTAGGAAATTAAAAGTCTAGTCTGCTCTGGAGGTAGACTATATAATAGAAATTCCCATACTACCAGGAGTAATAATAACATGTTTTGTACTTTAATGCCTAGTTATTTCACTTGATTTTTTCAGTCATTATTTCATTTTGTCCTCAGTCTTGTGATGACGGAGCTATTTTATAATTCATACTTATATCATGTAAAACCAGAAAATGTGATGTGCCAAAATTCAGATATGCTGTTAGTGGCAGGAGTGTTTCTCAGTTAAAATCCAAAAATTTCTTTCTTTGGAGATCACTGCCTCTCTTAAAAACTGTCTCTTGGGGCTGGCGCCGCGGCTCAATAGGATAATCCTCTGCCTGCGGCGCCAGCACACGGGGTTCTAGTCCCAGTCGGGGTGCCGGATTCTGTCCCGGTTGCCCCTCTTCCAGGCCAGCTCTCTGCTATGGCCCGGGAGTGCAGTGGAAGATGACCCAAGTGCTTGGGCCCTGCACCCGCATGGAAGACCAGGAGAAGCACCTGGCTCCTGGCTTCGGATCAGTGCGATGCGCAGGCCGCAGTACACTGGCTGCAGCGGCCATTGGAGGGTGAACCAACGGCAAAATGAAAATCTTTCTCTCTGTCTCTCTCTCACTGTCCACTCTGCCTGTCAAACACACACACACACACACACACACACAGTCTCCTGGGCTGTGTGCTAAACCTAGCAGCTAAGACACCTACATCTCATATTGGAATTTCTGGGTTTGATACTCTCCTCTGATCCTGACACCAGCAGACACTGGGAAGCAGCAGGTAATGGTTCAAATAATTGGGTTCCTGGCACCCATGTGGGGGATGTAGATTGAGTTCCTAGCTCTGGATTTCAGCCTGGCCCAGTCCTGGTCATTGGTTCCTTTGGGTAATGAACCAGCTGTCTTTGTTTCTCACTATATGAATAAACAAATAAATAACTTTAAAAAGTGCCCTGATAAGTGAAGTGTTCTCAGTGCTCACCTTGGTTTTGAAACGAGTGCCCATTTGGGCTGCTGTAACAAGGTACCATAGACACATAGGCAACAGAAATATATTTCTCATAGATCTGGAGGTCAAAACATCCATATTCAAGGCTCTGACAGATTCAGTTTCCAGCAGGGTCTATTTCTTGGCTCAGGAACCTACTAGCTTGGTCCTTACATGGCAGCAGGGGCTAAGGATCTCTCTGAGGTGTCTTGTAAGAGCACTAGTTCCATTCATGAAGGTTCCACCTCATGACCTAATCACATTCCAAAGGGAAGTCCTCTGCTCCTAAAACCACGGGCATTAGGATTTCATGAAAGAACTGAGGCTTGGGGAGGAGACACAAACATTCAGTGAAGGCTCAGAAGAGAGGAGTTATTTTTGCCTGAATTTGTTAGGACAAGTTAAGGAAGGCTGAGTCAGTCTTACTGGCTCAGAGCCTGGATTTCTTAGACCCTCAGGTTAGGGTGCAGCTCTTGGGACATAGCGTACTCATTACATCTCTGGCCTTACTTGCTGGCTCTGTTGTTAGCTGCCTAGTGACAAGGTGGTTTTCTTCCTTCCCCTGTAGTTATTCTGCTCGGCCTGTGGAATCATGTTCCTTCAGATCGGCTGTGTTGGTCATTTATTCACCTGCAGTGATTATGCTTGGCATAACTCTGGGTTTAAACACTACATATTTATGATATTTATACTGTAATGAAAGTATACTTAATTTGTAATAGTGAAGTATACATATTTAATATAGTAAATTTTTCTTTATTCAGTAATTCTTAAACCTTCTATTTCATATTTTGTTATGCTCTGGACATACACAAGTGAATATGATGGGGTCTTTTATATTGTTCAAGCTTGAAGTGTAGATATTACAAAGATACAGTTGCTTATTGAAAGAATCTGAAATAAACACAAAGTATAAAGTAAACTAAGTACGTATCACCCTTACCATAACCCACAGGTAACCACTGTGAATATTTTATCATACAGTTTTCTAGCAATATGGTATATGACATGAAGAGATTATCTAATGCATTCCTTTAATAACTTTTAATTTTCTTTTATTATCCGTCAATGATTTGATAGTCTGCTACAACATCATTGTTAATGATTGCAAAGGATTCCTTTGTTTAGGTATTCTGTAATGTGGCTGATTGATCTTCAAAACACTTTTGTTGTTATGAATTTACATGTGACAAGCATTCCCTTAATTATTTTTTGCATGCAGTCATATTATTCATGTCTACCATTTTTAATGCTGGTACTAATAAAATGTACACATTTTTTTTTTTTTGACAGGCAGAGTGGACAGTGAGAGAGAGAGACAGAGAGAAAGGTCTTCCTTTGCCATTGGTTCACCCTCCAATGGCCACCGCGGCCGGCGTGCTGCGGCCGGCACACCGAGCTGATCCGATGGCAGGAGCCAGGTACTTATCCTGGTCTCCCATGGGGTGCAGGGACCAAGCACTTGGGCCATCCTCCACTGCACTCCCTGGCCACAGCAGAGAGCTGGCCTGGAAGAGGGGCAACTGGGACAGAATCTGGAGCCCCGACCGGGACTAGAACCTGAAGTGCTGGTGCCGCAAGGTGGAGGATTAGCCTAGTGAGCCGCAGCGCCGGCCAAGAACTCTTCAGTTTTTATCTTATTATTTATTTATTTTTATTTTTTGAAAGATTTACTTATTTTTTTGAAAGGCAGAGTTATAGTGAGAGAGGGGAAGAAATAGAGACAGAGAGAGAGAGAGAGAGAGAGAGACAGAAAGAGAGAGAGAGAGAAATCTTTCATCTATTGGTTCACTCCCCACATGGCCACAACAACCAGGCCTTGGCTAGGCCGGAGCCATGAGCCAGGAGTTTTTCTGAGTCTCCCATGTGGGTGCAGGGACCCAAGTACTTGGGCCATCCTCCGCTGCTTTCCTAGGCAAATTAGCAGGGAGCTGATCAGTAGTGGAGTGAGCAGCTGGGACACAAACTGGTGCCTACAGTGGATGTTGGCACTATAGGCCATGGCTTTAACTCGCTGAGCCATAGCACCAGCCTCTTTCTATTTTTTAAAGATGTATTTTATTTGAAAGACAGAATGACAGAGAGAGACAGGGAAACAAATAGAATGAGATTTTTCACCTCTGGGTCACTTCCCAAATGTCTGCAATGGTCTGGGCTGGACACGACCGATGCCAGGATCCTGAAACTCCATCCTGGTCTCACAAAGGGGTTGCAGAGGCCGACCCAAGAAATTGGGCCAAATTCATCCTCTTTAACAGGGAGCAGGATTGGAAATGGAACAGCTGTGACTTAAAAGGTGCTCATATGGCTTGCTGAGATGAAATGCAGTGACTTAAATGTTGCAACACAATGTTGGTCAGTCATCTACAGCTTTGTCAAGTAATGAGAGTTTGGCACAACAGCTAAAATGCTGTTTGGGGTACCCACATTTCATATTAGAATCCCGGGGTTTGAGTCCTAGTTCTAATTCTAATGAATTCCAAGTTGCTGGCTTTAGTGTGGGCCAGCCTGGCTGTTGTAGACATTTGGGGAGTGAACCAGAGGGTGGAAAAACATTATCATTGTCTCCGTCTCTCTGCCTTTCAAATAAATCAAATCAATCAATCAATAAAATAGCCAAATAAATTGCATTGTTTTAGTGGACATATTTATTTAACTGGATTCCAAATGGATGGACACATAAATTACTTCAAATCATTTGTCATGGTAAAAAATACTACAATATAAAATCTTTGAACATAAGTAATTTTCTTTGTGTGGGAGTGGGCATGCTAGGAATAAATTTCAAGAAATGATGTTGCTAGGTGAAAGGGTATATACATTTGCAGTTTTGATAGACTTTGCCAAATTGTTTTCCTTCAATTTGTCCTCTTATCAGCAATTATGAAATAACCTATTTCCACACACCCTTGCCCATGATGTTTTATTTTACTTTTGGATATTTTCCAATCTGATAGGGTAAACAATAGTATCACATTGTAGTTTTAATTTTCAATTATTGGATTGTGAGTGTGGTGAGCATTATAGCATACAGACAAGAACAATTTGCCTTTCCTCTTTTGTCGTATTTCTATTCTTATCCCTTGCAGTTGCATTTTTAAATTTACTGGCAGCAGCTTCTATTTATTAGAGAAATTTGATCTTTGTGTGAGACAGAATTTATTGAGCCCCAAATTCATGTTCTTGTCACTATATTAAACAAATAAAACATCATTTCTAATGGTGTATCTTCAGAACTTGAAAATCTTTTGCATCATTTGTTTATCTGCTGGTAATGATACTCCCTTCTGTTTCTTTCCTCTAAGGTTATTTCTTCCTTGTAAATAGTTTAAGATATTGATGCAATTTGCGCTGATTTTTCCCATTCCTAAAATCTTCCAAAATTCCCCCAAGAATACTCCTTTCTTTCAAGGGATATTTCTCTTTTCTAAAATGTTTTGCCAGAATAGTTGGAGATAAAGAACTTTTCTGAAACCACTTTCAGGATTTCACAATACCACATATCTTTTGAATCTAAGCATTTTGGGCATTCAGTTATTTGTATGTGAGATAACAAGCTGTATTCCCCGAGCTGATTCCTTTTTGTACCTAGCTTAAGGCGGCTGTCCTGCCCTGGGTTTACCTTTCCAGGACAGTGCACCTCTCCTGCTCCAATGATCTCTTGGGTCTGTCTCAGAAAGAAAATGACTACATAACATTTTCCCATGCCCTCCTGGTCCCAGATGAATTTTGGTGGATTACGGCTAGCCAAACTCCAATTCTGAAAACATAAAGAACAGATTGTAGTTGACAAACCCTTTGTTTTCAAGTTATTCATGTGGCTTTTCAGCTATAATACAAAGCTCTCCTTGTCCTTGAAAAACAAAGAATGTCTTAACTAACCAAGTATTTAAATCTACTCAAATGTAGTGGGTGGATCAACGCGTGAATCCTAGTCTGGTACAAAGGAAGTGCTGTGAAAAACTCATTCTTAAGCTATATGTGCTGCTAAACTGGCAACCACAACAGTACTTAGGTAAAAAATTAAGAGGAAATTTAAAAATGTTCAAAGATTAACAGTAGGAATAATTCAAGAACTTGGGAAATTAAGACTGTAAAGAAAGGAATTAGGACCCCTTGCTATATTTAGACTGAAAAAAGAAGTTGCCAGAATACTTGCTAGATCATAAAATCAATGTGGAAAAGAAGATATTTTTTATTTGGGAGTAAGGGAAAATGAGCATATAAAACATGAGGAAGAATTTAGATTAGAAACAATACTTTGTTTGACTATGCTCCTTATTTGAAAATAAAACTCTACTTTGCTCTACATGTATGTTAGGCTTTAATTAATTAACAAAACGTTAATAAAGTCAAACTTCATTGAAAAGTTAAAATGAGGAGATTGATTTTCATATATGTGGGATTGCTTTGGAATGGTCTAGACCTAGCTGTGTCTTCAAGTTTAGTGATCCTGAGTATGACCTTTGCCATCAGATTGCTTTGAATAAATTACAGCATCACAACTTCTTTCCTACTGGATAGACTTGGACAAACCACTCTCCTAGCTTCTCCTAACTTCTGTTCTCACATCCAAGATGGAACAATGAGAGTATTCACCAATTAGTATGGTTTTGAGGATTGGGTAATGTATATGACCCAGTTATGATTTAGTTTTATCTTAAAAAGCAGAACATGCAAATGTTAGTGGTCTAAGCAAACAACAAATGATTTTTCTGTCATGAATAATTCCTATTAGATATCTGAGGCTATTGTGGTGTTACAAAATTTCTGGTGTTCAGTTCCTACTTAATGTGTATAACTTGCATTCCTAAGTGTACTTCTATTCTAGTCATCTATTTATTGTCTGTGTTATAGCCATAAGGAAGGCTATGGAAGAATTTCTTTCTTTTTAAAAATATTTCTTTATATCCTTATCCATATTTCACATGGATGGTATATTGCAGCCTTTTTCTAAAAAATGATTCATGTATGTATTTAATTAAAAGGCAGAGTAACAGAAAGGGAGAGGGAGAGAGGGAGAAGGGGAGAGGGAGAGGGGGAATGAGAGAGAGAGGGAGAGAGAGTGGTGGGGGGAGAGGGAGAGAGAGAGACTTTCCATGCACTGGTTAACTCCCCAAATGCCCATAGCATCCAGGACTGGGCTAGGTTAAAACCAGAAGTCAGAAACTCTATCTGGGTTTCCCATGTGGGTCACAGGAACCCAAGGATGGAGTCATCATATGTTACCTCCCAGGTGCATTAGCAGGAAGCTGGATCAGAGGCAGAGGTGTACTCAATAGTAGGCACTCTGTTATAAGGTGTGTGCATCCCAACAGGCAGCTTAACCCCTTGCACCACAGTGCATGCCATGGAAGAGTTTCTTTCTTGATAACACTTTCTGGAAGCTGAATTCCCATTCCCAGAATGGGTGACACATAGCTACAAGAAAGGCTGGAAAGTGTAGTTATTTTCCAAATAGCTATATCTCCAGCTACAAATAATGGGTTTTATTAGTGTAGATCAAGGGAGTTAGAACACAGGAATATAATTGTTGAAGGAAGACAGATATTTAGACAACCAGCAGCTTCTGCCACAGTATGCAGAATCTAGTATAGAATCTTCTCAGAATGTAGGAATAAGTAAATATTTTCAGTGCAAATTCTGGTTCCTATATTCAGCCTTGCATGCACTGTTTCATCCAGGTGTTCCACAGGCACTATCGACTCAACATTTCCTAAAGTGAAGTCGTTTTGTTACTGTTTATTCCCTCTCTCACACTGTTCCCCACTCAGAGGAGAGAAAGTCACCCTTTTGTATTGTTAAAATTGATAGTGGCCTACCTACCTGTCTGCATTGGAGATGGATTCACTTCACTATTCCTTTGGCTGCACTCACCACATCCAATCATTTTCTTTATATATTTATTATTATTATTTTTTATTTATTTGACAGGTAGAGTTACAGACAGAGAGAGAGAATGAGAGACAAAGAGAAAGGTCTTCCTTTTCCATTGGTTCACCCCCCAAATGACTGCTATGGCTGGCGCCGCGCTAATCCAAAGCCAGGAGCCTGGTGCTTCCTCCTTATCTCCCATGCGGGTGCAGGGGTCCAAGCATTTGGGCCATCCTCCACTGCCCTCTCGGGCCACAGCAGAGAGCTGGACTGGAAGAGGAGCAGCCGGGACTAGAACCCGGCGCCCATATGGGATGCCGGCGCTACTGGTGGAGGATTAACCAAGTAAGCCATGGTGCCAGCCCCAATCCAATCATTTTCAAAGTCCTGTTTGATCTTTTGGGAAATGCCCCTCAGATCTCTTCTCTTCTATCTCACTGTTCATTTTTTTCCATTTTATATTTTAATTTTAATTAATTTGTAACAAAGTCAACATGATTTGTAGATAGAAGTCAAGGAACAAAATGATATTCCTTCCCCCTTCCCTCTCTCTAGCCCTCCTTCCTTCTAGCCTTCTTTATATTTTTTTAGTCTTTTTAGATAACATATTTTAAATTTACATTACGGTGAAAGGCATAATACTTCACTGAGTAACAAGTTTAACACGTAAAAAGCAAAAAACAAAAAGATTTAGTTCTTTAGAGTGGTCCACAAGGCCCTTTGTAGTCTGACTCTAATATATTATTGAACACTACACATCTTCTACTACAGCCATTCTGTGTTAAAAATATAAGAAGTATTTGTTTGAAACTTTAACTCAATAGTTTATCTGATACACATAAGAACAGTGAAAACAGTGCATTCAGCATAGGCAAAGACTTCTTGGAAAAGACTCCAGAAGCATAAAACCAAAATAGACAAATGGGATTACAAAAAGCTGAGAAGCTTCTGCACTGCAAAATAAACATTTAGCAAAGTAAAGAAACAGCCAACAGAACGGGAGAAAATATTTGCAAACTATGCAACTGACAAAGGATTAATATCCAGAATCTATAACGAGTTTAAGAAACTCCACAACAACAAAACAAACAATCCAATTAGGAAATGGGCAAAGGACTTGAACAGGCATTTTTCAAATATAGCAATTCAAATGGCAATAGGTACATGAAAAAAATGCTCAGGATCCCTAGCCATCAGGGAAATGCAAATGAACACCACAATGAGGTTTCACAATGAGAGTTAAAATGTCTCTCATACAGAAATGAACAAATAATAAATAATGGTGAGGAAGTGGGGAAAAAGGTACCCTAATCTGCCATTGGTAGGAATGTAAACTGGTCCAGCCATTGTGGAAGGCAGTAGGGAGATACCTTAGAAAGTTGAAAATAGATCTACCATATAACCCAGCAATCATACTCTTGGGCATTTACCCAAGGGAAATGAAATCAGTATATGAAAGAGTTATCTGTACCCTCATGTTTATTGTAGCTCAAGTCACAATAGCCAAGATATGGAATCAACACAGATATCCATCAATTGATGACTGGATAAAGACATTATGGTATATATACACTATGGAGCTTTACTCAGCCATAAAAAGAATAAAATCTTGTCTTGCAACAAAATGGATACAACTGGAAACCGTTACACCTAGTTAAGTAAGCCAATCCCCAAAAGACAAATATCACACATTTTCCTTGATCTGTGGTAACTAATTCCAAAAATGTAATATATAGGAGTGAAATTGTATCTTGAGACTTGATGGTTGTTTACAGTTCTTGTCTCTACTATTCCAGAACAGTGTTTTTTTTTTTTTTCTTCCTATTTTTTGAACTCTTTACTTAGTGTAGGTTTACTCTAATGAGTTGAAAGTAATCTGAAAGTAGATGATTGTAAAAATTAATAGAGGGGGCCGGCGCCGCGGCTCAATAGGCTAATCCTCTGCCTGTGGTGCCAGCACCCTGGGTTCTAGTCCCGGTCGGGGCGCTGGATTCTGTCTCAGTTGCCCGTCTTCCAGGCCAGCTCTCTGCTGTGGCCTGGGAGTGCAGTGGAGGATGGCCCAAGTGCTTGGGCCCTGCACCCGAATGGGAGACCAGGAGAGGCACCTGGCTCCTGGCTTCAGATCAGCGCGGTGTGCCGGCCGCAGCGTGCTGGCAGCAGTGGCCATTGGGGAGTGAACCAACGGAAAAGGAAGACCTTTCTCTCTGTCTCTCTCTGCCTGTCAAAAAAAATTCATAGAGGGAATGAGGAAGGAGTAGGAAGGGTGGGAGCATGGGTGAAAGGGAGGGTTGGGTGGGAAGTATCACTATGTTCCTAAAACTGTTTATCTGGAATGCATGAAATTTTTATACCTTAAAAATAAATAAATAAATCAAAACTTAAAGCTGTAAAAAATGATTTTTGCTTTATAGAAGCTAGTTCTTGTCACATACTGTAATTATTTAATTAGTGTAAGTACTATATATGCAATTGCATAGATAGATAATTAAATTAAAATTAATATTTATAATAAATGGGCATACAGGACCTCTATGTTTATGCTTTACTTTTAGTAACAAATGAAATTTGATAAATCATTTTATAAATACAGTAGAATTTTAAAAGTCTTATATTTTGTACACTAATTAATTACCAAATTGTTTTAGTTAAAACATCAAAGTTATTTTTCAAACTATCTCAGAGGAAAACAAATTTCTTCTTTCATTTCTCAGGGGTACTCCTGAAGAAGAATTTGTCAGTGTAATACTTAATCTTGCATTATTCTTATGAACATGTTATACAATAGTCTATGGAGACTAGTTAAATTTAACTTTGCTATTCTTTGTTCTTACCTATACATGCTATGCATTCAATAATCAAGTATTTTCAAAAAAATCATTGAAATCCATTTGGTAAGTAAATGATTCTTTTAGTAATAAATTTAAGAAAAGAATAAACCATATTTTTGCTTCAGAAATATTTTAGAAGTAATAGTCCAATCTTGAGAATGAAATGTCTCAACAATTCTCTTTATAACAACTCATTTAAATACCCAAAATATTATACTTTATATATGTCCTATGGCATTTTTGTTATTCAAAAATTAGCAATCATTCCTTTCCGTTGATTTATGACATACCTTCTAGATCATTCCCTTTTAAGTATCTAAGTATAATACCTATGACATAGTAAAGAAAATTCATTAACTTGAGTCATTAAAACTATTAAATACGCATAATAAGGCAATTGATCACACATTTACATATCCAACATTTTAATATGTTGTTATTAAATTACACAAATAGATTTTTCTCTTTTTTCTCCCTTTCTTTCTCTCTCTTTCTCTCTCTCTCAGTCTCTCCTCATATGCTTTTGCTCCTAGAGAAAAATATTTCATAGAATGAGTGTGACTAGGACACACAGTATCCTTAATACCAACCTGAGAAGGCTCATCTTCTATTTTGTGACTCAGTTCACTATGCACTTTCACCACCTTAATTTACTCCCTAAAAAATAATTTACTCCCTAATGTTCTGCATGCATGTTCCGACAGGCTGGACTATTTTTATACAGCCAATTCTACTATGACCATATGAACACCATAAGAACCCCAGAACAACCTACTTTAACTTGCATGTGATTTTATCTCCTCTCTCTACGTACCATCATGTAAAATTATCTCACCACTTTGTGTTTGGATATAGTAGTTTACTATTTCAGTCCCAACTCCTTCTACATTCCCATAGTTCCATGTGGGTCCTCCCGAATTACTGTGAGAACAGCCTCTGTCCATCTTACAGACCACTGCATCAGCAGCCCTTAAACCACTGCCTCACACAGAGGGCATACTCAGTAAACATTTTTTATAACTCAGCCCTGAGAAACTGGCATATTTAGCGTTTTCCTTTTAATTGGTGTTATGTGTAGTAGTTTAGGTGACATGTATTTAAACCTCTAGCCTAATGGATTTACAGGAAAGCTAACATTAGTGTCTTCATATTCTTCTGTTCTTTTCACCTAGATGTTTCTGAGCACATTAGTCAGATGAGAGTGATTTGTAAGCTTCTTCTTATTGCCGTTGTAACATGTTGTCCTATTAAATCAAGTCAGGCATGCCTTATTGGGTGTTGTATTGAATTAAAAGGTATAGTAAACTCTGTGAAAATCAGAGAGCAAAAGTCCTTGCCCACTCAACGTTTTTTCCCTTTATTGAATCTATATAAAACTACTTTTGGGTGTTGACAAATAATGCATACCTCTATTAAATTCATAATAGATTGCATTTTAGTACTTACAAATAAATACATATAGGTAATTTTTTAAACAAGTCATATTTCTATCATCATTTTGGTAATCTTGTCTTTTCTCCTAATTTCTTTTTGAAGCAATTCTGCTTATCATGGATAATTTTTGATTTTCAATTATTCAAATCAATAAAGTACATCTACTTCTCAAAAAAAGGAAATAGTGAATTAGAATAAGTACATACATTGAATGAATTTATCTTTTAGTCACTTAACTGGCATAGATTCCAAGTTCTAGTAATAGTTTATCTTTCTATTATTTTCTTTTTTCTCACTTCTCTTACTTACCAACTTTCCAGGCACATAAAAGAAAATGCATAGATGGCCGCGTAAATTTTCTCAATTCTTTTCTAAGCTAGAATTGTAGTTCTTCTCTAGTAAATCTATTAAAAACATTAAGTGTATTAAAGTTATTAAAGATAAAATATATTCAACACCAATGTAACTGACACTATCTTTAGAAGTAAGTATTTATATTTGGAGTGTTTGAGGCAAATTTTGAATAAAGTATTTATTTAATAAAGGTTTTAACTTTTTAATAAAGATTGTGATAAAAAACTAAACAATGGTTTTTATATTCTGCAATTAATGCAAGATCAGAAACCCAAAACAGAGTGGGGCACTTCTACCTATGTCCAACAAGTGCAAAAGTTGTCAAGAAAATAAAAACCGTGTTCATTCTTTTCACTTGGGTCACTTAAAATCTTCCCCTCAAGGCTAACAGACTCATAACAATGAGGACATTCCAGAGTGACCTGCTTTTGCTCCAGCACTCTCCCCATACTCTGTTAAAGATCTGCAAATTACACATAAGTGAATCCAACTTTTAAATAAAAATTAACCTGATTTGTAAGCAGTTGAACCATAGCTGTTTGGTTGTAGTACATTCTTAATTTCTGTTCTTTTTTCTAAATTTTGCTAAATGTTCAGACTTTTTTCCTTTGCCACTAAAGAAAAATAAATCTGTGAATTAGAACAGATTTGTAAATGAAGTAATAAGTGAAATCTGGCTAATTTTTGTAGACTTATTTTTTTCTAATGTTTATTTATTTTCATCTGTTGGAAAAGCAGAACAGCAGCAGGAGAGAGGGAGAGAGAGTGAGGAAGGAGAGAGAGAGAGAGAGAGTTAGTTCCATCTGCTGATTCACTCCTTAAATGGTCGCAAGAGCCAGAGGCAGGCCAGGCTGAAGCCAGAAGCCAGGAACTCCATCTAGGTCTCCCATGTGTGTTACAGGGCCCCAAACACTTGAGCCTTCATCTGCTGATTTCCAGGACCCATTAGTAGGATGCTGGATTGGAAGTGGAGCTGCCAGGACTCAAACCTGCATTACAATATGGGATGTGAGTGTCTCAGGTGGCGGATTAACCCACTATCATGCTACAGTATCCTCCCCTAGTTATAGTTTTTTTAAACTTTTATTTAATGAATATAAATTTCCAAAGTACAGAATATGGATTACAATGGCTTTTCCCCCCCATAACTTCCCTCTTCCCGCAACCCTCCCTTCTCCCTCTCCCCTTCCACACACATCAAGATTCATCTTCATTTCTCTTTATATACAGAAGATCAATTTAGCATAAATTAAGTAAAGCTTTCAACAGTTTGCACCCACACAGAAACACAAAGTGTAAAATCTGTTTGAGTACTAGTTATAGCATTAAATCACAATGCACAACACATTTAGGGCAGAGATCCTACATGAGGAGTAAGTGCACAGTGACTCCTGTTGTTGACACTAGTTATTATTTTAACCTATTTCATTTTTAAATTGTGTTCAATGTGAACTAATTATTTTACACAATCAGAATTTGAACTAGCTTAGTTCTATTTATAGTTCTAATATCTTGATTTTACATATCATATATGATACACACATACACAAGTTTCCTAATCTATTGTTTTATATGCCCCTAATAGATATACATTGTTTTTACTTAAGATAAATGGAAGTATTTATTGTTAATATGCATAGTTATTAGATTCTAGTATGAAATTTTAGATACTGAGAGAAGATAAATTTAATTGAAAAAAGTTAAAAATCTTTCAGGCACCCAGGACTCCTACCCCCTTTTTTGGCAGAACTTAATGTATTCTACATTATTCTTTTGAGATAAACTCTTTCTATTCTAATCATATCACAGTGGAGCAAATGCACTTTGTTACTAGCTTTTTCTAAAATACTCATTTTTAAAAAAGATTTATTTATTTGAAATACAGAGAGAGACCTTCTACTCACTGACTCATTCCTCAAATAGCTGCAACAGCTGGGAGCCAGGAACTCCATCCAAGTCACCCACATGGGTGGCAGAGGCACAAGTGCTTGAAGTGTCTTCCACTACTTTCCCAGGTGTCTTACCAGGAAACTCGTTCAGAATAGTAATAGCTGGAACTTGAACTGAACTGGCACTCTGATGTGGGATATGGATGTCCTGACTGGCAGTTCAATGTGTTATGCCACAACACTCAACCCCCTCTAAAATACTCTTGTTCAAGTGGAATACATAGTATTTCAAATGATAACTCTTGTTGTACTTCTCCTTAAAGAACTAAAAAGGGGGGGGGGGCGGTGCTGTGGCAAAGTGGGTAAAGCCGCTGCCTGCAGTGCCAGCATCCCATATGGGCGCTGGTTTGAGACCCAGCTGCTCCACTTCCGATCCAGCTCTCTGCTATGGCCTGGGAAAACAGAAGATGGCCCAAATCCTTGGGTCTCTGCACCTGCGTGGGAGACCCAGAAGAAGCTCCTAGCTTCTGACTTTGGATCAGCGCAGCTCCGGCTGATGCGGCCATCTGGGGAATGAACCAGTGGATGGGAGACCCCTCTATCTCTCTCTCTGCCTCTCCTTCTCTCTCTGTGTAACTGACTTTCAAGTAAATAAATAAATCTTAAAAAAAGGAAGAGCTAAAAGGAACAAAATGATGTGGAAGTTCAATTATTTTTCTTGAGTTATTCTTTGGCAATCTTCTATTAATATTTTTGTGTCATCAGTAATAAACTCATACATCTTTTCTGAGAATTAGTGCACAGGATTTGAATGTTTCTTTTAGTTAAATATATTCATTTGCTTTTCTTGCATAGCATGCAGATAGGGAAATTTAGTTCTAAATTTATATGGTTATCTTCTTAAACACAAGTAAGAATGTTTCAGAGTTAGAAAGTTTAAAGGAATTATGTCAGTAAGTTTTAAGGTCTATTTGCAGTTTGAGATTGTTTTTCAGAAGTTTATTTGTCAAAGAAAACAAATGGGCCGGCGCCGTGGCTCAATAGGCTAATCCTCCACCTTGCGGCGCCGGCACACCGGGTTCTAGTCCCGGTCGGGGCGCCGGATTCTGTCCCGGTTGCCCCTCTTCCAGGCCAGCTCTCTGCTATGGCCAGGGAGTGCAGTGGAGGATGGCCCAGGTGCTTGGGCCCTGCACCCCATGGGAGACCAGGAAAAGCACCTGGCTCCTGGCTCCTGCCAGGATCAGCGCGGTGCGCCGGCTGCAGCGGCGGCCATTGGAGGGTGAACCAACGGCAAAAAGGAAGACCTTTCTCTCTCTGTCTCTCTCTCTCACTGTCCACTCTGCCTGTCAAAAAAAAAAAAAAAAAAAAAAAAAAAAAAAAAAAAAAAGAAAACAAATGGATCCTTTTACAATAACTTGAGTTATTTGAATGATCAAAATGATTTTCAAAGTGTTTCTTTGTCAAAAATGTAACTCACGGAACTCAAGTTGGAAGAGGGGAATCCACTTTTATAATGGACGGCCTTAATCCAGAGGAACCATTGTAATTGGGGAAGCTGTTTGTTGGCCATCCAAGCTTTGAAAGCACAGACAAAAGTTTAAGAAAAATATTTTGGGAAATATGGCACACTCACGGATTGTGTGATAATAATGGACCCCAGATGAAGCATTCCACAGGCTTTGATTTTGTGATTTGCTCTTATGTTGGTGACAAAGTAGATGTAGCAATGTGTGCTGGAGCATACATGGTTGATGAGCATGGTGTGGAGTCAAAGAGGGCTGTTTTGGGAGAGGATTTGTTTTTTTTTTTTTTTTAAAGTGAAAAATAATAGATGATTTTTTTTTAATGATGATGAAATCAGATCAGACCTATTGTCATGTTTAATCCCAGTGAGAGTCAAGTTGGGAGTTGATAGTTTCTTTTCTTTTCTTTTCTTTTTTTTTTTTTTTTTTTTTTTTTTTTTTTTTTTTTACAGAGGATCAGTTTAGTATGCATTAAGTAAAGATTTCAACAGTTTGCACCCCCATAGAAACACAGAGTGAAATATATTATTTGAGTACTCGTTATAGCATTAAATCTCAATGCACAGCACATTAAGGACAGAGATCCTACATGAGGAGTAAGTGCACAGTGACTCCTGTTGTTGACTTTACCAATTGACACTCCTGTCTATGGCATCAGTAATCTCCCTATGCTCCAGTCATGAGTTTCCAAGGCTATGGAAGCCCCTTGAGTTCTCCGACTCTTATCTTGTTTAGACAAGGTCATAGTCAAAGTGGAGGTTCTCTCCTCCCTTCAGAGAAAGGTACCTCCTTCTTTGAAGACCTGTTCTTTCCACTGAGATCTCACTCACAGAGATCTTTTGCCAGAGTGTCTTGGCTTTCCATGCCTGAAATACTCTCATGGGCTTTTCAGCCAGATCTGAATGCCTTTAGGGCTGATTCTGAGGCCAGAGTGCTATTTAGGGCATCTGCCATTCTATGAGTCTGCTGAGTATCTCACTTCCCATGTTGGATCACTCTCCCCTTTATTTATTCTATCGGTTAGTGTTAGCAGGTACTAGACTTGCTTATGTGCTGGGAGAGGATTTGTTACAGCCCGGTGCACCTCTAACAGTGAAGAAAATTTCTGTTAGTGGTATTAAGGAAGATATAGAAGAATATAATTCAATAAATATGGCAAGATTGAAACCACAGAAGTTATGGAAGACAGGCAGAGTGGGAAAAGGAGGGTTTGCTTTTGTAGCTTTTGATGATTATGATACAATTGATAAAAATATTGTTCAAAAATATATACTAATAATGAACACATAAGTGAAGACAGGCCTTTCTAAACAAGAGCTGCAGCCTGTTCCTGGAACACCACAGGCCGTGTAGGTGGATATGGCAGACCCACGTGCAGTGGGGGAAAGTTTGGTGGTAGCAGAGGTCATTCTGGCCGTGGTGGAAACTTTGGTGGAAGAGGGGCCTATGGTGGAGGAGATGGTGGCAGCCAAGGAAGTTAGGGAGGAGGTGATGGTGGCAACTATGCTGGTGGTTTTGGTTATAGTACCAGAGGAGGCTATGGTAGTGCTAAACTCAGCAGGACATGAAAACCAACATGGTGGATATGGTGGAGGAGGAGGGTGTGGTGGTTATAACGAAGGAGAACTTTTGGAGGTAATTATGGTGACAGCAGCAACCACAGTGATTTTGGAAATCATCATGGACCATAGTAATCACATTATGGACACATGAAATGGGTCAGTTTTGGTGGAAGAAGCTCAGAGTAGAAGTGATGGATATGGTTCTAAAAACAGAAGGTTCTAAAAACAGCATTAAAAGGCTATAGTTCTTAGCAGGAGAGAGAATGAGGAGTTGCCAGGAAAGCTGCAGGTTACTTTGAGACAGTCATCCCAGTTGCATCAGAGGAACTGTGAAATCTCTGCAGAGAGAACAATGATTCATGCTCAGAAAAGATGAGAAACCTTCTTGTTCAGGATATCATTGATACAGTTTGTAAATAGTGCAGTTACCAATTAATGATTATAAAAGGCAAAATATTTATGCATGTTGACTAGAATGAGTAATGATTATAGTGTCAATTAGATGTATATTCCTTTCATCTTTCATATGTTGAAGCTTTGTCTTCTTTTCATTACATCAATTATATAGCTTTGTAAATTGTGGCTGTAGTAGTACAAGAATAAAAAAAATTAAGGAGTTTTTAACTTAAAAACCCCTTTAACTCATTAAAATGTTTGCATTTGCAGTAATATAAGTATTTTGTGTATATATGCATCCATATTTAATATGTTAAAAACAAAAAGAAGTGTTAATAAATTGAAAAATATATGAATTAATCCCCATTGTTACTGTAAATGTGATGTAATGAATCTAGATCCCCCTCTAAAAATGTATTCATTTATTTGAGAGAGGAAGAGAGAAATCTGCCACCCACTGGTTTGCTTCCCAAATGCTTGCAATAGCTGGGCCTGGGCCTGGCTGAAGCCAGGAGCTGGGAACTCAATCTGGGTATCTTACGTGGGTGGCAGGGATCTAACTACCTGAGCCATCATTTGTTGTTTTCCAGGGTGACCATTAGGAGGAAGCTGGAACTGGGAGAGTTTAGGAGCCTGGACTCAAACCCAGGTACTCCAACATAGGATGCAGGTTTCCTTAGCAAGTAGGTCAAAGCCTTTTCCATCTGGTCTCTTTTAAACAGAAGACTTCCAAGCATGCACAGCTTGCTTCTGTACCTGTTCCCTGAGTGTTTTTTTCCTTCTATATTTCTTTTTGACACACAGAATAAACATACTGTTCTTCACCTATATATATATATTTTTTTTAAGTGAAACCATCTAATTTATTAAAGCAAGCTCTTCAGAAGACAATGTCTGCGTTGGTCCCAGCATAAGAGTCTCACGGAACAAATGAACTCAAGTGTCCAGATGAGGCACAGTATTCATGTGTTTGCATCTTTATTAAGCCCTTTCCATGGAGAATTTGTCTGTTTCTGATGTGTTCCCAGTTCCAGTCTTCCAATTTTATGTAAAAATGGGCTTTCCAGGAACTACCGGACCACCTTAGTCAAGATCCGGTTTTTGCTTTTTTTTTCTCCCCCATAACCCCTGAAGCTCCCATTTTATTGTAAGCAGAAAGTGGTAGGTTGTCCACACTCTATATTTAATTCACAAACAGAAGAAAGGATGAGGAAAAATAGATTCATTTATATAAGGTGTGATTGTCTACTTGGAAAACTCTACAGAGAGAATTTAAGAAGAAATTGTTTGAATTCAAAATATTTCAGTAAGGTAAACAGCTATAAAATAAAAACAAATACTTTTCTTTACACGTCACCACTAACCATTTAAAATATAATTTAAAAAATCTCTTGTAAAAATATAAGAAAATGTGGGGCTGGTGCTGTGGCATAGTGGACTAAGAGAGAGGGAGAGATAGAGAGAAAGTCTTCCATCCATTGGTTAACTCTTCAAATGGCCTCAATGGCTGGAGCTGAGCCAATCTGAAGCTGGAGCTGAGCCAATCCGAAGCCAATCTGAAGCCAGTCCTCCAGGTCTCCCACACGGGTGCGGGGGCACAAGGACTTGGGCCTTCTTCTACTGCTTTCCCTGGCTGTAGAAGAGAGCTGGATCAGAAGAGGAGCAGCCAGGACATGACCTGGCACCCATATGGGATGCTGGCACCACAGGCAGAGGCCCAGCCTACTACACCACAGTGCTGGTCAACTTGACAGTTATTAAAATGTGTTGTTATTCAGTGAGAAAGCAGAATAAAAATGGATAACTGACAAAATTGAATATTAAAATGTCTTAGAAAACTAAAGTAATTAAAACTTCTAGGACTAGATTGTATCAGTGGAAAACCACAATAATTTAATAGTAGATTCAAGTGCACATAAAAATTAATGTTTGCAAGAAAATATCTAGAAGTAATGAGACTGCTGTATGCAGTGCTAAGTACACCTGCCCTTCTCATCCACAAGAGCTAAGGACCTGGAAGAAATATCTGTTTCCAGGAGAGCTTGGGGTATTCTGTACCAGAGAGCAAGGAGGAAACTTACTCAAAAGGAACTTACATGATGGGTGACTTGCAGTAGTCAAATTTGGGACAATTTGAGCATGAAAAACAATGGGGGCAGGCTTTTGGTCCAGAAGCTAAAATGTCAGTTAGGATACCTGCATCACATATTGGAGTGCCAGGGTTTGATAGTTGGCTCTGACCCCTGACTCCAGATTCCTGCTAATGCAGAGCCAGGGAAGAAGCAGTGATGGCTCAGGTGACTGAGTTTCTGCTACCCAAGTTGGAGAACTGGATTTAATTCTTGGCTATTAGCTTTGACCAGCTGCAACACCGCCCTGGACTCTGTGGGCATTTAGTGAGCCAGTAGGTAGGGTTGATCTCCCTATCTCTCTCCCTCTTAAATAAATAAATAAATAAATAAGTAAATTTATTTAAAAAGAATAGTGGAAGTGGATTATAACACAATGGATAACAATGATGATGATTATAGCCTACAGTGCTACTTGAAACAAAAGATTAAGGGAATACATTTTTAGAAAAGTCTATAAGCTGATTTCTGCTGAAATACTGATGGTATTACAAAAAATCTTCTGCAATTGATTCACACAATCTTAAAAATATCACAGCACAGGTCGTTTACGGTTTATGAAGTGACAAATGCACATTTAATTGGAATGATCTGGAGGTCAGCAGCTTGCAGCATGCTTAAACTTGACATTGCCAATAATGGGACAATCAGATAAGATAGATGTCCTAATAGAATGCAATAAGAAACACCCAATATTACTTAAGTGTTCTTTTAAAGTAAATGTTTACCTTGAATTTAATCTCCAAGACACTTGGCTGGACTTAAAAAAAAAAAAAAAAAAAAAAAACTGAAGGCAATGAAAAAAGAAAAAAAAGGCTGGCAGGTAGGTTATCTTAAATTAAAATAATTTAATTTAATCAGACTATCAAATAAATGTGTGCGATACAATAATGTTGATTATATCCTGGATTTTGAAATATATCTTTTAAAGGCATTTTAGGGAGTACTGGGGAAATTTGAATCTGGACTGAGTATTAGATGATTTTATTTAATTGCTGTTTTCTTAGGTGTGATAAAGGTAGTATAATTACATAAATAATGTCCTCAGTTTTGGGAATGCATATTTAAGTATTTATGGGACTGGTGCTCTGGTGTAGCAGGTAAAGCTGCCACCTGCAGTGTCGGCATCCCATATGGGCACTGGTTCAAGTACTAGCTGCTCCACCTTTGATCTGGTTCTCTGCTATGGCCTGGGAAAGCAGTAGAAGATGGCCCAAGTTTTTGGGCCCCTGCACCTGTGTGGGAGACCAGGAAGAAGCTCCTGGCTCATGGTTTCGGATCGGTGCAGCTCCAGCCATTGTGGCCATCTGGGGAGTGAACTAGTGGATGTAAGACCTCTCTCTCTCTCTTTCTCTCTGCCTCTGTGTAACTCTGCCTTTCAAATAAATAAATGAAATTTTTTTTAGAAAATATGTTTACAAAGTAACTTATTTTAAAAAGCATTTAGGAATGGGGAGGGATGGAGAAAGAGAGAAAAGAAGGCACAAATATGGGAAAATATTAGTGAATCTAGCAAAGGGTATTTGAGTGTTTATTGTATTATTCACTGAATTTGAAAATCCTTAAAATAAAAAAGTTGAGAAATTTTAATATTTGGCAATTATTTCATTTTAAATAAATAAGAACAAATGATACATTCAATCAATTGTGTTTTGGCAGCTTGAAATTTATAAAAAATAAATCTTACATCTAATTGCTCTTTCACACCAGCTGATAGAGTATTCATTGCCAGGCTGAGGAATGACTAAGTTTACAGTAACGCCTTTGGGAGCCAATACTTCTTCTATAAAGGAGAGCTAATATCACAGGAGATGATTAAGAAGGGAAGAAAAGAAAGAGGAGAGGAGAAAAAGAAATGAGGAGAGTTAATGACAGTTAATCCTCGTATTTTAGTACTCTCCATGTACCAGGCACTTGTGTGTGAACTTTATGTGAAATAACTGACCTGATCTCTGCCCAGCCTTATAGGGAAACTTCTATCATTATCTCTCCTTCCGGAAAGTAGACCAAAGCAAAGAAGGGTAAACAATTTGCGTTTGACTCCAGAGCTTGGTCTCTGAAGTATTGTGCCTGGGGTTCAATTTCTGAAGCCAGTAATATATGTGAAAAGACACATTTCATCAGCTTAGGGGACTTGGTGCAATCCCTGGCCATACACCCCTAATAATGTGAAATAATTAGATAAAATAGGATACTTTAGGATGTTAGAGTGGAAGACTGTAATCCTGACTCCATCACGTCCTGAGCATGTGGCCTCAGGCAAGTTCCTCAGCACACTGGTGCTTCTCTAAATGGAGGTCAGCTTAATTTTGTACCATTCTTAGAGTTTTATTTTTGCTTTCTTAAAAAGTCATTAAATTAGGGACTGGTGCTGTTGTGTAACTGGTAAAGCTGCAGTCTGTGGCCCTGGCATCCCATATGGGTACCATTTCAAGTCCCGGCTGCTCCACTTCTAATCCAGCACCTTGCTAATGTGCTTGGGAAAGTGGCGGAAGATGGCTCAAGTACTTGGGTCCCTGCAGCCTCATGGGAGACCTGGAAGAAGCTCCTGGTCCCTGGTTTCAGATTGGCACAGCTCCGGCATTTGCAGCCATCTGGGGAGTGAACCAGTGAATGGAAGATCTCCCGCCCCTCCCTTAACTCTGCCTTTCAAATAAATAAATAAATAAGTCTTTTTAAAAAAATAAAGTTAGCTACACTCCTAACACCTGTTTCATAGCAGATACACAATAACTCATAATTCTTATTAATGTCATTGTTCAAGTCACTACTTTCATTCTTTCTTTTTTCATTAATTTTTTTATTTGCTTGGGAAGCAGAGAATTGGACAGGTAGAAAGACGTGGAGCTCTCGTCTGCTGATTCACTCCCCAAACACCCACAATAACTAGGACTGGACTGGGGCCAAAGCCAGGAAGCTGCAACTCAATCCAGGTCTCTCATGTGTGGCAGAACCCAATCACTTGAACCATCACGACTGTCTTCCAGGGTTTGCGTTAGCAGGAAGCTGGCATCAGTAGCTGTGGCAGCCATGAACCCAGGCACTCTGATAAGAGACACAAATGTCAATTGCTAGGACAAATGTCCCTGCCCCCCAGGTCACAGCTTTCTTTCTCTGGTGCTTGCTTCTCCATCTTTGATAGAACCTCAAGTGCTCAATCCCCGAGTACTATTTTAGGGTTGCTGAATAAAACAGGATGCTCATAAGACACTTCAAGTTAGTATTACTGTTCTCTAATTTATAGTTAAGGAAACATGATCAGAATGGATGGGAATTTTCCCACAATCTTGGAGCAGGAAATGCTAAAACCATGATTGTTATCCAGCTCTATCTCCCAATGCTGAACACTTTCTGTATTATCAGGAACAGGAAGTTAAGACTTACATTTAATTTGAAGTGAATTTTCATAAGACTGAAAGATAAAAAGGCAGCTAGTGTTGAAACTGATTACCTATGGAATTTTTTATAAGTTCCTCATATTTTTCCTGCCTTCCTCATCCACCAAACAGGCACAATTAAAGGCTTATAATTCTTTTTATTTATATTTTAAAAAGATATTTTTGAAAGGCAAAGTGACAGAGAGAGGGACAGAGAAATCTACTGGCTCACTCCCCAGATGGCTGCAATAGCAAGGTTGGGGCCAGCATGAAGCCAGGAGCTAGGAACTCCATCTGGGTCTCCTACATTGGTGGCAGGGGCCCAAGTCCTTGGGCCATCAACTGCTGCCTTCCTAGGCACGTTAGTGGGGAACTAAAGCTTAAATAGAGAAGCTAGGATTCAAAGTGACAATCTGAAATGGGATACCAGTGTCTTTTTTTTTTTAAGATTTTTAAATTTTATTTGAGAGTTAGAGTTACAGACAGTGAGAGGGAGAGACAGAGAGAAAGGTCTTCCTTCCGTTGGTTCACTCCCCAAATGGCCGCAATGGCCGGAGCTGTGCCAATCCGAAGCCAGGAGTCAGGAGCCTCTTCCTGGTCTCCCAGGTGGGTGCAGGGGCCCAAGGACTTGGGCCATCTTCTACTGCTTTCTCAGGCCACAGCAGAGAGCTGGATGGGAAGTGGAGCAGCCGGGCCTCAAACTGGCACCCATATCAGATGCTGGTACCGCAGGCAGAGGATTAACCCACTGCATCATGGCGCAGGCCCCAAAAGTGGTGTTTTAAACCACTACACCACAATGCCAGCCCCTAAAACCTTATAATTTTAGTCAAAGTAATACTAATTTTTTTTCTGAATAATGACCAAACTTTTGCCAGAAAATATAGTTTTTCATTTCTGTGACTTTTAATTTTTGTTTGTTTTCATACAGTACAATGCTGTTTTAGTTTTTACAATGAGGAATACTGACATCTACTGAATAGAAAACAGATATTGGTGAGCTTGACAATGAACAGGGAGGACATTTTCTTTTTTTTTTTTTTTAATTTTAGCTACTTACTTCCATTTTATTTGAAGGGGAGAGAGACAGAGACAGAGATACTTCATCTGCTGATTCACTTCTCAAATACCTACAATAGCCAGGGCTGGGCTAGGCTGAAGCCAGGAGCCAGGAACTCAATCCAGATTTCCCACATGACAGGGATCCAAGTATCTGAGCCATCACTGCTGTGTCCCAGGGTGTGCATTAGCAGGGAGCTAGAATCAGAAGCAGAGCTTGCACTTGAATCAGGCACTCCGAATTGGGATTTAGGCATCCCAAGTGGTTCCAGGACAGTGTTTTTACAACAAAGAAGCTTCTGGGACAAAATGTTGGCAATGTCAAGATTGAGAAACTCTGCTATGAAGTATCACAACCACCACTGTTTATAGATAGACAGTGTAGGAAGGCTATTTAACTTGTCCAAGGCTACATAAGTCTTAAATGACAGAACCAGTCTTGGAGCCCAGGTGTATCTAGTCCAAAGTCCATGCCTTCCCCCACAGAGAAGCAAAAAGGATTTCAGTTTAGGAAAGGTGAAAATTCATATATGTGTATCAACACCATGGAATTATTTTAAAGTAAATTAAATGAAAATGCACTGGGGGCTGGTGCTGTGGTGCAGCGGGTTAATGCCCCGGCCAGAAGCGCTGGCATCTGATATGGGCGCCGGTTTGAGACCCAGCTGCTCCACTTCCCATCCAGCTCTCTGCTACGGCCTGGGAAAGCAGTAGAAGATGTCCCAAGTCCTTGGGCCCCTGCACCCACGTGGGAGACCTGGAGGAGGCCCCTGGCTCCTGGCTTCGGATCAGTGCAGCTCTGGCTGTTGCAGCCAATTGGGGAGTGAACCATCGAATGGAAGACCTCTCTCTCTCTCTCTGCCTCTGCTTTCTCTGTGTAACTCTGACTTTCAAATAAATAAATAAATCTTAAAAAAAAAAAAAAAGAAAATGCATCATTGACAAATGGAGTATTTAGCAAAATCTTCTGACCTTGTGATGATGAGGTAATTGTTTGTAATATTTAATATAGATAAATGAAACTGTAATGATAATATAAAAAGTACAATCATTTTTTCATTCATTAAGTTATTTCATTTTTCTAAAAATGTTGTGACTGGATATTAAAACTTGGAAAAAGAGGCAATCAGACAAAATTATTCAAGTTTCTTGGAAAGAGGATCATTGAAAAATGTTCCATCATGGCTTCATTAAAAATAGACATGCAGTGGGAACCAACATTGATACTTGGAGAGACTTGATATTATTGATATCCTGCCTGAAATGTTCAACAATCTTTTAAATGAGTTAATTGCTCTTTAGAAAACATAAATAGAGTTTTGGCTTATTAGATAGCAAGACTGTCTTCTTACTGAGCTTATTTTAAAGGAACCTCTGGGCATTTTATTTCCTATTCAATTAAATGTAATGTACTGGGAGAAATAATTACTATCTTGTATATGTTCTCATGTAAGCAGTTCACAAATACTGAGCCTAACTGTTTTAGACTTTTGTCAGTGAGAAGGAGATGATCCTTCCTTTGCATCATTTCCATAGTGTTTCATACAGAATTTTCCTAGTAGGAACTGGAAGAATATAGCACTTAATTGAGGAGAGAAATAAAGGACAAGTAACATCTTCCTCTTACATTTTGGAATGTGGGTTATAGGTAGAACGGTGATGTTTCCAACTACTGGGTGGTGTGTAGCTTTGAAGACGATGTGTGTGGACCAGGAAGATTTATTCCAAGTATAGTTCCCCAATCTACCTAGGCTACTTTATCGTGAACCTACCAACCATTACAGCTCACTTTGCAGAACAATTAGAACATCATTATTTTCAGTATCTAATTCCTTTAGGCTGTATACTTTGTGAGGACAGGGTTTGTATCTTTTTTTTTTTTTTTCTTCAGTATCAGGTATTTCCTTAATGAACTCCTGGCTGTACTGGAGGTTTTTTTGTTTGTTTGTTTTTGTTTGGCACAGGGACTTTATCTGGTTAAAAGAGATCTGCAGAAATACAAGAGGACATCTAAATGGGGGAGGAAATATGTAAGTAATCTTTGTACACAGAGAAATGGGAAAGGAATGGAATGAAAGGGCATAAGCTGAAATCAGAATGGAAATGAGAAGCTAGATTCTCAAGAAGTGTGAGTGAATTGTCCATAAGAAAATAAGAGACCTGCCGGCGCCGTGGCTCAATAGGCTAATCCTCCACCTTGCGGCGCCGGCACACCGGGTTCTAGTCCCGGTCGGGGCGCCGGATTCTGTCCCGGTTGCCCCTCTTCCAGGCCAGCTCTCTGCTATGGCCAGGGAGTGCAGTGGAGGATGGCCCAGGTGCTTGGGCCCTGCACCCCATGGGAGACCAGGAAAAGCACCTGGATCCTGGCTCCTGCCATCGGATCAGCGCGGTGCGCCGGCTGCAGCGGCGGCCATTGGAGGGTGAACCAACGGCAAAGGAAGACCTTTCTCTCTCTGTCTCTCTCTCTCACTGTCCACTCTGCCTGTCAAAAATAAAAAAAAAAAAAAAAGAAAATAAGAGACCTTATTTGAACTGAATGAAGTTCATAAAATAAAAAATGAATAGGATCCCAATTTTCTTCTGCCAGAGTTATGCGGTTCTCAACACCTATGGTTGACATGTAATCAAGAAAAAGTGTATTTGGTTATGAATTTCACTGTGCCTTTTCATTTTGGAGTGAATGCACAAAGAATATGTCTTATTTTGGGTAGCTTTTGATAACTTTTATAGTATTGCAATTAAAATTATTTATCTATATAAAGGGAATAAATTTCATGTATTTAATATATATATTTTAAGAACATAACCATACTTTCCACCCTACCTTTCTTTCCTTGCTCTCACTGTCCCTCTGCCTTAATTTCTTATTTTTCTTTTAATTTTTCAGTTACATACTTTCAATTTACTTTATAGTCATGAGCTTAACCTCTACTAAATAAAGAATTAAACAATTG
Organism: Oryctolagus cuniculus; assembly: GCF_051225735.1. Lineage (NCBI taxonomy): Eukaryota > Metazoa > Chordata > Mammalia > Lagomorpha > Leporidae > Oryctolagus > Oryctolagus cuniculus. Next base: position 160,062,514 of record NC_142869.1, read on the forward strand.
GTTGGTAGAAAAACTACTGTGGGTGCTGGCACTGTGCTGTAGCGGGTAAAGCTGCCGCCTGTAGTGCTGGCATCCCATATGGGTGCCGGTTCGAGTCCCAGCTGCTCCACTTCTGGTACATCTCTCTTCTGTGGCCTGGGAAAGCAGTGGAAGAGGGCCCAAGGGCTTGTACCCACGTGGGAGACCTGGAAGAAGCTCCTGGCTCCTGGCTTTGGATAGGCCCAGCTCTGGCTGTTGTGACCATTTGGGGAGTGAGCCAGTGGATGGAAGATGGAAGATCTCTCTCTCTCTCTCTCTCTCTCTCAATCTCTCTCTCTCTGCCTCAGCCTTTCTGTAACTCTGCCTTTCCAATAAAACAAATAAATGTTTAAACAAACAAACAAAATCACTGTTCCTCAGGAGTATAGACAAGGGCTATAAACTAATCAAACCTCAAAATCTCAATTTCATTTATTATGTTACATTTTTGTGCTCTGTGTATTAGTGTAATATTACAATTTAAATATCTTTTTCTCTCAAAAATTTTGCTGAAATGAGATATTGCTGCTTTTTCTAATTGTAGGATCTCTGTTCTTAGTGTGCTGTACATTGAGATTTAATGCTATAACTAGTACTCAAACAGTATTTTTCACTTTATGTTTCTGTGTGGGTGCAAACTGTTGAAATCTTTACTTAATGTATGCTAAACTGATCTTCTGTATATAAAGAGAATCAAAATGAATCTTGATGTGAATGGAAGGGGAGAGGGAGTGGGAAAGGGGAAGGTTGCGGGTGGGAGGGACATTATGGGGGGAAGCCATTGTAATCCATAAGCTGTACTTTGGAAATTTATATTCATTAAATAAAAGTTAAAAAAAAGGTAAGTAAATCTTTGAAATATAAAGTAAAATAAAATGAAAAACTTAAAAAACAAAATCATAGATTTTTTAATATACCTTCTTTGTAGCTTACCAAAAACAGCCGGCGCTGCAGCTCAACAGGCTAATCCTCCTCCTAGCGGCGCCGGCACACCGGGTTCTAGTCCCGGTCAGGGCGCCGGATTCTGTCCCGGTTGCCCCTCTTCCAGGCCAGCTCTCTGCTGTGGCCAGGGAGTGCGGTGGAGGATGGCCCAAGTGCTTGGGCCCTGCACCCCATGGGAGACCAGGAGAAGCACCTGGCTCCTGCCTTCGGATCAGTGCGGTGTGCCGGCCGCAGCGCGCGGGCCGCTGCGGCCATTGAAGGGTGAACCAATAGCAAAGGAAGACCTTTCTCTCTGTCTCTCTCTCTCACTGTCCACTCTGCCTGTCAAAAAAAAAAAAAAAAAAAAAAGACATCTGAACCCAAAATTATCAGAGCAACCAGTCAATATATGCTCTGGGGCTAGTCACACCACACCTCCAGAGTACACATTTTTTCTTGTACAATGTAAGATTTGATAAGATCAGTGCTTTACAAATTCCAATATTTATATGTGGTTATGGAGCCTAAGAAAGCTCCTTGTCACACTAAATTTCAACCAAGGATTAGCCAATCACCAAGTCCTTATTTCATTCATAAATTCCTTGTTTCATTCATAACTTAACAACAACACGTTTGATCCTCTCCTCTTTTACAGGAGGATTTTCTGGATGCCCTATTTACTCAGACACATTTTGTTCTTCCAGACAACAGTTCATGAAAACAACTTCCCAGGCATCTCTGGGTTGCTGAGCAGGCTAAGATTAGATATTCCAATTACTCATCCATTACAGTTAACCTTCCAGTGACTTATTTCAGTGCTCAATTTTTCAGAAGCCCAAGAACATATTTCCTCACTGACCTCATTTTGCAAGTCAGGATGTAAGATTTTAGTTCCTAGTACTCTTTATGCTTTTTATCCAAAGTACTGTATCATTCTAATAATATACAACAAATAAATGGTTAAGTTTTTATTAAATAAATTTAAAATGTGTTACAACAATTAGACTTGTTATGCTGCAGTCTTCACTCAAGTATCTGGAGATCACTAGTTGTACAATTATATTTAAGATTAAGGGAATTTCAAAGGTGATAGGTGAAAGGGATTTGTGACCTGGTAGTCTTTTTCTGTTGTTATTGTTCTATTTTATTTTAAATTTTATTTAAGTTATACACATTTCATGTATTTAATATACACAGATTTAGGAATATAGTGACACTTCCTACTCTATCCTTCCTCACATCCACACTTCCACCCTTCTTCCTCCTCCGTCTCCCATTCCCACTCTTAATTTTTTCAAAGATCTATTTTCAGTTTACTTAATTATATGTTTACCTGATTCGAGTAACTAACAGAGTACCTGAAATGTAATGTATTGGAGTGAATGGGCATTTTGATTTTCAATGATTGTTTACAGCCCTTGTCTCTTCCGTTATTGTTTCTAAATTTATTTATTTATTTATTTATTTATTTATTTATTTATATAAACAGGTTACAGAGAGAGAGGGAGGAAAGGAAGGTGGAGATGAAGAGAGAGGGAGAGAGGGAGGAGGGCGGAGAGATCGGCATTCACATATGGGATGCCAACATTGCAGGCAGTGCTTTTACCTGCTATGCCACAATGCCAGCCTGACCTGGTAGTTGTAAATTGTAGTGAGAAGGAGGGGAGCCAACTGCTTTTTCTTTTGGCAAATACCAAAAGTAGTCCCATTGTGAAAACTTGACTGCAGGTGTCCTGCATGAGAAGATAGGAGTTGGACTGTGTCATATACAGGTCCTCAATTGATCCCCGTTTTCAGCTTCACTCTGTCCTGCCCTTTGTTCTGTGTGTACTCTCTCATTAAGACGAGTTCCAGATTTCTACTGAACAAAATGTTTACCTTATCTGCTATGGTCTCCTTCTCTTGTACACTGTTATTTAGCACTCTTTCCCAATTTCCATATTTCAGAAATTTGTTGAAGTAGTTGTTTCGGGATGACCCTACTCTATACTGTTGTAATGGTGATTTATAATTTTAGTTAACATTTTATTATAGCCATATGGCTGTCCACAGAGGCAGGGAAGATGAGAAAATAGACCAACCTCCCCCCTTTTTTATGACAGGTAGAGTGGACAGTGAGAGAGAGATAAAGAAAGAAAGGTCTTCCTTTTCTGTTAGTTCACACCCCAATGGCCACCGTGGCCAGCGCGCTGTGGCCAGCACACCACGCCAATCCAAAGCCAGGAGCCAGGTGCTTCTCCTGGTCTCCCATGTGGGTGCAGGGCCCAAAGACTTGGGCCATCCTTCACTGCCTCCCTGGCCACAGCAGAGAGCTGGACAGGAAAAGGATCGACTGGGACAGAATCCAGCACCCCGACCAGGACGGAGGATTAGCCTATTGAGCCGTGGCGCCGGCCAAGCCTTCCCTTTTGACATGAAGTCTTTACAATGTTTGATTGAAGATGGTGTGGAGAATTACTGGACTAGTGAGTCAAAAATTGCTTATGATTCTAATTATTCCCTACTTGTTTCCATGTCTTACATCACTGTTTCTTGGATTTTATCTGGAAAGGAGAGAAGGGGATGATAGTATCATAATAATAATTATAATCCTTAAGTGATGTTGGAACCATTAAAGTTCTTGGGAGGCACTTTGTTTCTTGGTCCTGCTTATTCTCCCACTTCTGATCAAATCAGGACTTTTAAACACATCCAAGAATATAAAGGTGTTCTCTGACTTTGAGTCTTTGTTTTTTTAAGACCTTTTATTTTCCTATAAAAACTTCCCACAATGTTGACCCTAACCTTGTATCCGATGTCTTGGTGAGGGGAAGAGAATCATACAGAAGGTTTAATATAAGGATTTGACTTGATACAATTATGGAAAAATTTGAGGGACTATAGGTCTAAAATGTGATGATCTGAGATTAGAGAAAAGTTACTTATCATGATAAAGAGGAACTGGTAATTGATGGAAGGTCCAGCTGTGTATGGTATTGTAGGTCAATAAGACAGTGGTTGGGGAACAAATCTGTACTTGCGGGGCTGGCGCTGTGGCGTAGTGGGCTAAGCCTCCACCATTAGTAGCAGCCTAGATGGGTGCTGGTTCATGTCCTGCCTGCTCCTCTTCCAATTTAGCTCTCTGTTATGGCCTGGAAAAGCAGTAGAAGATGGCCCAAGTCCTTGGGCCCCTGCACCCATGTGGGAGGTCCAGAAGAAGCTCCTGGCTTCTGGCTTTAGATCTGCTCAGCTATGGACATTGGGCCCTTTGGGGAGGGAACCAGCAGATGGGAGACCTCTTTCTCTACCTCTTTCTGTCTGTAACTCTACCTCTCAAATAAATAATAAATTAAAAAAATCTGGACTTGCAGTGAGGGAAGATGAGTGAAACTGGAGCTCACGGGAACAAATTACAACCTAGGGACAAACTGACACCATTATGCAACACATGAAACTCTGACCAATACTCATGTATCTGACCCTGACAGTGTGGTTGGCCTAAAGACGAAGCTGTTGCCTTTGCACCTCATTGCCACACACCCGGCCCAGAATTCATAGAATCTGAAGAAGGGGATGTTGTGGGAGCTGCAGAAGCTGTGAATCCACTGCTGCTCCCTGATAGAAAGGGGAACCACCAGGCTGGGGACAAGGTGAACTGCTGTGGCAATGTTTGAGGTCCTGCACCAACCCAGTGAGCATAATGCCTGCTTCTTTAGTTTCATCCTTCTAATGTACAGTGAGAACTGTTCCGGGAAAGTGTTTTGGGAGAACTGGTTATTTGAGAACCAGTCACTGATAGTGGGAAGTGTGGAGAGAATCAGACAAATCCAGGATTACACAAAGTGTCATTTATTGGGGAAACGTGAAGAAGCCTGGTCTTGGGCAGCAGCAAGACATGAATTCCTACACTAAAGTCAGTGGTAAGAAGTTTATATGTTAAGCTAGACAAAGGTGACCCATGACTACCTAAGTACACCTGGACTGTCTCAAGAGATATTAACATTCCAGGCACTAGATAAGGAACATTCCAGAGTCCAGCCTCACAAAACTAGCCTGACAGGTTATCTTTTTTTTTTTTTGTAAGATTTATTTATTTATTTGTCAGTTACAGAGGAAGAGACAGGAAGAGATATTTAGAGATCTTCATCTGCTGGTTCACTCCCCAGATGGCTGCAACATCTGGAACTGGACACAGCTGAAGTCAGGAACCAGAAGCTTCATCCAGGTTTTTTCTTCATTGCTGTTGTTGGTGGTGAACAGTGAGCTGTAGGTATAGTTTTCTGTCTCAAAGAGTTAAAATCTAAATTAGAGATGGAGAGAGCTCGAAGAACAGGAAGAGACCAGGAGAAAAGTTAACTAGCTGATACTTAGAACAGACTACAGAAACAAAGAAGTTGGACTGCTCTGAAATGTCAATGAAAGGAAAAGGAATTAATGGTTGAATGAATTATATTTTTTTTGAATGAATTATATTTTAAAAAGGAAGCTCCTGAGCTGAAATGATTTTCCTCTTTAGTACATTTGACTGTGTTGTAAGGATCTCTTAGCAAACTCTATGAATGGGTTGGCACCATGGTGTAACTTATTTATTTTTATTTATTTATTTTTTTTGACAGGCAGAGTGGACAGTGAGAGAGAGAGACAGAGAGAAAGGTCTTCCTTTGCCGTTGGTTCACCCCCTAATGGCCGCTGTGGCCAGCTCGCTACGGCCGGCGCACCACGCTAATCCAAAGCCAGGAGCCAGGTGCCTCTCCTGGTCTCCCACGTGGGTGCAGGGCCCAAGGACTTGGGCCATCCTCCATTGCACTCCTGGGCCACAGTAGAGAGCTGGACTAAAATAGGAGCAACTAGGACAGAATCCAGCACCCCGACCGAGACTAGAACCCGGGGTGCCGGTGCTGCAGGAGGAGGATTAGCCTATTGAGCGGCGGCGCTGGCACCATGGTGTAACTTATAATGCTGCTGCTTGTGGCAGCAGTATCTCATATGGGCACCAGTTCCAGTCCCAGCTGCTCCATTTCTGATCCAGGTCCTTGCTAATATGCCTGGGAAAGCAGTAGAAGATGGCCCAAGTCCTTGGGCCCCTGCCACCACGTGGAAGACCCTGGCTCCTGGCCGTTGTGGCCATGTGGGGAATGAACCAGTGGATGGAAGACCTCTGTCTGTCTCTTTCTGTCTCTCTCCCTCTGTAACTCTGCCTTTCAAATAAATAAATAAATCATAAAAAAAAAAACTCGGGGCCAATGCTGTGGCGTAGCGGGTAAAACCACCGCCTGCAGTGCTAGCATCCCATATGGGCGCCAGTTCGAGACCCGGCTGCTCCACTTCTGATCCAGCTTTCTATTGTGGCCTGGGAAAGAAGTACAAGATGGCCCAAGTCCTTGGGTCCCTGTACCCGCATGGGAGACCCAAAAGAAGCTCCTAGCTGCTGGTACCTGGCTTTGGATCAGCACAGCTCTGGCCGTTGCAGCCAACTGGGGAGTGAACCAGTGGATAGAAAACCTCTCTCTCTCTCTTTCTCTGCCTCTCCTTCTCTGTGTAACTCTGACTTTCAAATAAATCAATAAATCTTTAAAAAACAAAACTCTAAGAGGAAAGTTTAGGTATAATGTATTGGATGTGAAGGACTTCGATTGCTAATTTTTCTCAGGACCATAGAATGTATAATTTTTGCTTACACCATTGAAATAAATTTTAAGAAATTTCTAGGTTGGTTGAGATGGATCTACTACAAGGTCTATCTTCCTGTTTTAAAAATGAAGGCTTACAGAATCTTGTCTTGCCTGTAACTGGCTTTGATTTGTTAAAGTTCACAAACTGATGAATAGTGTAACTACTGAAAGTGTTCTTTCAGTAGTTTTCTCAATTGTGAATCTGGCTATTTGCCATGTTATATGGTTAGAAGTCATTGTTCATTTTCCAGTCATCATCATCAACTGTGTTGTCAATGAAAGGTAGTACAGGAATTATAATTAAAGCTACAAATAACATTAGTGAAAATTAGATAATACTCTATCTTTTCATTTTTACATATTTCTGTATTTACAGGAAGGCATAAGAAAAATGGCACTGCCAAAATAATGAGTATGCAGTTTCATTTCAAGAATTTCAAGAATTCTCTCAAATGTGTGTCCCAATTTCATTCAGTTATAAATATCATCATACTATGTATATTATCTTGGCTCTTTGAAGATAGGGAATTTTCTTCTTTTTAAAATTTGAGAGGCAGAGAGAGAGAGAGAGAGAGAGAGAGCGCTCCTATCTGTTGATTCAGTCCCCAAATTTCTGCAATAGCCAGGGATGGGTTGAGGCTGCAGCTGGAGAAGAGAGCTAGGATCTCAGTCCAGGTCTCCCATGTGGGCATCAAGGACCCATCTATTGAGTCCCAGTGTGTCTGCAATGGTGGGAAACTGGAGTCCAGAGCTGAAGTCAGGAATTGAACTCTGGCAGTCACTGCCTGATGCAAGTGTCTTAGTCACTGGCTTTAAATGTTTGCTCCCAGTACTGTTATTTATTTTTTTTAACTTAACTTATAAAAGATTTATTTTATTTATTTGAAATGCACAGTGACACAGAGAGAGGAAGAGACTGAGAAAGGAAGAAATCTACCCACTGGTTTACTCCGAATGGCTACAATGGCCAGTGGCTGGGCCAGGCTAAAGCCGGGAGCCAGGACCTCCACCTGGGTCTCCCACGTGAATGGCAGGGGTACACATCTTTAGGCTATCTTATGTTGCTTTCCCAGGTGCATTATCAGGGGGCTGGTTTGGAAGTGGAGCAGCAGTGACTCCAACTGACACTGATATGGGCTGCTGGAGTAGCAAGCCATGGCTTAACCTGCTGTGCCACAATGCCAGCACCTCAGTTAAATATTTCTGAATTGCCAGATAAGAAGTTGACATGAGGCAGATTGAGTATAATTGCAGTCTTTCCAACCTAAGCTTCATTTTCTTTTATGAGTAAGAGGCCAAATATCTGGACCTGCCTCTAAGCCCTTCTCTCTTTCACAATCTCTCTTCTCTTCTCTTTTCTTAAAATCCCCAGTAGTTTTGAGTTTATACTGGAGGGACAAAACCATTTCAAATTGTAGTGCTGTCTCTGAATTAACCTAAGAGAATGACTATATAATTTATCACTTAAATTGGGACATTTTGATTGAAATAGGGGCACTTTAAAATTACACTGCAGTAATTGGCATAAACTGGAAATATCCTGGAAAATTGGAATATATGGTCATTCTATTCATATGGCAAGATAAGAATTAGTCTGTCCAGGAGGGTATATTTTTAGAGTCAGTCTAATCACCTATAGAAATCTAGACATGACTGTTTAGCCTAGTGGTTAAAATGCCTGCATCCATCAGAGTACCTTAGTTTGATTTCTGGTTCTGGTTCTTGATTCCAGCTTCCCATTAAGGCAGGTCCTGAGAAGTAGCAGTGATGGTTCAAGAAACTGGGGTCTCGGGGCCGGCGCCGTGGCTCACTTGGCTAATCCTCCGTCTGCGGCACCTGCATCCTATATGGGCGCCGGGTTCTAGTCCCGGTTGTTCCTTTTCCAGTCCAGCTTTCGGCTGTGGCCCAGGAGGGCTGTGGAAAATGGCCCAAGTTCTTGGGCCCCTGCACCCTCATGGGAGACCAGAAAAAATCACCTGGCTCCTGGTTTCAGATCAGCGCAGAGATGGCCGTGGCGGCCATTTGGGGAGTGAACCAATGGAAGGAAAACCTTTCTCTCTATCTCTCTCTCACTGTCTATAACTCTACCTGTCAAATAAAAAGAAAGAAAGAAAGAAAGAAAGAAAGAAAGAAAGAAAGAAAGAAAGAAAGAAAGAAATTGGGGTCTTGCTACCCACTTGGAAGACCTGGACTGAGTTCTTGGCTCCTGGGTCTGACCTTAGTCCAGACCAGTTATTTTATTCATGTAGGGGAGTGAGCAGATGGGAGTTTTTTTTTTTTTTTAAAGGGAAAGACTTTATTAGGGGAAACCCGACAGACTGGAGGGAAGGGGGGAAGAAGCAAAAGAAGCAGAAGGAGAGCATAAGAGAGAGAGAGAGAGAGAGACAGACAGACAGAGAGAGAGAGAGAGATCAGAGATAGAGAGGAAGAGAGCCATATGTTCAGGAACAGGTCCCTTTAAAACTTTTCCAGGAGGCAGGCAGAGAAGTAGGAGCAGTGAGTCACATTAGGATGGTGGAGGAGCTTGACACCGATGATTGGGCCATGTGGCCACCTGGCTTCCAGTAATGGTGACAGGGGCTGAAGCCTAGGATGGTGTCAGGGTGTAGATCGCACCATAGATAAGACTGCACCACTTTACTAACATTCTCCCCTTTTGTTTTTCTATAAAGCAGGAGTTGTATGGGATTACATTAGTCCCAGATGGGAGTTCTGTCTCTGTCTCTCACTCTCTGTCTCTGTGCCTCTCAAAACAATAAACCAGGAACAAAACAAGGTCATGAATATCATAATCCTCTGGGTTATTATATTTAAACATTTGGCACTGGATCTGTGAGGTGAATTGTGAATGTTTCATAGCCATCATTGATCCATAAAGAGTCAGATGAAAGTATAATGGAGATGATTAATTATGGTTTTCCTGTTAGTTTCAGATGAACATTTAGATGTTTATTAAATATTATTATTATACTTTTATACTAGAAACAGGGGAAGTAATTTAGGAACATGCTTTAGTACAAAAAGGAAGTAATACTTCTGATTCTGATATGGATTCATATCAGAAAATATAGAAATTATTAGTGAAGTTGATGCTCATTATACTTACCTAAAAATAAGATTATTCAAATATGATTCAGAAGTCAGATCATATGAGAATTACCTTTGAAAATTATCAGCTATAAATTATCTTTTGGCTTGGAACCCAGAGACATAATGAATTTAGCTTTGTTAATAATTCCTAAATTTTAGTCTTTTTGAAAAAGAGGCAAAATATCCTCAAGCTGTTATAGTGCAACATATTTTTTCCCACCATAGAGCTAGAAAAATTACAGTTTAACCTCCTGTGCCTCATGTGATCCTTTAATTTATGGCATCCTTGATTGGGACGTCAGAAAGGAAGCCTTCTCAGATTCAGAAAGAGCATCATTTACATCTGGTCTTATTTTATTTTGTAGATGTGCCAAAAATTTGAAGAGACTTTCATATTTAATATAAAATTACAGTAACATCTTGCCAGTATCCCAAATTCTTTGGAACAGGGCCCTAGATTGGAATTATTTGGGAAAGACCTCTAAATTCTCTAGACAATTGTTACATCCCTATGCACTAAATCTATGCCCTTAGCAATTACTGATTCCATAATAGTGAAGTTAGTGACTCTTGAGTTTTTTAAAACATATTTATTTGAAAGGCAGAGTGACAGAATGGCGAAAGAGAGAGAGAGAGAGAGAGAGAGAGAGATTTTGCATCCACTGGTTCACTCCCTGAATGGCTGCAATATTTAAGAGCTGGGTCAGGGCAAAGACAGGATTCCAGGATCCCATGTGGGTCTCCCACAGGTTTGGCAGGGACCCAAGTTCTTGAGCCATCATCTGCTGCTTTCCTAGGTGCATTAGCAGGACGTTGTCAGAAGTAGAGTACTTTAGGACTTGAACCAGCATTCTGATATGGGATATGGGCATCCCAAGTAGTAGCTTAACGCACTGCACCAAAATACCTCCCCCAGTGACTCTTGATTTAATGCACGTGTGTGTGTATAAAACATTTTCTGCTTTATCTATGAATAGCAAATTAAAAGCAAAAACTTAAAGCATAAACAACAAATAAATATTGAGACAGATCTAAGCTACACATGTTCTTAGAAATAGATTGCTAATAAAGAAAACACATGATATTTTTTGTTACCTTAGCCCCAGTTTTATATACCTGTTTTCAGCTGCTGCTTATTTGATGTAATGTGTCAGGCATTCTGTATAATAGGATCCCAAAAGCACCATTTCAGTGTCAAATCCAAGTACATTTCCTGGGAAATTGTTGAGGTTGAAATGGAGAACAGCTGTAGTATGTGGAGGCCATGCTGGCCAAGCTATTAAAGGCATTACTCTACCATCCATCCCACTCCCCCATAATAAATATATTATTCTAATTGGGTTTTTAAAAATCTTCATGTTTGATACCATGGAAAAGAACAAGACAAAGCTGAAATAACTCCAGCTGGGACTAACTGCTGTCAGGATTCTATAGTCTAAGTAAAATATATTCTCGTTGACAAACTTCTTTTCCTACAAAAATTATGAATGAATCATTGAGTTGTTGGTAAAATCTCTGAGTCATTTTGTTGCCATGAAAATATGCTTTAAGGAGTTTACACTCCCTCCCTTCAGTGTGTTGGCTCAGGTTGGAATCCCTGACTAGGGATTCATTTCCCTCCAATGAAGCCAAGTGCCTTGTACTAGAATTACTTTTTGGCTTTATTGCTATTGAGATTGTAACAAGAGATCTAACAGGCCAGAAGCTTATACCTAATGAACACCACCTATACCTTAGATGGAACATCTTTCCTTCCTTCAGATGTGTCAGGCCTTGGCAATCTATATTGTAACATAAACACCAGACTTCAATCTCTGATATAGAGATTGTGGTAATTCACTGTGGTAATTCACTGTGGTAATTCATTGACTCACTAAAGCTCTTATCACTTGTTTCCAGTGTTAGTTCTCAAAGTAGGCATTACAAACTCCTTGTCTTGCCTGAATGATATTCTTGCTGTCATTTGTCTTGCATCTACAAGACACATTATAAGAAAAGAGAGAATGGGCCATCGCTGTGGTGTAATAGGGTAAGCATCCATATGGGTGTCAATTCAAGTCCTGGTTGCTCCATTTCCGACTTGGCTCCCTGCTGATGCCCTGGGAAAGCAGTAGAAGATGGCTCAAGTGCTTGGGCCCTTCATCCATGTGGGAGACCTAGAAGAAGCTCCTGGGTTCAGATTAGCCCAGCTCCAGCTGTTGTGGCCATCTGGGGAATGAACCAGCTGATGGAAGACCTCTCTGTCTCTCCCTCTCTCTGTCTATATCTCTACCTCTCAAGTAAATAAATAAATCTTTTTTTTTTAAGAAAAGATAAGAGGGAGTTGGGGTGGGAAAGATGTGTAATGATACACAATACATACTTCTCTCATCTGAATCTTCATTTGCTAGAAGTTGAGCAATCTTAGAGACTGGTTGATAGAAATGTTTTCAAATAAGAAAGTTGTAACTCATGTCTTTCAAATCAATTAAATACTACTTTGTAGATTATTTATTTGAGCAGAGACCATTGTTGCTAATAATAACCTCCATCTCAGTTGCTTTCATTTAATTATGATTTCTTGAGTGGAGAAGAAAGAGTATAGCTACAGCTAGTATGCTGGGGATTTCGTGCATCTTCTGTTGCATAACTGCCTGAGACATCCTTCACTCCTTCCTCATCTGGCAAAAGAAATCTGTATATCAAGTTCCTCATCCTTCGCAAAGCTTCTCTGCTTTACCAACAGCTCCCAAAATCCAGCAGAATGTTGCTGTCCCTTCTCAGCTGTCTATAGCTTGTGATGCTGCCAGTATGCTATTTAGCACATTCTGTTTCCATTAGTTATACACAAATTGCTCCATCTCCTAGAGAAGGGACTATTTTATTCTTTGTATGTTCCCAGAGCCTGGCAGGATGTTTCATGCTTCACAATTCTCAATAGATGTTAATGTCAAAACTGGAATTGACACCTAGTCTGAAACTCTTTTTAAAAAATATTTGTTGATTTATTTGAAAGCAGAATGAGAGATGGGGGGTGCGAGGAGAGAGAGAATCTCCCTTCCACCTACTGTTTCACTCCCTAGATGGCAGCAACAGCTGGGCCAGGTTAAAGCCAAGAGCCCAGAAATTCACCCTGGTCTCTTACGTGGTGTCAATGTTCTAAGTATCGGTCCCATCACCCCCTGATTTTCCAGGTGCATTAACAGGAAGCTGAATTGGAAATGGAAAAGCCTAGACTTGAACCAGCACTCTGATATGGGATGTGGTCATCAAAAACTATCAGCCCCAGTCCAATAATCTTTTTTTTTTTTTGACAGGCAGAGTGGACAGTGAGAGAGAGAGACAGAGAGAAAGGTCTTCCTTTGCCGTTGGTTCACCCTCCAATGGCCGCCGCGGCCGGTGCGCTGCGGCCGGCGCACCGCGCTGATCCGATGGCAGGAGCCAGGATCCAGGTGCTTTTCCTGGTCTCCCATGGGGTACAGGGCCCAAGCACTTGGGCCATCCTCCACTGCACTCCCTGGCCACAGCAGAGGGCTGGCCTGGAAGAGGGGCAACCGGGACAGAATCCGGCGCCCCGACCGGGACTAGAACCCGGTGTGCCGGCGCCGCTAGGCGGAGGATTAGCCTAGTGAGCCACGGCGCCGGCCCCAGTCCAATAATCTTAATGCAGTATGACGCTAATATTAAACAGAAACCAAACAACCCACAAAACTCAAAGAAATAACTGTTGTCTTATATCTTGTCTAATTTGAACTCTTAGGTCAAGCATGGTTTTGTATTGGGTAGATGAAATGAGACAGGGTAGCACATGTTTCCGAGTTTATTTTCTGATTGACTATTTCTCAGATTTCAGGATAAGTCCATAAAGCATAAATACCTGTGTCCTGAATACATTGTGAAATTAAAGAAAATATATTTGAGTAACAGAAAGAAAGAGGGAGTACTCCTATCTGCTGGTTCACTGTGCAAGTTCTCACTTGCCAATTTGCAGGAGCTGGAAACAATATAGGTCTCCCATATGGGTGACAGAAACTCAATTACTTGACCCCTCACCACTGCAAGTCAGCAGTAGCAGGAAGCTGGAGTTGGGAACCAGAGGCAGAAATAAAACCCATATTCTAATGTGGGATGCAGGAGTCTTACCCACTAGGATAAATGCTTTACCCTATTATGAAACTTTAAAAGGAAGAAATACAGAAGTTTCAGATGAAAAGAGGAGAGCTGTTGGGACGTTAATGAAATAAGTGGAATCAGTGTGGAAAGTATTGTTAAGTCTGAATTCTGGCTAGAAGAATCAAAAGGGATTTCTGTCTTTTCAAAAAGTTATTTTTACTACTTCTTTCTCTTCCACTCCTTCTTTTTATTTATTTATTTATTTATTTATTTATTTATTTATTTATTTTTGACAGGCAGAGTGGACAGTGAGAGAGAGACAGAACGCGCTGCGGCCAGCGCACCGCGCTGATCCGATGGCAGGAGCCAGGTACTTCTCCTGGTTTCCCATGGGGTGCAGGGCCCAAGCACTTGGGCCATCCTCCACTGCACTCCCTGGCCACAGCAGAGAACTGGCCTGGAAGAGGGGCAACCGGGACAGAATCCGGAGCCCTGACCGGGACTAGAACCCCGTGTGCCGGCGCCGCAAGGCAGAGGATTAGCCTATTGAGCCGCGGTGCAGGCCTCTCTTCCACTCCTTCTGTTCTGTTTGCTCCTCCCTTTCTACTTCTCATCCTTCAAACCCTGTCCTTTCTCCTCCTCATCCTCTTTCTCTTCTTTCTTCTATGTCTTTTGTAGGCTCTCTTTCTTCCTCCTTTTTATTCCTAGCTATTTATCTTTATACATTGATATTAATGATGGCAAGTCAATGAACCCAGTAAGGGAACTATGGGGAAATTAGTGCAATCTAGATTATTACTGCTATAGTTTGGATATTAGCTTGGGTGTTTTCTAAAGCCCATATGTTAAAGACTCGATCCCCAATGGTTAATAGATTAAATTAAAATTTAAATTAAAAATTTAAATTTAAATATTAAATTAAAATTTAAAATAGTTAAAGGATTAAGAGTGGAAATAATCCATTTGTGGTATTTGAAAGTAGGACCTTTGGGAAATGATGAGATTGGGTTAGATAATTGGGATGGGGCTCCCCAGAATGGGATCCTGATGGCTTTTTAAGGAGAGACTGCATAGACAGGGACAAGCATGCTCCCTATTCTCTCTGATTCCTGGATGACCATGTGACCCTTTCTCTGCCTGTGTTCCACGGCCTTCATCAGATGCCACACCAAGGGGTCCACCTGATCTTGGACTGTAAATCTCCAAACTGTGAACCAAAATAACTTTGCCTTCTCCCTAAGTAGCAGATGCTCTCATTATAGTGAGGAAAAGAGAATGTGTACTAGTATCTTTGATAGATATTGCTAAATTCTTTACTTTCCCATACCTTGTGAATAGTGTGTTTTGAAACTTTTTTTAGTATTCCCAGAGTTTCTTTGAAGTATGACTATAATTTTTTTCTATTAAATATTCAATTAGTTTGTTATTGAGACAAAAAGTGTTTACTTTTCATGCTTATATGATGTTTAAATTTTAATAAGGCAACCAAATGAAAGAACTGGATGTACGTTGGATACCATGTCCAGACAACTGGTTGCAAGGTAAAAAAATACAGAATTCATTGTGTTTTTCAGTGTACATGATATTTAACCATAGTTTGTAGGAGTTTGTTTTACTGACTTTTCAAAAATAACACATTGGGCTGGTGCTGTGGTGTAGTGGGTAAAGCCACCTCCTGCAGAGCTGTCATCCCATATGGACTCCGGTTCAAGTCCTGGCTGCTCTACCTCAATCCAGCTCCAAGCTGATACATCTGAGAAAGGAGCTGAAAATGGCCCAAATTCTTGGGCCACTGCACCCATGTGGTTGAGCCAGAGGAAGCACCTGGCTCCTGGCTTTGGATTGGTGCAGCTCCGGCCATTGTAGTCATCTAGGGAGTGAACCAGCAAATGGAAGATATCTCTCTCTCTCTCTCTCTCGCTCTCTCTCTGCCTCTGCCTCTCTTTAACTCTGCCTTTGAAATAAATAAATGAATCTTTTTAAAAATAGCATACTTAAGCTTCAACTGAAGTACTTAACTTCGTAGTGTTCCAGAAAAAATATTGTTTTTTTTTAAAGATTTTTTTTTATTAGTAAAAGTACTTTATTTCCCTCTCATTTTTGCTTTATATCTTGCTTTACAAAGTTATGAAGTTCACAGCTTTATACCAAAATGTAAGAAGGCTAGGCTATTTGCTTATAAACATTTTTAAAGTCATCTCATTTCATTGTTCTCATCCATATTCAATATATAAAAATGAGATTATTTTATTTGAAAGTCAGAGTTACACAGAGAGAGAAGAGGCAGAGAGAGAGAGAAGTCTTCCATCCAATGGTTCACTCCCCAGATGGCCGCAATGGCCAGCGCTGTGCCAATCTGAAGCCAGGAGCCAGGAGCTTCTTCTGGGTCTCCCACATGGGTGCAGGGTCCCCAGGTCTTGGGCCATCTTCTACTGCTTTCCAGGCCATAGCAGAGAGCTGGATTGGAAGTGGAGCAGCTGGGTCTCAGACCGGCGCTCAAATGAGATCCGGCCAGGGCGTTAACCTGCTGCACCACAGCGCTGGCTCCATAAAATATTGTTTTATATGTAATTATTTTCACAATTATTCTCCCTTCAGTTCAACAAATAGAACCTAAATATACTAAGTACAACAAAGTTATGAGATTCAAAGAAAGATCTGACAATTTTTCAATAGTCATTGGCTAACAATATAACAAATAGGATTTAAATAAGTTTTTAAAATTTACCTTAGTGATTGGCATTGTGGCACAGTTGGGTTAAGCCACCGCCTAAGAAACTGGCATCCCATATGAGCATTGGTTCACATGTTGGTTGCTCCATTTCTGATCTAGCTCCCTGCAATGTGCCTGGGAAAGCAGCAGGAGATGGTCCAAGTGATTGGGCCACTGCCACTCATATAGGAGACCAGACGGAGTTCTTGGCTCCTGGGTTTGGCCTGGCCCAGCTCCCCAGCCCTGACTGCTGTGTTGCCATTGAGGAATAAACATGTGGATGGAAAATTCTCCCTCTTTCTCTCTTTCTTTATCACTCTGTCTTTCAAAGAAATAAAATGAATATTAAAAAAACACTTACCTTAACAGAGAATATTGGGAACATTGTAATTTTAAAGATAGCTATTAAAAGAAATCTATAGCAAAGAAGTGAAGACAATATCAACTAGGAATTTAGCTTTTTGTTTGAATAAATCTCCTGGTAGTTATTTATAACTTTATCTCTGATATTAATGCAAATTGGATCACCTCTTTCAGTAGAGCAACATTAAATGTAAGCTATAAAAGCTTGCCACTCCTTTGACCTGGTAATTGCTACAATTAAGCAATTTTCTAACAATTTGAAAATAGTTGATTTAGCCTTATCAATGAAATTATCCACATTTTTCTTGGAGAAAAGTAGCTGAAAGATCAGTGTTTTCCATTTTCATTCTGTGGCCTTGTATTGACCTTGTACTCATGAATTAATGTTTATTATATGATAAAATAATAAATAGAGTCCAGAAACATTTCAAATACACATATCACTAAGTGTAAATTACATGATATTGTCTACTTAACATTCTTAATTTATGAAATCACTACCTAGGAATCATATAATATTATATTTTAACTTCTTATCCACAGGTCTATTTTTTCAATATCTATTGTTATCAATTTTGTCCCAACAATTACATTGTAAATAGAAATTACAATTTCATTATTTTTTTAACTTTTATTTAATAAATATAAATTTAGAAAGTGCAACTTTTGGATTATAGTGGCCTTTCCCCCCATAACCTCCCTCTCACCCGCAACCATCCCATCTTCCACTCCCTCTCCCATCCCATTCTTCACCAAGATTCATTTTCAATTATCTTTATATACAGAAAATCAACTTAGTATATACTAAGTAAAGATTTCAACAGTTTGCACCCACACAGATACACAAAGTATAAAGTACTGTTTGAGCACTAGTTTTACCGTTAATTTGTGTAGTACAACACATTAAGGACAGAGATCCTACATGGGGAGTATGCCATTGTTAACGTCTTGCAACCTTAGTTTTATTATTATGACCTCCAAGGACCTATTCAGCCTTCTTATTTCATAATTAATTCATAAATTTTCTAACTAATAATTAAGACTTATTATGTGCCAAAATAGTATCTAAATGCTGACATAATAACTGGATGTTGAGATACAGAGCTCTCATTGTAGTGTAGAGGACAAAAATAAAATCTAGAAAAATAAGGTAATTATAGATTTGGATAGTTACAAAGGAAATGACTAAGATATAAGAGTAAAAGTATCCAGGAAAGCCTCTAATAAGTCAAGGAAGGCCTATAAGAAGCCTGCAGTTGAAAATTAATGTGTTCTACAATGAAATAATAGTTATTGGTACAGGATAATAAATAGCAAGACAGGGAAAGAGAATGACCTTTTCCAGGCAAAAGACTAGAATTAATGACTTACTGGAGGCACACAGCTAGTTAGGGTTAGCAGTCATAGGTTTCAGTCTGTGTGATTTTATCTAACATATCTGATGGAATGTAGAAGGAATTCATCATTCATTCATTCCTTCATTTATTTAGTATATTACACTGGAAATTCAAAAATCAGAACAGCAAAATTATAGCCTTAACATCTGATATTTTCAGTAGTTAATTTTAAAAATGTAGTTTATATTCTTATTTTCTTGATATTAAAAATTTGCCTACTGAAGAATAAAGCACAAAATAAAATATTTAACCTTGGAAGAGTATTTTTCTTGGTTACCCAGAGGAGTCTAGTGACCAACAGATCATTATGCTCCCTTTAAAAATGTTAATGTAGGGGTTGGCATTGTGGCATAGCAGCTAAAGATGCTGGCTGAGACACCAGCATCCCATATGGACATCCATTTGTGATCTGGCTGCTCCACTTCTGATCCATCTCCCTGCTAATGCACCTGGGAAGGCAGTAGAGGATAGCCCACTTGCTTGGGCCCCTGCCACCCAGGCTGGAGACCCAGAAGTTCTTGGCTCCTGGATCCTGATTTCAGTTTGGCCCAACTCTGGCTGTTGTGACTGCTTGTGGAGTGAAACAATGGGTGGAAGCTCTTTATATCTCTCCCTCTCTGTAACTTCACCTTTTAAGTAAACAAATCTTAAAAAAATTAATGTGTGCATTGATTTTACACCAGGTATTTTGTTTTCCTTAGCTCACTTGAAACATAGATGAATATCTGAACCATACTGGGCCAATCACATTTTTTTTTTTTCATGAGAATTTAGAGTAAAAAGGTGCTGATATCAATCCTGGTACAATGATGAGAGGAGCTTAAGTTGAAAGATTCAGTAGATCAGGGTCTGAGCCACTGGATATCAATGCAACAAGCTAGTCAAAATTTTGTAGGGTAACAGAAAACCTATATTTAAATAAAAGAAAGTAAATTTATAGAAAGAAGCAATAAAAATACTGAGAAGCATCACTGAGATAATGTGGCTCATTGGAAAAAAAAAAAAAAAGTTGTGTTTTTCCAGATTTCCTAACCCTTAAATGCAGGGTGACTTGCAGACTCAGTAGTTTTGCCTTAGCCCCTTGAAGCACTTGGGCACCACATCACAAACTCACACACAGAGATCAGTTTGTTGAGGAACACAAGGGCGCACCCCTGTTATTTGGAAGCCAGTACTCCACATAGGCATAAGGCCCCAAACTCTGAACATCCACACTTATGACCAACATGATTAAGTACTAAAGGAAACGCTTCTCCATGTCTCCTGTCCTATGTCCTTGAAATATAATGCAGTTGGCTCCAAGATAGACTGTGTCTCTGATGTCAGAGAAGGGCACTGCTTCAGGGTGCAGGACCAGTTTGGGAAAGTAGGACATCTTGGGTAAAAGAAAAGACAAACTAACCTACTAATCAAATGTTTTCTCTTAGCCAGTCTGACTGCACTAGATTCTTTTTTTTTTTTAAATATTTGAGAGGTAGAGTTACAGACAATGAGGGAGAGAGACAGAGATAAAGGTCTTCCTTCCATTGGTTCACCCCCAGAGGGCTGCTATGGCTGGCACGCTGCACCAATCTGAAGCCAGGATCCAGGTGCTTCCTCCCAGTCTCCCATGTGGATGCAGGGGCCCAAGCACTTGGGCCATCCTCCACTGCTTTCCCGGGCCACAGCAGAGAGCTGGCTTGGAAGAGGAGCAGCAGGGACTAGAACCAGTGCCCCATGGGATGCTGGCGCCAGGAGCGAAGATTAACCAAGTGAGCCACAGCACCGGCCCCTACACTAGATTCTTACACAATAAACTGTGATGTTCCAGAGTGCAGGATGTATATTTTCTTAATTCTCTTCAGTGATTCAATCTGTGATTCTAGCAGTATTCAGAAATTATTGTAGTATTGAAGTAACACCTTGACAGTAGGGACTCCATTTTGGAGCACTTGAGACTCCATTCTGGGAAGGTTCCCCCCCACACACACACCGTGAAACTCTGGTCTGAAACTATGATCTAAAAGAGTTGAACAATAGCAGTCCACTACATCACACTTGGCAGAGCATAGAAACCCCCTAGCATGAATGTCAAGATTATAATTGAAATTGTTAAGATTGTAACTGGTATTGTCAAGATTATAACTGATACTAGTTTCACATAGGTTTTAGGTCAGCTTGACCCTGGTAACCATGTATCCCCCCGTTCCTAGCAACCATGAATTCCCCTCCCGATTTTGTGTTTTTTTTATACCTTTATAAACCCTGTTGCTTTGGGTGTCAGGGTCGAGAGTTCTTTAGAGCATGAGCCCACTCTCCACCGCCGGCAATAAAGGACCATCAGATTTTATTAATGTGTGGAGCTCCTTTGTTTGCACTCGCTCAGGTACAACAGTATTTCTGCGCATTGTATATTGTGGGAAGAGATTGTTTTATAATATTAAACAATTCACATTACTCATTATTGTGCATAAGTGTCAATTGTTGATACATATGACACTGTTTCTTTTCCATAACTGAGAAATATTAGATATTAAGAGGTGATGAAAATTTAAATAAGTTATTTTGGATTGATATTATAAGATCAATATATTTTGTTATACTTTCTCTGGAATGATAGCTTTCACATGAATCTCACTAATATAAAATTATTGCTTCATTTTTGAGTTATTGACTGCCACAAAAGAAGAAAATTTCTTCAAATTAAAATATACAAATAAATTGTTTAAGAATTATAGTTACTGAAGAATGGCTATCTAAGTCAGCATTACTGCTAAAAACAGAAAATAAGTGCACTCTGTGACTATAGTCACATAATGAGTAATTTTGTTGAAAGCAGGAATAAGTGTTGTGGAACAAATATATGTCTTTATTAGTCATTCAAATATCTATAGCCTATCTGCAGAATGCTTAGATATATACAGAAAATAATTAAATTCATTTCTATGCACTATGTTGCCAACTTCTAGTCATAATAAATCATAGGTTTACATTAAAAATTATCAAAGTTTTTCAAGCAGGAACACAAAGTATTTTATTTAACAATTTGGTATCTTATCACTTGTAAATATTTGGTCATAAGGTATGTTAATCTCTATTATGTTCCCTTGCCATGTGCCACAGATATCAGAGGAGAGCCTGTTTTGTGACAGTTTTTATTTTGTTTTCTGGTTGAGATTCTTATTGTGCAATTTCCACGGGATTTCTATTGGTAAACTTTTAACAATATCACCTTTTTTGTTAGAAAGAGATTTTTATTTATTTATTTTAAATGCAGAGTTACAGAAAGAGACAGAGGGAGAGATCTTCCATCTGCTGCTTCACTCCCCAAATGGCTACAATAGCCAGGGCTCTGTGTAGGCTGAAGCCAGGAGTGAGAAGCTTTATCTGGGTGTTCCACAGAGGTGGCAGGGGACCAAGCACTTGGATCATCTTCTGCCGCTTTCCCAGGTACCTTAGCAGGGAGCTGGTTTAGAAGTGGGGGCATGAATTGTTGCCTATATGAGATGCTGGCATCAAAAGCTGCTTAACCTACTGTGCTACAATGCTGGCCCCCTCCTAAACTACTTTACCACCCACTTCTTTCTTTCCAAGATGAAATCCTCACATCTATGCTTTGAAACCCATTCACTTGTGTCTCTTCAGAAACCTTGTTAGAAACGTTTTTTCAGTTGTGTCTCTCTGGAAGCTCCCATTGACCTTCAAAAGCAATTATGTTTCTTCCATGAATAAGTGCAAGCAACCAACCTGTCTCTACTTTCCTGCCAAACTGATGTTCTCTTCTATACATCTTCATTCTCTACTTCCTCTTAGGGACAAGAAATTGAAAGATAAGTGTATAGCTGGTGCCGCGACTCACTAGGCTAATCCTCTGCCTGCGGCGCCGGCACTTCAGATTCTAGTCCTGGTTGGGGCACCAGTTCTGTCCCGGTTGCTCCTCTTCCAGTCCAGCTCTCTGCTGTGGCCTGGGAAGGCAGTGGAGGATGGCCCAAGTGCTTAGGCCCTGCACCCGCATGGGAGACCAGGAGGAAAGACCTGGCTCCTGGCTTTGGATCGGTGCAGCCGCCGGCCGAAGCAGCCATTTGGGGGGTAAACCAATGGAATGAAGACCTTTTTTTCTGTCTCTCTCTCTCACTGTCTAACTCTGCCTGTCAAAAAAAAAAAAAAAAAAAAAAAAAAAAAAAAAAAAGAAAGATAAGTACATAATTCCTGGGGCCGGCACTGTGGTGTAGCAGGTAAAGTGCCACCTACAGTGCTGGCATCCCATAATATGGGTGCCGGTTCATGTCCTGGCTGCTCCACTTCCCAGCCAGCTCTCTGCTATGGCCTGGGAAAGCAGTGGAAGATGGCCCATAGTCCTTGGGCACCTGCACCTGCGTGGGAGACCCAGAAGAAGCTCCTGGCTTCTGGCACCCGTGTGGGAGACCCAGAGGAAGCTCCTGGCTCCTGGCTTTGGATCAGCGCAGCTCCGGCCATTGCGGCCATCTGGGGAGTGAACCAGATGGATGGAACCAGAGGATGGAAGACCTCTCTCTCTCTCTCTGCCTCTCCTTCTCTCTCTATGTAACTCTTTGAAATAAATAAATCTTTAAAAAGTATATAATTCCTGTCTGCATTTGCTCATGCCCTATTCATTTCTTAATGCTTTTCAACTCAGTTTTCCCCTTTGTTACCTGACCTGAGCCACCCATCCCAGATTGCTTCATAGAAATTGCTCACTACAAAGTTATGACTGACTGCCTACTTGCTAAGCCAAAAGATATTTTGCAGTTCTTATAATTTTTGATCTATAGAAATCTATAGATGTCACACTTGAAAAAAAACAAA
Source organism: Oryctolagus cuniculus (assembly GCF_051225735.1). Lineage (NCBI taxonomy): Eukaryota > Metazoa > Chordata > Mammalia > Lagomorpha > Leporidae > Oryctolagus > Oryctolagus cuniculus. The sequence continues at coordinate 160,085,565 of NC_142869.1, forward strand.
AAACAAAAAAAAAAAACCCTCTTCCTTATACAGTCTAGCCTCCTCCAATGACAGTTGTGAAAACTGGAGACCAGAGATTTGAAGTATTCTAATCATTCTCACTGGCATTTTCACAGTCAATGGAAGGAAATGTCATTTTGGCAAAAGATTCTTCACTGTTCATTTGACCATTTCCCTACCAGGATAAACAAATGAAAATTCTTGATACTGAAAGTTAAAACCTTTTCAATAAGAAGTCAGGATACAAAGAACTTGTGTTTGCATGGCTACCGAGCCTCATTTAAGAACTTCAGGGAAGCCAGGTTTCAAAAAATCATATCTATAATTTTAGAATTTTTAAAATTATTTTTTAACTGAGGAAAATATATTTCAAGCAGCAAAGAAAGGTTTGGCAGGAGTAAAATCCCCTCATTAGTATTGGTGACCTTAAGTGGGCATTGCTGATACATCTGCATGCCTGGATTTTAATTACTTGCACAGTTAAGGAGCAAAAGATGCCTGGTGCTGCAGATGCAATTTATTAGCCAGCTTCACAGATTTCTTCTCACAGAGGAAGAAGCTGTCTTCTCTGCTTCCTTCCTTCCTCCTCACAAAGAAGAACGATGTTATCTTTAACCTTTTACTCTGGCCAACCTGGAGCTCTTCCTTTAAAACTCAAGTACTTTAAAGTTTCACACTCATCTGGTATTTCTCAGCTTCAGGAATTAGGTCACTGTTTAAATATAGAACAACACATTATTTAAAAAGTTGAGAAGCTTTGAAGCATGTCAAGCCACATCTCTTTGACTATTTTACTAGTTATTTCTAATGCTAAAAGGTTAGTATTATTTGAAATTTTCTCAGTGCTTGTGTATTCACTGCGTGCCACATATCAAATATCTGCTCATAAATATCTATATATTTAAATTTCAGGGAAAATGTATATTATAGAAAAACTGCATGCATTCAAGCTTTCTCTGCACTAAAATAATACTGTCAATTCATTTGCAATGAGCCTTTAAAACATTTTTAAAAATTATTTTATTTATTTGAGGGAAAGAAAGAAAACACCAGATCTCATCCACTGGTTCTCTTGCCAAATGCTGGCAATGGCTGGGCCCAGCTGGGTCAAAGCTAGAAGTCAGTAACTCTGTCCTGGTTTCCTACATGGGCGGCAGGCACCTAACTACTTGAGCCATAAGCTGCTGCCTCCCAAGTGTGCACTCTGATATGGGGGATGCTGGGTCTTAATCTCTGCACCAAACGTCCACGCATTCATGAACTTTTAAAAGTCTCCCTGTATTTTCTACTTTCTCATTTTTGTCAGGTGTGTTTCTTTGACCACTCAGCTGACCATTTCCATCAAGAATTTTTAGTCTTTCTAACTCGATTGATGAGTAATTGACTCCCTTCTCCTAAGTCCTGATCTCCTCATCTCTTCACTGGAAGTGTTATCCTCTGCCCCACAGGATTGTGGTGAAGATTGTGTATTTCCAGCAGGCTGCTTGGTACATGGCAGGCATCAACATACACTGACTTCCTTTCCTGTCTGCCCCTCTCTGCTCCTCCTTCCCTTTCTCCCTCACAGCACTTAATGACTGAGTCACCTTTGGTGGATGCTTCGTTAACAGTCTCACTGGGTGAATGGGTATTACCACGGCAGAGTAAAATGGGACTTGTTATCACTGAACACTGTGCATGCGACTTGGAATGAGCTGCTCTTTATGGTTCAGCTGACTGGGTATATTATGATACCTGTTCAGATAATACAATGAATTATTAATCCAAATTAGAGAAAGGTAGGCTTGAGCCCTGGATTTGTGCCCAGAGAATGGTTCTGCCACATAATAAGCATATGGTTGCCTGCCTGGGACAATGACTTATTGTACAGATGCCAAAAGAAACTTTACAATGTCTGTTGACATTTGTCCTTCCTCTGTTTCTCCATTATTGGATGACTTTGCTGTTCTATCCTTTTTTTTTTCCAGGTGCATTTTATCCTAACATCCTCAATAAAACATTCTTTGATTCTTTGCAAAATGAACACGTTAAAGAGACAGTATGTCTTTTTAGTTTCATTTAGTATGAAAGCTAAAACCTTCAGTGGTTTAAATATGAATAGAGCTTTGCACCTATTTATTGAAGACCTCATTTTGTGTATGTTCATGTTTACAGAACAAGGAAATAGTAAGGCAGACCCCCTGTATGTCATCCTCACAAAGATGGTACCTGCTCTCCCACAGGACAAATGTCTGCCATTCAAGCATATTGGGGCAGCCCTCCATATGTATCTGGTTTGAAATTCTGGTTCTGAAATTCTCAGTAGATTGCACTGAAGGTAAATAATTTTTAGCTTTAGTGCTGCTTGATTTTAAGACATAGGTAGTGATCTAATTCCAGGCAACAATTAGAAAGCTGTATCAATTTTCTCAGTTATGCCTAGATATTAATATGCTTTGGTTAAAATAAATACCACTTTTTCAAAAGATATTTTTCTATTTAGTAAAGTCAGTAACAAGATCAAACTTATGATAATATACATTTTGACCATTGAAATTAATTCAGGTGTTTTCAGACTAAATGATAAAATTAAAAGGATCTTGTAGATTTTTTTAAAATTCAAATCATCCCTCATGCTGGTTGCATTCAATGATAACAGGCTGGAGATTGCTCTAGGAAGGCTATGGTCAAAATACATGCACATGGGAAAATAGGTTCTCTCCTGAGTGGGTTGGCTGGGTTAATGGACCAGAGTGGTGAGCTGTGAGCTGTCTCTTTGGACTAGGAGAGGATCAGGTGGAGGACTGGTGAGCTATGAGGAAGGACAAGGGAGGATTATTGCAGAGAAGGGTTTGGGTGGTGAGGCCCTGGGAGGGTGGTGAAAGGAAGGAGATAAACAAGACTGTGTTTTCTCAGTCACAGTTATAGGAAGGGGCTGGCGCCTGCATCAGAGGAGCTCTAGCTGCTGGAAACTGGCAGATGGTGGTGTACTAGCACAGTAGGAAGAAAACTTATCTGGGAGGCAGGAATTACAGGTTGATCAGGGCTCTGAGAATCAGCTGTGTTATCTTGGATCATGTGCTATTTGGGTAAGGCCTCTATTTCTTCAGTTATAAAATAATGGAGTCCAACTATTTAAACCATCTGTTGTAGCAGTAACATTCTATGATTCTAAAATTAGCCAATCTTTACACTAATGTTGTCCATTTAATGAGAACATCTCTCAAGTCCCTATATAGAGCTGAAGATGTGACCAAATTTACTTCAACTGCTGATTTTGCATTTCCAAGTTGACTAGAACGGCTATGTTCATTTTACTTGTATCTCTACCTCTTCATTTAAGAGATGTGTTCCCAGGACCTTAAAAATAATTTATAATTATTTTGAGAAGCAAATTATAAAACTTTAAAATCTACATGTTTGATAATTATAAAATGCATAACCAAATCACTAGTAATGATTAAAATTTTGTGACTTCTATTTTCTTTTTAAAAAAGGCCTGGTAACTCATTCATATTCTGTATAGTTTTATATATTTTTAAGAAATATGACGTAACTCTTGCTATCATCAAAAGCATTGATAGAAAATAAGTGGCACAATATGAAAATTATACTAGATAATTTTAATACAATCTTCTTTTTCTATCTTACAGTTTTTAAATTGCTTTTTATTCCTGTCTGTTTGGTTTTATTAAATAAACATGATTCATATTAAGAATTCAGATGCAATCCTTTGATTCCTCATTTGATATGATTCCACATTACAGATTACCCCAGAACAAGAAAATTCAGAGCACACATTACCTTAGAGATGAAATGCATCTTGTAAGTGTGGAATTGCATCAAAAGAGATCTGAAAGACATGGAAATCTACATGAAGTGAGCGTATGGAAGATGCCAGAGGAAAATGCTGTAGTTTCCTAGACTGCAAGAAACACCAGCAGCTGGCTATGCTGCTGGTACTGATGGAAAGAGATGATATATTTTCTAACAGACAAAAATATTCTAAGGATTAGAAAATTCCATTGGCTTAAGGGAATTTGTATTTTCTTAAGATTTATTTTTATTTTAAAGGCAGAGTTACAGAGAGAGGGGGAGACAGAGAGAAAGAGAGAGATAGATCTTTCATCTGATGGTTCACTCATCAAATGGCCACAATGGCCAGAGCGGGGCTGATCTGAAACCAGGAGGCAGGAGCTTCTTCTGGGTCTCTTACGACATGGGTGTAGTGGCCGAAGTAGTTGGCCCATCTGATTTTGCTTCCCCAGGCACATTAACAGGGAGTTGGATGGGAAGTGGAGCACCTGGGACTTGAACTGATACCCATATGGGATCTGGTGCTGTAGAGGGTGATTTAACCTGCTATGCTACAATGTCAGCTCCAAGGAAATTTGTATCTCATCATCTAAATCTGGTTAGAAATTTTACAATGAGCTTGATTATAACGAGGTGTAGAACCACTGAGCACAATGCCCAGAACCCACAGAAGGTATTTTTTGCAGGTACCCTCCTGATCGTAAATGATATTTGAGAATTTCAGCTGAAATTGAGAACTACTTAAGGGAGTATGGTTGAAAGCAGCTCAGAGTTCTTAAGAGTTCAGTTTTCTTCTCTCTGTGGAATTAAGAAAAAAAGAAATTGCAAGTGACCTGAAATTTAATGAGACTATGTGACAGTTTCAGTGAAAAAGTTCATTTGGTTCACAATGGAAAAAAACTGAAATGGGAGTTTTGTGGAAACAAGCGGCAGTTATAACTCAAAAGATATTTAAAAAGAGCAAAAAGGAAAACCTTCTACAATATTGTAGGAAAAGAAGATGTTGCCAGAAAATCATGACAATTTCTTGTATGCTCCTTTTGAAGCTCAAGACGTTGTATTACAGCTAAGAAGAAGGTGACCAAATACTGCTGGAAAGCATGGATGAGGCCGCACTGCTGAGGCCACTGGTCCTTTCCTGACCCAGGGTTTTGCAGCCTGAAAGGGAAATGGAGCAACACGTGAAGCCAGCTAGCTCAGGGGACATCCGCCCTTGGGAACAGAAGGAATAATGAGAAGACACAGTTCTTTTGAACCACTTCTGATCTAGACATTTCCAGATCAAATAGTAAAGTGTTACGTGTCTGGGTAAAGCAGTTTGTGTGTGTCTAGGAATTGTTGATTAGAAATTTAGCAACCAAGCAAAAATTTAACAGAATGAGGCCATGTGTGAAACCAGCTTTAAAAATCCTTTTTTTTTTTTTTTTTAAGAGTAACTTAAATGTTAGCTCCAGTAAGTAGAGGGGCTGAGATTTACTACAGGTGATTTGGCCCAAAGGCCACACTCATCACACTGCCCACCTTTTACTGACTGCCAGGGTCTTAGTGTTTCCCATAGCTCATCTGTTGAAACTTTGTCCCTGTTGTGTTGGTATTAAGGCACGGAGCTTCTGGGGAAGTGATAAGGGCTCGAGGAATCTATGTTAAACCCTGCTTTGCACTTTTGCCTTTTCCCATGTAGAGACACTATATTCATCCCCTCTTGAGAATGCAGCCCAAGGTGCCATCCTGGAAACAGAGGTAGGGTCTTCATCAGACACAGAGTCTGGTAACACCTCGGTCTTGGACTTGCAGCCTCCATAATTGTGAGAAGTTAATTTCTGTTCTTTGTAAATTACCCAGTCTCAGGTATATCATTATAGTAGCACAAACAAAGACATTGGCCATGCCTTAAATAGCAACATTTCTTAAGTTTCTGCATCAGGCCAGATTTTTTCTCCCTCCACTGTCTTTTTGGGCAAGCCTGAGCAGTCAAGTGCTTCAGTGACAACAGGCTGACTGTCTCCAAGTCTTAATCTATGCTATCTCTTTTATGGCTTATGTATCCAGCTACGTAGGGAAGTGCCTCATGAGTGTCTTACAGGCAACTAGAACTTATCATTCAATAAAAGAAACTCATCATTTAACCCTTCCTAAATCCCTCCTTCACTGTTTAGTTCCTTCACTGCTCTGTGAGAACCTGAATTATCAGTATTTCATTTCTACTCCCTGTCCCATGCCTCCCTTTTTAGTGTAGTTTGTCTGAGTCTCATATTTACAAATTCAGTGTGTTCTATTGTTCGGATATTTTGGACACCACTGTAACTCTATTATGTAAAAAATATAAATAAATGAAGTAATAAGTAAAACAAAGGATAAAAGCCAAACACTCCTTTTGCAGTGAGCACATGTGCTCACAAGTTGTCACAATCTCTCCAGGAGATGGCGCTCACAGAATACTTTTGTAGTGTTTTTAATGTTGAGAAAAGTTTCACCAGTTTCCTTACACAGATAATGAATTCAAAATAATATGATATTTTGTATTTTATATACTTTTTCAGATGCTCCTCTGGTCTACTAAGACTTTACTTAATGGCTGTATTCTCTCTTTACAAAGAAAGGTAGACTTTAAGGATGACTTTAACGAAAGGAACAAAACTTATGATGGGGAATTTTTAATTTTTTTTTTTTAATTAGAGGCAAAGACACAGGGAGAAGAGAGAGCAGGAGGGAGACTGAGGGATATGTTACTTTTGCTGGTTCACTCCCCAGGACTAGGCCAGGCCAAATCCTGGAGCCCAAAACTCAATCTGAGCCTCCCTCATAGCTGTCAGGAATTCAAGTACCTAGTTCAGCACCTGCTGCTGCTCAAACAGCGTACTAGCAGGAAGCTGGATTGGAAGTGGAACTGGGATTCAAACTCTAGTATTCTGATATGGAGGTAGATGTCCCAGGTGGCATCTTAACTGGCACATTGACCTTGTGAGGAATTTGATGTGGATTGATGAGACGTCGGTACCTCAAAGCTCTTGATACCAAAATTCCAACAAACAGAAATGAATAATCTTGCTGTTACAGAGTAGGAAATATGCCACCCAGAAAGAAGAAGGGAAAATACAGATTTGGGGAAAGCGAGCCAACAAATGAACATGTGTTCAGAGTTTTCTGGAAAATAAAGGCCATCCCACAGTGCAGTCTTGGCACTTCATCTTGGAAATGTGTGATCTTGGGTGAGATCTTCTCCCTTCCTGGGCTGTAGATGACTTTTCTTCAGAGTGACAAATGGAGCAAAGCAATGTCTAGAATTTTATGACTGTCAAACAAAACTATAGAGTACAAGCGCCAAAGTGATTCTGAATCCAGCTGGTGAAAGACACAGGCTGACAGCACTTGCATAACCTACAGTGAGTGAGCTGGCAGGTCTTTGTGCAGAACTAGTTTGTAGATGGATGGAAACTCTGGATCACTGTGATCATTCAGTCCTGGCTGCATCTAAGGTTCACTGGGGAAAGCTTGAAGTATACATATAGTCATGTCTGGTTCCCACTCAGATCAACTAAACTGAACCTTGGAGGTAGAGCCCAGGTATTGGTATCTGAAAAAGTGCTCTAAGCAATTCTAGTATACGCACAAGATTAAGAAGCACTAATTTAGATGGTCAGACTGCTAAAGCTAGAGCTTTAAATGGGGATAAACAATGTTCTTAATACCTATGAAGGGCACAAGCATAAGCCTGGAGAGGACAAAAGTGAAAAAGGACAAGTGGGAAAGAAAAAGGAAAGCCGAAGACAACCTAGGTCTGGGAAGAAAGACTTAGAATCCAAGGTCAAATCCATAGGGATCTGACTGACTCAAAGCTGTCATTGCCTTTGGAATAATCAAGGAAAATAGTTACTTTGTTTAAAAAAAAAAAACAAGAGAGAAAGAAAGAGGGAAGGAAGGAAGGAAGGAAGGAAGGAAGGAAGGAAGGAAGGAAGGAAGGAAGGAAGGAGGAAGGAAGGAAGGAAGGAAGGAAGGAAGGAAGGAAGGAAGGATAGGGGGAGAAAGAAGGAAGGAGATGGGGTGGAGGAAGGAGAGAGGAGGGAAGGAGGGAGAGAAGAGGAAGAAGGGAGGGAAAGAAGCTGAGGGAGGGAAGAGAGAGAGAAAGAAACAAAGGAAGCAAAGGAGGGAGGGAGGGAGGAATAAAAAGGAAAGATTTTCTTCACTGTGTGTTATGTACTTTCAACTCCATTGTTACTATTGGGAAATGAAAATCCTTAATGCAGGATGTTGAAAGTAAGAACTAATGTAATTATATGCTTTTAAACTCACATTGCCTTATCTGGAATCTTCTCTTTTTCCAGATGAAAAGTCTGCATTTAAAGCATCTCCATGCAGACGAGTACTCTGACATCTGCTGCTCTCTTCCTATTGAATTTCGTGTTGAATTAAATTGCAAGTGACTTTGATGGTTCTCTATTTTATTTTAGTGTTTTAGTTCTTTTGACTGAAATAATTTGTATTTTTTTCCCTAGTAAAAGGATCATTTTTACATCTCCTCCTGTCATATTGCTTGGGCCAATTCTGGGTGGAGAGGAATCATTCACTGCTTCATTCATTATTCTTGGAAGCATAAAATGAAAATAAAATCATATTGTGTATGTGTTTCTTTGTAAACATAGGATTGCTCTTGTTGGGTAATCTCACACTTAAAATTGAATCTGGATGAGAATGCAGAGGAAAACTATAATGATTTCTCAGAGAAAACAAGATTAAAAATAAAAATTCAGTGTCGGACACACACAGACACAAAGTTGTTTATATAATTTAAGGAATTTTTTGAAGAGCATTCATGAATTTCTGTTAGACCCTGGGTTTCAGGACATATCTGGGAAGAGCTGGGATTGGACATGTTTTATGTATTTTTGGTGTCTTTGGTTAAATGAATGTACATATAAATAGTTTTGTATGTATGAGGAAGTTTGTCTTTAAAAACAGAAGTAAACTTGGCAAATAAAAAAAAAATCCTCTTTTCATGGATAGGATTGTCAGTTTTCTCTAAGTTAATTTATAACTTTAATGCAATGCATTAAAAACACCATCAAGCATTTTAAAATAGAGCTATACAAATTGATTCTAAAGTTCATATAAAAATTGAAGAATAGCCATTTTAGGAAAACACTGAAAATTATAAGACCATGAGAGAGGACTGGCAATACTAGACATAAAAACTCAACACAAAGTGATACAATTAAATCAGTGTGTTACTTGTTAAGAATAGTCTAGCAGATAAGATGAATAAGGCAGAGAAAAACATCTATAAATAGACACAAACATATACAGAAATTTAGGCTAGGGTGAAAGTGGCGTGTAAAATCACTGAAAAAAAGATAGACTTTTTAATGGAGTCAGCTGAGAAACTGAGTAACTATTTGGAAAAAAATGGACACTTGCCTTATACTACATAAAGGAACTAATTCCAAATGTATTTAGTGATTTAAAAGCAAAAAACATTGAAATAATTTAAGTAATAGAAGAAAATGTGCCAATTCCTCCTTATAAAGTACAGGGAAGTGCTTTTTAAACTATATTTAAAATGCAGAGGCAATAAATAAATTGCTACATTTATCACATAAAATTATTTTTGACATTAATACTGTTAACAAATTAAAAAATGTCTGATTAAACTGGAAAATATTTCAATGTAAATCACAGATAAAGGCCAAATATCTATACTATTTTAAAAGCTCTTAAAAATTCAAAGGAAAGGATCATAAATCAAATAGAAAATTGAAAAGCTGCATGAGCAGATATTTTACTGAAAAGAGAAAAATGGTCTTTAAACATAAAAGAAAATATTTAACCTCATTTTTAATTTGAAAAGTGCAAATTAAAATTATATTGGAATATGAATTATCACCTATCAGGTGAAAATTTAAAAAGTATGACAACACATTCACATCTTCATTTGGCAAGGCTGTGGAGAACTAGGACTCAGATATTGCTTCTGGGAATGCAAACTGATACAACCTTCCAGGGAGAAAATTTGGCACTGCCCAGTAAAATTGCACACATACCTAACTTTTTGACTGAGTAACTCCACTTCTAGAAACTTTCTCTCAATATATATTTTCAACATTAATAAAACACATATGTACAGGTTATTACCTGCAGTATTGTTTGCAACTGCCCAACATAGGACAGCAATTGAATAAACTATGTCCTTAAATGCTGCACCAATGCCCTGTTATGCAAACAATGTGGAGGACACACATGGGGGGATACTGACTTCTAGGACACATCCTGAGTACAAAAATTAAAGTACAAAAGAGTATCTGTAGTGTGTGCTTTAAAAAAGCTTTTGACAGATTTAGTTTAACACAGTGTGGGGCTGGCATTGCGGCATAATGGGTTGGGCATTTCACCTCTAATGATGGTATCTCATATGGACGCCAGATCAAGTCTGTTTCTCCACTTCAGATCCAGCTTCCTGCTAATACATTTGGGAAAGTTTGGGTCCCTGCCACCCTTATGGGAGACCTGGATGGAGTTCATGGTTCCTGCCTTTGGCCTGGTCCAGCCCTGGCAGTTGAGTCATTTGGGGAGTGAACAAATGGATGGAAAATCTTTCTCTCTCTCTGCAACTCTGCTTTACAAGTAAATATAATAAGCCTTTAAAAATTAACACAGTTTATTTGATCTGAGAATGGTGAATTAGGCAGTACTCAGAACCAGACCAGAAGAGGTTCAGAGAGTTGTACCCAGCAATATGGGCAGGCCATGTTGACAGACAGAAAACAGAAACGAGATACTGAAACAGTCTGAGTGGCTGCAGCCCCACCGTTGCCTTATTCTGTCATGGTCTGATAAGTTGGTAGCCTGTAATTGCTGAAGTTCAGTTGCTTAAATAGGTCAACACTTAGCTATCTGTAAGGCAATATACTTTTAAGTTAGCTTTTCAGTTTGTCTATGTACTACATTATGTGGCAGTTTGTTTCATGAGGACAGAAGGTAAGGAGGCAGGCTCAGGCCAAATTTAGTTAAATTTAAGATATGCCATACTTCATGTAAGAAAAGAGGGCCAGAAATGAATGAGTGTGTGCAGCACCAGAATCCCATATAGGTGCTGGTCCAAGCCCTGGCTGCTTCTTTTCCAATCCAGCTCCCTGTTAATGCTCCTGGGAAAGCAGTGGAAGATGGCCCAAGTCCTTGGGCACCTGCACTCTGTGAGACCTGGAAGAAGCTCCTGGCTTCACTCTGGTCCAGTCCCAGCTGATGCAGCCATTTGTGAAATGAACCAGTGGATGGAATATCTCTTTCTCTCTGTCTTTCCCTCTCTCTGTGTAACTCTGCATTTCAAATAAATAAATCTTCAGAAAAGTAGGAGTTTTCTTTTGGAGAAAAAAAGAAATGTTTTATCGAACAGCTAAATGACAGTTCAAACACTTCTATTTAGGTTATTTCAAAGATTGTTTTTAATCAAACATAGTTGTTCAAATGTCTCAATTAAAAAAATTGCAGTTAAGCCGGCCCCGCGGCTCACTAGGCTAATCCTCCGCCTAGCGGCGCTGGCACACCGGGTTCTAGTCCCGGTCGGGGCGCCGGATTCTGTCCCGGTTGCCCCTCTTCCAGGCCAGCCCTCTGCTGTGGCCAGGGAGTGCAGTGGAGGATGGCCCAAGTGCTTGGGCCCTGCACCCCATGGGAGACCAGGAAAAGCACCTGGCTCCTGGCTCCTGCCATTGGATCAGCGCGGTGCGCCGGCCGCGGCAGCCATTGGAGGGTGAACCAACGGCAAAGGAAGACCTTTCTCTCTGTCTCTCTCTCTCACTGTCCACTCTGCCTGTAAAAAAAAAAAAAAAAAAAAAAAAAAAATTTGCAGTTAAAATGAGTCAATTTAGCTCTGACCAATATTGCTTTCAACCCTAAGCATGTGGTTAAAGTTGTTGATTCTAGTAGTAGATAACTAAATTCACACAATTACTTGGTCTCTGCTGATTATTTATAAAAAAAAGTAAAAGTAGGCAGACTTGCTGATAGAACACCTTTGAAGAAGCTATCAAAAATTTTTCATTTTCAATTGCTATGGTGTTTGGGTGTCGTAAAATACAGTTATATGAGAAAGCTTTGAATTATTAGGTATACTAGTGGCTGTGAATGGCTTTTCACCTAACTGGAGTTTACAAGCTCTGTCTAGACATTTTTTTTTTTTTTTGGGTAATGTGATTTATTTTCAGACATAGTGAATTATAACTAGCAGCTAATATCTTTGTCTTCTACCTCTTTTTCTAATTACAGAGGCTGTTATAATTAACATCAGGAATTTAACAAATAGTGGTTTTATTTGTCCCAGAAGTACACTAAAATCTTTCCTCTCCAATATAGCTGATGACCTGTGATATTTCTCCTCTGTCTGCCTTTGTACTTCAACCCTTGTGTTTTCAATCTATTTCATGTCTGGATTTTTAAGTTTCAACACTGTTGTCCTTAACTTAATGGCCTTACTCTCTCCTGTTCTTTGAACTGGACATTTCCACTAGTTTTCAGTCTTTGTGTTTGGATCATGTAAAGAATTCAGGCTTAGATCCATTTCATTGGATATTTTAGAATTTCTTCAAATTGTGTATCAACAATATCAAACACTCTCCTTACATTCAGAGTTGATCTACCTGAACCAAAATGAGGGGAAGAGTCTGACAAGTGGGATCATCAAAGAACAATCTAAATAGGATTTTCTAGAGCATGAATATCAGATCGGTTGAAAAATGGATCTTCATCCCTATTGTGGCTTTGCCACTAGGATAGGCCTGCACTGTGCAACTGATTTAAAGGTATGACCTCAGAACTGTTCTATCAGATCTCACTAAGCCAGAAGGCCTTATAAAAGCCGGGGAGTTACAAGGCAGAAGCTTAAAAGATCCAACCCTAAAAGTTTCCCAGATGGACTTTTTGGGAGTGTCATTGCTGCCATAATGCAGTGTCAGTGTGAGCCACTCTAGCTACTCTATAACGGCCTCTACTCTTTGGGAGGCTTCTTGTGCTGTGACTTTTATTTCATAACCAATACATTGTCCAGGGAATCTGTATTCCACTTAATGTTGTCTCTAGATCAGCAAACCCCTGTTTCTGAAATACCTAAGGGCTGAGGAAAGAGACAAAATGTATGCACCAGAACAGAGACTCATCATTCTCTCAGACACTACAGTTGAAATGCTCACCCTGAAAGAACAACAATCCCGGCTGCTTCACTTCGAATCCAGCTTCCTGCTATTGCACTTGGGAAAGCAGTGGAAGGGACATAGACCCCTCCCATCTGTGTGGGAGACCAGAATGGATTTCCTGACTGCTGGCTTCAGTCTGGCCCAGCCCTGGGTGTTACAGGCATTTGAGGCATAAATTGGTGGATGGAAGACATATTTCTGTCTCTCCTTGTTTCGCGGTCACTCTGCTTTTCAAATAAATAAATCTTAAAACAATAATAACCATTAAATAAGTGGCAAGACTTTATTCAAGACTACTCCAAAAGTCATCAAAACTATTGTATGGGGGGGGGGTTGAACTCAATTCAGCTGAAACAAAAAGAGGGGGGTTTTAAATGCTGAGATGAGCTAGTGCGAAAGTACTAAGGGGGCATTTTGTTACTCAAATTTGTGGTACAAAGAATGCAGAGGAGGAAAAAAAAAGTACTCAGGGAGGGGGATTGGTTAATGTGAGGAAGCTGTTGATGGTGCTTACTGAAGTTAAGCTCCCTCCTACCTTCCCATAGAGACTGAAAGACAGGCATAGTCTTTCTTGATGGTTACATTTCTGGGAGCAGATTTATATCTCAAAGTTGCAGAGAAAAATGTAGGATTATGTTTCCTAATATAAATGCTCTAGGAAAAGGGAAATCAGGAGCCCATGGGCAGGAAGAAACTTGGCTAATGTTGAGTCACATTGAGGGGTTGTTAAGATGCTCTTGGTCAACCAATAAGGGAGACCTCAGTGAGCCATGAAAATACCCAGGAGAAAGTAAGTTTAAAACACCAGAGAGTAAGAAGGAGGTATCAAGTACAGGTCAACTAAGAATTCCCTGCCGCCCACCTCCTCCAGACTTCCTGTTCTTCCCATTAGCCTAAATTCTTAAGGTTCAGAAGTTTAGGAAGGGAGAGGGGAAAATGGAAAAAAGAAAAAGAGGAAGAAAGAAGCAATGTTCATCACCTCCTTTCTGACCACACTTTTCCACATATACCACAGAGCCCAGCAGTGGAAAGGAAGGACAAGACTTCCTGTTAAATGAAGATGGCTATTCTATAGGAAGTTACATGTTTAATGATTGATGGGGAACCTTGTATTTTACCAGAGTGACCAGGGAAGTCATAGGAACTCTGTAGAGTTTCTATCCAGAGGCAGAGTGAATAAAATGTACAGGATGTGAAAATAAATTTTCTTTGTTAATATATCCTACTAGTTACAGTTATAATCATGTAAATATAAAAATTAGTTCATATGCTTGTAACTAGTCACATTATTATGTGGATATGGTACTCTGAATGACTTTACGATGAAGACTAAGCAAAATTGCAAATGTATTTTAATAAAAGAAAAATATTCTTGGAAGAAAAATTTGAAATTCAAGCAGAAATTTAGAGCAAATAAGTGAGTAAAAATGAGTAAAAAGAAACAAATATTGACTGCAGCAGTGTCTATTTTTAGGAGTTTAAGATAGAACTACTGGGGTTGGCATTGTGCTACAGTGGGTTAAGCCACTCCCTGCAATGCCAGCATCCCATGTGAATGCCAGTTCGAGTCCCAGCTGCTCCACTTTCAGTACAGGTCTCTGCTGGTATACCTCGGAAAGCACTGGAAGATGACCCAAGTGCTTTTGCCCTTCTGCTCTCAATGGAGACCTGGATGACTGCAGCTTCAGTATGGCCATTGCGGTCACTTGAATAGTGAACCAGCTGATGGAAGACCTCTCTCTCTGTCTCTTCCTCTCTCTCTCTCTCTCTCTGTAACTCTGCCTTTCAAAATAAATTTTAAAAAGGTAGAACTATAATATTGGATACCAAAGGCATATAAGTCTGAGGGGCATAATAATATTAAAAAGCATTAATGTTTTTGTTTCTTCAGGAAGAAGATAGATGTATAGATTGAATATGGAAGCTGTTTTTAAACAAGACCTTAAAAACATTGTTACTAAAAAGAGTGACAAACAACTACATAAAAATTTAAAGCTTAGTCATCAAAAGTCATCATCAATTGAAAAAGAACAATAGAAAGCTATTTGTAAAACAAACATCAGCAAAATTTTAGGACTCAGATAATAAAGAGAACTTCAACAACTTGAATATAAAAGCCAAACAATTTAGTAGAAAACTAGGAAAAAACAGACATAGAAGACAAATCTCACTTATCTATAGGATCTAAAAAAGTTGGCCTTAAAGAAGCAGAGTAGATTTGTGGTTACCAGGGTCTGGGGTATGGAGATGAGGGTGTTGGAGACATGTTGGTCAAAGGGTATAAATTTTCAATTATGCAAGATGAATAAGTTCTGGAAGTCTAATATAGAGCAATGTGACTACAGTTAATAATACTGTATTGTATCTTTTAAAGTTGCTAAGAGAA